>NW_012104443.1:1725430-1785469 GCF_000951045.1 Mandrillus leucophaeus | reverse complement strand
AAGACATTTATGTGGCCAACAAACATGAAAAAATGCTCATCATCACTGGTCATTAGAGAAATGCAAATCAAAACCACAATGAGATACCATCTCATGCCAGTTAGAATGGTGATCATTAAAAAGTCAGGAAACAACAGATGCTGGAGAGGATGTGGAGAAATAGGAATGCTCTTACACTGTTGGTGGGAGCGTAAATTAGTTTAACCATTGTGGAAGACAGTGTGGCGATTCCTCAAGGATCTAGAATCAGAAATACCATTTGACCCAGCAATCCCATTACTGAGTATACCCAAAGGATTATAAATGATTCTACTCTAAAGACACATGCACACATATGTTTTTGCAGCACTGTTCACAATAGCAAAGACTTGGAACCAACCCAAATACCCATCAATGATAGACTGGATAAAGAAAATGTGGCACACATATACCATGGAATACTATGCAGACATAAAAAAGATGAGTTCATGCCCTTTGCAGAGACATGGATGAAGCTGGAAACCATCATTCTCAGCAAACTAACACAAGAATAGAAAACCAAACTTCACATGTTGTCACTCATAAGTGGGAGTTGAAGAATGAGAACACATGGACACAGGGAGGGGAACATCACATCCCAGGGCCTGTTGTGGGGTGGAGGGCTAGGGGAGGGATAGCATTAGGAGAAATACCTAATGTAGTTGACGGGTTGATGGGTGCAGCAAACCACCATGACACGTGTATACCTATGTAACAATCCTGCACGTTCTGCACATGGACCCCAGAACTTAAAAGTATAATTAAAAAAATAAAATAAAATCAATGGTTCACTATATCTTATTTATAATAGATTTTAATTAGTTTAACCATGTAAATGAATGCTACTATTTAAGAGATAACATTACTGATGAAAATACAATCAGAACCCTGGAAAGAGCACCTTTTTCAAGGCTCCTGATTTTGTAAAAGTATTTCATATAGTGTTGCACATACATCAGTTATATGAAATAGTTGAAAATCTATTTAAAGTATATGACTAATATAGACCAATCATCTGAATCTTTCAAACCCAAGACTTTAATTATACTTTCCTCTTCAAACAGTATTTATTTTCCAAATCATGTAGATATTACTTTAATCATCTACTTTATTTGAATAAATGCTATCCTAATATATTCACATGTTGTTTCATTGTCAATTTATTACAAAGAAAGGACCTTACAAAATATGCTTAGAAATGTATTCCTCCCTTTCAAATAACTGGGTTCATTTTATTCTGGCAATATAATGAGAAAGAATTACATTCCAATGGTATTTTTTTGAAAAGTTCGTCATAGGCATGGGAGAAAGTTCCAAACAGATTTCAAAAGTCTTACTCTTCCTTTTCCCAAAAGAGTTACCTTTACATGTAATCTAGATTATCCATGTCAGTTTCTTTTATGGCTTTACCACATCTTCCTTTTTTCACATATTTACATCTTTATTTAACTGCTTTATGTATTTATGGATGTAGCTATGTATGTATGTATTCACTTGCTTATTAGCCGTCATCTCTATTAGACTTTAAGCTTCGTAGGGGTATGGGATTCATTTTATCTTACTGCCATGTTCCCAGCATCTCTTCTAAAAACTAGAATGTAAGGTAAGGTTTTTTTGTCTGCTTTACTTGCTACTGTATCCACAGCTTGTAGAATACTGAATGGCATAATAAAAAATGAATTTTGGGGGTTGATGATTATAGTAGACACTTGGTAAAAAAATTATTGAAGGAATACATTAAATTATACTTACAATTCAAGATTTTTTTCTGGACACTGTTTCTAGATGCAGATGTACCCCAATTTTGGTTGTATTCAGATGGTAGCAGAATGCTAGTTTTACAAAGCAGCACTGCAGTCTTGCTCATCTTTAGGCTTATGTGCTTTTGCAAAGTATGGCATTCAGAATTCAGAAATTCCCAATTTGATTGAAATACCTTAAATTATGCTGTATAGAGACAGAGGGTATTTCCAGAGGAAAACAGAGTTGCCTTTTTTTTGGGGGGGGGGGCATATCTGTGGATCTAAATATATTAATTGAGGTTACAAAAATAAACTATATCCAATATATTCTACTTACTGATAAAAGGAAACACTTCACAAGATTCTTGAGAGGGAGAAGGTGGGAAAAAAATAAGTCACGACTCGTTTTAGACCTAGATTTTCTATGTAGTCACCTGATACTTGCTCTATTTCCAGGAAGATTATGAGCTAAGATGGTAGACATAATTGTGACAATTCACCTATTTAAAAATTAGCATTTTCTATGAAGAAGAAACCTCAATTATTTGGTGATGATAGGAGATTTGCTATGAATACCTTCACCTACTTAGCCCCATATTTTGTGTTAACGCCAGTCATAGATTAGAAACCTTGCCATTATAAAGTTAAAATTAATCAGTTATTAAAATATGGACACATTGTCAAGTTATTGCTTCTTTGTATCTTAATAATACACGGTTTGAAACAGTAGAAGTCTGTGGAAGAAAAGAATCATGATTTGGGGGCTAAAAATACACCTCTGTTTTTTTCCCCTGCTCCCCTATTTCTTTTCTTTTCTTTTTTTTCAGACAGAGTCTCACTCTGTTGCCCAGGCTGGAGTGCAGTGGGGCCTCAACCTCCTGAGTAGCTGGGACTACAGGTGTGTGCCACCAGGCCCAGCTAATTTTGTATTTTTAGTAGAGATGGGGTTTCTGCATGTTGGCCACATTGGTCTTCAACTTCTGCCCTCAAGTGATCCACCCACTTCAGCCTCCCAAAGTGCTGGGATTACAGGCGTGAGTGAACATGCCCAGCACGCCCTATCTTCTAACTCTTCTAAACATTCCCCACATCTACTTTCTCTAGTGGCAACATTAATGATTAGCCCTCACTGACACCACTGTGTCCAAAAGAGAGAAATGGCTGGAATAGGAATGAGGGACAATAAATGAGAAGAGAGTCAAAAATACAATATATTTTCTTTAAAAAAAAAAAGGATAATTTCATTCCTTTCAACAAAGTATGGATTATTTACCTACCTAATTTGATCTTCCTCGAAGACTCCAAATTCACTCACACTCACGAACCATTTTTGAAAAGAAAAATGCATAATAAATACACACCAAGGGAAGTTATGTTGATGTTTTTCTCTCTTCACTCCTGTAACTGATTTTGGCACCTTAATACAATGATGATAGCATGCAAATCCTTATACAATAACCTAGTTAGGATTCCTACAATAAATAATTCCTATTTCCATCGCTTTTAAAGCATCATTGCAAAAAGTAGAGCACAGCAATGTGGCCTTATGTTTCTTATTTTCCAGATCAATTTGTTGTGTTTTTTTTTTTTTTAATTTTAATTTATAATCAGGACAACTGACACTTCCTAATCATATCAAACATGACAATCCTTTCAGAAGCAAATCTCATTGAACATCAAGGAGCCTGGCTTGTGCTCATGGAGGAGATTTTCCCCGACTGATCTCCAGAAGTTTTTGGCTGGTACTTAACACATTTAGAGTCGAGATTCAAACCAGTTTCCTAATACTTGATGGACAAAAATCTCTTTCGACTGAGCCAAGGAATCTACTCTCTGGTCAGCAGAGCAGAAAGTATGTCCGGGCAGGTGACATTGGAGTTTCTTGTTTGTATTTTTGGTGGAGAAAAGAGAAACATAGGTACACAACTGGAAACTGATACTGAAAACCTCTGGAATAAAATAGAAACTGCTGCTTTGAAGGTAGAGATGTATTCACCTTAAACTTTCAAAGAGATATATGGAGAGGGAAATAATATAGGCTTACCTTCCCATTTTGTTTTGCATCTCAGAAGAGTTTAACCTAACAGACAGATACCACTGGTCCTATCTTAACGGATACATAATTTTCCAATAAGTCATTTCGTGTGTATTTTTGGCCTATAAAACAGATAGCGATGAGCGCTCCTTGCTAGTTGCAAGCTGGAGCTTGTGTCAGGCTTCACTAGGCACACAAGGCTCTGATTTTGTATCATTAAAGACTCATTATCTCTTTTAACTTCTGTTGAAAGCATTCATCCATAGCTCTAGCTACTACTGAAACAATAGAGGCTCCTAGCATAGTAGTAATGCCCCCCGCCTTTTTTTTCCCCCGCCAGTTTAAAGAGCCTTTAAAGGATGGTGTGGCTTTCACTATGCAGAAACAGAAAGCTACTGCTCAGGAAAATAGGAGAGGTTATTTCTGTAAGTAACTTCAATTTTAAAGAGTGGCAGAAAATCCTCTGATGTGAATTTCTCAGAGCTAGGAGTCTGCGTATACCTGAATGCTCAATTCCTATTGGGGAAATATTACATTTTCCAAGGAAGAATGGCATGCCTTACTTATGCTTAACCTCAAAAAGGAAAAAAATACTTTAATAAGAATGAAACGGGCTTGGTGTATTGATCTTGCCAATTTGTTGGATATTAATATATATTTGGCAGGGAGCTAAACTCTCCATTGAATTCAACAGTGGATTATATGAACGGTAATTTCTACATTTGCTGGCTTTGTTTACACTTTCATTATACCTCTACTGCATTATCTGATGCCTTCATACAGTTTTCAATCTTATAGCCACTTTAATCTCCTCCTGCACTCAGCATATCTGAGTGAGTTTGTTGGCATAAGGGAATTTTGAAGGTTATATTACAGTACATGAATCAACGGAAAATGAAATGCACTGGAGACACGATCAGCCAGTTTTAATTCATTGCAGAAAGTTATAGATACCAAAATGCATTTAATGTAATCTGATCTCTTTATTCGGTCCTGAATTTACGAGCAATTCACCAGGAGTCAAATGACAACTTTGTTTTAAAAATAGTAGTCTATATTGAATGCCATTTTAATACATCTCTGACATATTTACATTTAAAGAGTAGGGAAAAGTGGGATATTTGAACATAAATTTCTCTTTTCATAGAAAAGAAAAGCCTGAGAAAGATGATATTTTTGTTCATTGAAACATTATCTGTCATTATAACATAGGTCAGCTTGGTGATAGCAATTAAATAAATCCAGCTCATCAGTCCAGCTGAGAAACAGATTAGAAGCCCCCAAGATTACGAAGCATTTCATTTATTATAAGGAGGAGGCCAATTGCACCATTGTACTCGGCTCTATAAAAAAACATTTATGGAAACAAGACTGCTTTTTGCCCAGAATGATCAAATAATGTTCTCGTTCAAACTGGTCAACAAGAAGATATGTCAAGGGGTTTCCCAAACAGCTTCTCCAACAGCAACTTGAATAGATGATAAACTTTCATCAGTTGTTGTTTGGTTACAAGACGTGGGCCTTCATTCTGTGTCCTAAATCATTTTTGGTGATTTTGACTCCATCAACCTCACTAGTCTTACCTGGGGAAAAAAATAAGTAACCTTTTCTGACTCATATTTGAGAAATCTCCTTTTCCTATATACCATAGCACAGGCATTTAAGTTGAAGGAAAAATGTGAAAATTCTACTTGCTATTTATATTTCAACATACAAAATTTGTCATCTACTACAAACAAATAAAATTCCCAACTTGTGTCTCTGGAAACTTCTTATTGTTTATATAGAAAAGCTATGTAATTTTAATAAAACCAAGGAAATAATGCTATTTGTTGTAACAACTATACTTACAGAATTTTAGCTTATTAAATGTGGAAATTGTTATATATTATTGTAAAATAATATATAGTACTTATAGAAAATAAAAATATTTTATGTATTTATATTATTTATAAGATAATTGTATAAATATACTTTTTTACTACATATGTGAAACAAAACTTGAGGTTTTACCATAAATTTTATGGAATAACAAGAGCATTTGAATGGAGGGTGTTCTGAGTGGTTGGTTGAATAGAACACTTTTGTAATTAGAACTGAATGCTGTATTACTTTAGAGTTACAATAATCATAGTAAACATTTTCCTAATAAGGCTCAAACAGCTAGTTCTTATTTAATAGATACAAATTTCCATTCCAAGAATATTCCAAACTAAAAATGGACCATATTTAAATACTCTTATTTACTCAGTTCATTTTACTCTGCCAAAAGAATGATATAATACATTTTCCTGATGTTTGTTTTAAAAGTAGGTCAAAGAAATGGTAGGAGAAAAAGGAGATAGAGGGTTAGAAGGGGAATAATTTATTTTCAGAATCAAGAACCAGATGCCTTAAAATGTTTGACTCATAGAAATCAGGAGTAAAAACAATTTATTAGACTAATCTACCTACAGTTGTCCAAATAGGCCTATACCCACAGAGGGAAGCTTGAGCCAATCTAGTTTAAATGAAGTAAGAAAAAGAGTTTCCACCATATCCTTTGAAAGGGTGATTTTCCCAGACTCCAACAAACCTCAGTGTTAGGAAATACTTCTTAATATACAACTTAAGTATTCTCTTGCTCGATTTCATTCAATTATTCCCAATTATTCACCCTCTGCTACATTTCTTATGTGTTTATTTCTTTTGAAAAACTAGTTGTCTAGTCATACTCTGCTTTAATTTCCACCCATTCAAGCTACATTTAGTCCTTTATGATTTCATTACGATTGAATTCCTCCAATCAAAGGTATTTATTTTTCTTATTTCAAACTGATTTTTTTGTGGGGAAGGTAGAGCTGTGAGGTGATAGTGTTTTAATTATGCTCTTATAAGTGGTATGAAGAAAGTGTAAACACTGAACTTCTCACAATGTAGCCTAAGACAACATACTCCTGAAAATCAGATATTGAGAGCTTTTTAGTGTTAACAATTTGTTACATCTCTTCCTTTTGAATATTCAAAGACTTTGAATTTTTGGTGTAAATTTCAAGTGACTTTTGCTGTGCAAAAAGTTCAGCTTTTCATGATGATGCCAGGTTTGCCAAATAGAATGAGAACTATATATTATTTGCCTTTGAGCTGCTATTTTTCACAAGCTTTGTAATTATTTCAATTATATTTAAATTACAAAAATGATCACAACAAAAATACAATACACTTAATGGAAAATGGAAGAACTAACACCGGATTTGGGTGCACAGGCTTACAATAAAATAATAAATGATTTAAATTGACATTATCTTGTGTTAATAGAACCTTGGATTGAAATGACAAAGACAGTATTCGAAATTGATTTTCTTTACTTCTAGGTAAGAAGACTGGTGGTGCTGCTGGAACAAAAGGAGTGATGGAAGACAGGTGAGGGTGTGAGAAAAGATAAGAACAAAGTCTTCAACAGCAGTTTGCAGGAGAAAATGCCGATTACTTAGGAGCGACGTTTTAGAACACTGAAGTCAGTGTTTGCAAAGAACAAGAGACCCAGAGGTCCACTTAACGCTATCCCAAATCCTAAGCCAACAACCTCCCACCTTCTTGATCCTTTCAGCATTCTTTCTTCCTTCTCACCAGTTTCTTCTCTTTACCTGTATTTGGAGTTGGCTTTTAAGAGATTAAGGTTTTATGCTTTGTAGGAAAGTTTAAATTTTAAAACATTGTGAAGATAAAAAGACTTCAAGATTTCAAGTATACAGAAAACATCTTTAAACAAAATGTTATTTATGTAGATAATTATATAGATAATTAGTGTTGCTGGAGGTGGCTTGTATTAGGGTTCTCTCGAGAAAGAACCAATGGGATATATATGTGTGTGTGTATGTGTGTGTATACATATATATGTATATACATATGTATATCTTTGTGTGTGCTTTTGTGTGTATATGTATATATATGTATACACACACATACACACACACACACACACATATATATACACCCACAGAGATTTATTATTAGGAACTGGCTCATGTGATTCTGGAGGCTGAGAAGTCCCACAATGTGCCATCTGCAAGTTGGATGCCCAGGGAAGTGGACGGTAGAGTTTTAGACCAAACCCAAAGGCCCAAGAACCTGGAGAGCCAATGTCTAAGGGCAAGAGAAGATGAATGCATTACCTCAGAGAGCAAATTTGCCCTTCCTCTGCATTTGTTCAGGCCCTCAATGGATTGGATGATGTCCAGCTCTATTGGCAAGGACAATCTTCTTTACTCAGTCTAGCAATTCAAATGCTAATCTCTTCTAGAAACACTCTTATGAACGTGCCCAGAAATCAAGTTTTACCACTTCTTTGGGCATTCAGTTAAGTTGATACACACATTTTAACCATCACTTGAAGTCAGCCCACCTCAGCCACCCAAGTTTCAATTGTCTCCCAAATGTTCCAAATTTATGTATATATAATGAAAAAAGTTCCTGCAATTGTCAGAAATGTGTAGAACTGATCTAAGTGCATGAAACCTGATATAGCTTGGCTCTGTGTCCCCACCCAAATCTCATCTCGTAGCCCCCATAATTCCCACGTGTTGTGAGAGGGAACAGGTGGGAGATGATTGAATCATGGGGGCGGGTCTTTCCCATGCTGTTCTCTTGATAGTGAATGAGTTTTGCAAGATCTGATGTTTTTAAAAACAGGAATTTCTCTGCACATGCCCTGTCTTTGCCTGCTGCCATCCACGTTAAGATGTGACTTGCTCCTCCTTGCCTTCTAGCATGATTGTGAGGCCTCCACAGCCATGTGGAACTGTAAGGCCAATAAACCTCTTTCTTTTGTAAATTGCCCAGTGTCAGGTATGACTTTATCAGCAGCATGAAAACAGACTAATACAAAACCAGTTATGCAAATTGGCACATATGTTTGAGTAAGGATTCTTTGTTTCTCTAACAGTCTTAACATTGAAACCTTTTCATCTTGGTAGAAAATGAAAGCAAGAAAAAATTATGAGGATCAACTTTTTTGTTCTGATATATCTTGTTCTGATATTCTTTGCCTTCTTCAACAATTTTTGTTTTGTTACACCTTTGCAGTATACTATCACACCCCTTCAATTTGCCACATGAGCAAATTTATGTTTCTTATTGAAAATCATGAGTCTACTCACCAGAATAAATGTTAAGAACAATGGTGCTTTTGAATTGAATGAATAATGCAATATTTTATTGGTGACACTCATAAAAGGGTGAGCATTGCAAATACTGCAAACATTAATATAACCTGTGGTCCTCACACTACACTTTGAAATTTGTTTTTGCAATTCACCAGTAATTGAATATAATCAATCAATCATTCTTCCATTACATATGTTAATTCAAATATTTGTAACTTTATTGCATGTTGAAATTTGCTGTCTAAATAGATTGCCAATGCTATCCCAGAATGCACAAAGAAAAGAAAGCATTGATACAGAAATCAAAATAGAAAGTAAAAACTCTGAGTGTAGTTGTGGCTGAGGGTTAGGGGGCAATGGTGCAGAAAGGAAAGCTGGGATAGAAATGATGCATGTTAATTCATATAGCAACTGCATTCATCCATTTGAGGTAATGCAAACTCATGATAAAAGTAAAATGACCAAATCCAATAATATGCATCAATTCTGTCTTCTTGAGCAATTATCATTCTTTTGTAAACTGCAATTTTGGCCACTTGTGTGTACCAACCCTTAATTGTCAGTAATTCTCTAGTTTTCTAGCATTTTGTAATGAGATATTTAGCACACAACACTGCTGCTGCCAGCTATTTACATTGTGGAATTGAATTACTGAACAGACATAAAAAAAAAAAAATCATGGGAGGCAGCCACTTACAGCATTCTTAAATATTTTATTCTTTTGTTTGATATTTAAAGATGGCAGATTCTTGACAGAATATGTAGTGATCTTAAGGTCCCAGACCATAGCTGCTACCTTCCTTTCCATGTCACAGTCTCATCAAGAATTACAGAAAGTTCTCTCTTTTATTAAATAATCCTGATACAGACAAGGAAAATATGACTGCATCTACTGGTTATTTAGGTATTATTACAACTTCATTTTTCACAGAAATAGTAGGAATACATACTAGTCATAATGTACAAACCAATCTTTCAAAAGGTGTCTGTATGTACTTCCAAAGGACTGCAGTCTTTGATGTGTTTCTCCATACAATTGAGTCAGCCAATGGGTGCCAATGTTGAGGGATTACTAATGTCATGGGAATCCAGTGTGCGTACAGTTGGGAAGACTACCTAGATCATTTCACATTTTCTTTCAAAAGAAGGCTGTGTCACCAATTCTTCTCAAAGACACCTAATGACTTTCCAAGAGTGACTTTCAGTGGCCTTTTAAATTGGTTAGTAAAAGTGACGCTGATGGCTGGTGGAGGAGAGCTGGTCCTGGGCATGGGACATTTGGCTCCTCCTGTGCCTCTGCTCCTCACTAGCTATGCAATTCATTTACACTGCCTGGGATGTGAGTTTGATGTTGAAGAGATTGAATTCAATTTGTAAATACCTTCAAATCTCAAATTTTCTTGACTGCTAGTAATCTGTGGGTTGTGTATTCTCGCAAGCATTTCCCAAGCTTTCAAATGAGCTCGTGGTTACTTGAAGCTAATTTTATGCAGTCTTTACATTTTCTGATTGCCCATTCTTGCATTTGTTGCCTTTTTTAAAGTGAATTTTTAAAAGTCTAAATATGAGCGATTTTGGAATTAATTCTTTTCTTACTTCTTTTATTGTTTGACCCCATTTTTTCTCCTATCATATTTGGACTGCTAGATTGAAAATACATTTAAAAAGTTTTTGTTTTCCTGCTCTCTCCATATTTGGAATGCCTTCTGTTAGACTTTGATCTTGTTTGCTTGCTCTCATAATGTTCCATTTTGTCCATGGTCATCCTGAGAAGATCTTTCCAAAATCAGCATTCTGCTCACCCTATTCTTTTTGCATTTTCTTTATTGCATATCCATCAAGGCCTAAATTCTCTATTCAGATTTGGAATCTCTTCCAACTTATATTGTAATTCTCATTTATTTCTTAGATTTAAATAATAGTCCATTTAGTCCATTTATGCCTGGATGTCCACTACCTTATGTCCCAAACTAAATGTATTCCCTTCCCACCCATGACATATGGTTATATATATTAGTTTTCATCCACAGTTCCTGGCTCATAACTTCCAGAGCCCTTGTCACAGTCTCTTGTAATGTTGTAGGTACTTTAGGCAACAGGAGACCTTAGAAAACATAATCTCTCTTTCTCTAAATATTTTCTGTTCTCCTCTTGCCTGCCCAAAGCAGAACTCTAATCTTTCTCTGCCTTTCTGATTGTGGGTAATAAGACCCTCATTTCAGAGGGGGTCCTGTCCCATACTTGGAGGAAGAAGTGCTGCACAGAGAGACCAAGAAGAATCTGGACAGAACTTGCTGGGTTTCCCCACTCAGCCTATGAGCATTAGATCTTACCCTTTTTGTTCAATCATTTCTGTGCAGTGGTCAATCGTGCCTATGCAACAAAGTCTCCATAAAAGGTCCTGGAGTGTGGTGTGCCCACGTGCATGAAAGCTCTGTGTTCCTTCCCTCATACCTCACCCCATGCATCTCTTCAAGTGTATACTTTGTCATAAGCCAGTAAACATAAGTATTTCCCTGAGTTCTGTGAGCTTCTCTAGCATATTAATTGAACCCCAAGATGGGGTCATGGGAACCTCAACTTGAAGCAGGTCAGTCAGTTCTGGAGACCTGGACATGCAACTGGTAGGAAGTGAGGTAGAGGTCAGTCTTATAGGACTGAGCCCTCAACCTATGGGATCTGACGCTATCTTCAGGTAGATAGTGTTGGAACTGAATTGGAGGACACCTAGCTGGTGTGAGCTGCAGAATTGATGGCTTGCTTGGTGTATGGGGAGAAACCCCTGCATACAGAAATCTTTTGTGATGATTTTTTGTGGTGTGAAAGCAGAAAAAAAGAGTTCTTTTTTTTTTCTTTTTTCAGACTACCCAACATTCCTTTTTTCTCTTAGATAATGATGCCATTATCCACAGTCCTTACTGCTAGAAATTTTGGCAGCACCCTCAGCCTCTCCTTTCCTATTCATCTTCCAATGGGTCAGCATCCCCATTGCCACAGCCTTGGCCTGTACATTCCCATTTCAATTCATATCCTTCCTTCACTTCCAGAGATGTAATCTTTATAGAGTTAAACTGTGTAAGGGGAGTTCCAAAAGATTGAAGATGCTTGTGAGAGGGAAGTTGGCATCTCTTTTCTCAGTTGGTCATTTGGCTAGGCAGCTGACTTGTTCATTTGCCCTGCATCGATACCTGGGCAGAGCAAAAGTAATTTGAGAGAAAGAGATGACAGCACAGAGCGAAAGAAGAGTGGCAGAGCAGCCATCACGGAAGTGCATGAGTTCTCTTCGGATCAAGGGGGATCACAGAAGCCTGGAGGCTGGAGCAAATGACTCACAAAGGGACTGTGATCTTTTGATGCAGGCAGGAGCTAAAAGATTTGGAAGACATTGAGATGGAGCTGCTTGGTGTCTGTACACAGAGATTTGCAACATCAGAGGAACAGAGACCAGCAGCCCCAAGAGATGTATATAGAATTAGGCCTTGAAAAGGGAAGGTGCAGGATGTGTCTGTGGGTGGAGCTGTGTCTCCGAGCATATCATAAACACCCCATAGCCCCAGAAACAACATCAAAAGGGGGACTTACACTTTCCTTCTTCAGGTCTCCGCAGCCATACAGCTGGGCTGCGGTGGATATCTTTAAATGTGGTGGGAAATGAGAAGTTTTAAACTGAAAATGAAGAATTATAACTTTAATAACTGAAAGTGCCTGGGAGATTTTGAAATCTGCCCAAGATGTGACTTAGCATGAGTCCACAGGATAGTGAAACCTGACATAGTGCAAGGGGCAATGATGAAAAGAAAAAAAAAAACTGTATCTTCACCCCACCATTCTGAGACAATTGAAAAAACTATCTAGTTACCACACTGTATGATATTTTTCTACCTATGTGTCTATTTCCCCAAGCAGGACCTCTGTATCCCATTTCATATATGCTCAAAAATATCTATTGAATGAACGGGGGATTACATGTACAAATAAGTCACTCTTCAAATCAGCATACCAAAGGAGATGTGAGGGACACAGAAAGGAAAATAATTAGGCAAAAATGATCTGCAATTTTTAAGGTGATAAGTTCTATTGAAGTAGTGAAACATGTATATTCATAGCTAAAAAATGGCATTCGTAATTAGTTGCCTGTATGTATCCCATCCTTCTTCCCTCTCTAGCCTCACTTCCCTTTTAATCTAAAATCTTCCACCTCTACAAAAGACATACAATTGCTACTATGCTTTACAATGCCATTGACTTTGGTTGTAGAATCTTGACTGGCTAGTTTTGTATGTTAACCAACACTTACCTGTGTGAAGATGATATGTAAAACCGAATTAAAAGAGGCCATTGTTTCTTCTAGGTCAACATTTTCCCTTCTTCACATTTTTTAATGCAATATTCTCAAATCATTTGACATAGTTCCTTTATTCGGTTTTGAAACTGCAAATAGGAACTTTTCATTATTTTAGACCCATGTCTGTATGAGGCTGATTCAGAAGATCGAGTATGAGTTACTTTGCTTCTTTAAAAAATTGTACTTCCCATTGCTTTCTGCTTTAGAGCAGCAAACCAATACTGCCATCCACTGTTTCTTTGAATAATCTTTTCCCCACAGTTCTCACCAAGATGTTTTGAAGAAAAACCTGACAATAAAATTAAATCCTTTGAAAGGAGAGTTTGTTAATTTTGAGCAGGCACTGCCCCAGCTATCATAAAGGAATCAAACATGACTTACCTTTTTTTTCCAAATACCTCCATGGAGGAGAAACACTCAAAAATGTCACCAAGTCCCATGAGCAGTCTGCAGAGTCAACTTCTTTCTGGGTAACAACAGGAGGGAAGAATTACCTAGTTCCTCTTTGCTTACTGTTGAACTTTGCTTCATTCACCCCCGGGCTCAGGGCCATCTCTCACCCCAGTCACATTCTAGTCTTCAGGAGGAAAGCCAGTCTTCTCCTCCAAGCCAGCAAACAGTGTGCCTCTGTCTGTCTTACACTCCCATCAGAGAGGCTTCCAGAGAGGAGCACATATTCCTCATATGTAAGTGTCTAACTGATTTTATTCCTTTCTGTTCTGCTCCACAGCTATTCCACCTTTACTGTATATCTCTTTTTAGTCTTACTCTTTTCATTTCAACTAATAAATTTGCAACTAAGATTATGAGAAATTCTTTATTTTCTTCCCATATGAAATAGGATGGACCCTTTAAATGACACAGCTCAACTCAAGGGGCCAAGATTTAAGGGAGATGAAGTCATAGCTGCAAGGCCTCGAGATGCCCCAGTCCGATTTCCTGATTCTACAAGTGAAGAAACTGAGACCCAGAGAGAAGAAAACATCTAGAGCCATGGAATCAGTCAATGGCAAAGCCACTAACAAAATCTGTCTCTCAACCTGTGGTCAAATATGATTTTCCTGCAAAATGCACCTTCTAGAAGCACCGTTCATGTTTCCGTCCCTGGGCTACAGACATTTTAAATGGCATTTATAAAAACATAAATCTCCCTGAAGGCATCTTTGTTTCTCCACGCCTCTCATCACTCTTCTTGCCTCTCATCTCTTGAAAAAGCAAGATGCCTAGGTTGAGAAAGGATCAGCGACAGACACCTTCTTTGTCCGTTTCCCTCAGGAGAGAAGAAGGTATGGGAACTAGTGGCCTGGAAAGGAAAACAGGGAGGAGGACTGTCTTTTTGTTCTGTTTTAGTAAGAGGACAATTGAATGTTATTTTACTTATCTAGATTTATAGCTTCTACACTAGGAGACATCAATTCCTTCATTCACTGAGGCACCATTTACGTCCAAACTGTTCTTTAGATTTACGCAGGTCATATCTCCTTATTATCTTTGAAATAGCCCTAAAGCAGGCTGAGTGGTAATACTAGAAAGCTGAGCATCCCACTCAGTGTTTATTCAATGTTATTCATTCAGCAAACATAACCTGCTTTAATAAACACACAAATATGTGTTTCCTATTTCCATCAGATGCCCATTCAATGAGGCGTTACCACTTTTGACTTTACGGGTTGACGTTGTGTGGGTGTGAGATTGAGCCATACGAAGCTTTACTGCAAATCATGATGGAGCTGGAGTGCTTTAAGAAAAATCATTGTTTTCTCTTAACAGAATTTTTTTCCAAATAAGTAATTATTAAAGATGAAAGTGATTTAAACAATCTATTGGAGGCTGGTAGGTATAAAATACATTGTGAAAGGACCACAGTGGGCAGAAAAGGGCATCAATTAGTTTGGTTGTAAGGTAAAAGGTCAGAAGAAAATGACTATTTACCAAAATTCTATTATGTACCAGGCATTATGTAAAAAATTTTGAACATGTTATCCCATTCTTCATAAATCTGTGGAAGTCATTCTAACTATATTCACTTTTCCAGTGAATAAACTAAGACTAGGAGAACAAGGGACTTCCCTGAGGTTACTTAGCAGGTAAGAGTCAACATGAGGAAAGTGTCCGGGTGTGTCTAAAGAGACGGCTTACAGAAGCAAGTGAGCTTAAGGCATACACTGGCAACAGGAAGTCAATTTACTTGTCTGGAGGGGAGAATTCATAAGGAATATTGAGGTAGGGGCCTAGAAAGATTGAAACTCTGAAAGCTACATTAAAATCGTTTGATTTTTATTCTGTACACAATGAGGAATTGTTGGAAGGGTCATCGAAGCTGTGTTTTAGGGAAAGAAATCTAGGAGTCTTGTGCAAAGTGGATATTGCGAATAATAAGACCAAGTTAAACACTATTACAATAGCCCAGAAATGGTACTACAGTCGTCCCCCTTATCCACGGTTTTGCTTTCTGTGTTTTCAGTTATGCTTAGTCAACCACAGTCTGAAAACAAGTGATTACAGCAGAATAAGATATTTTCAGAGAGAGAGAGAGAGAGGCAATGAATTTCATTACAGTACATTGTTATCAATGTTCTGTTTCATGATTATTGTTAATCTTTTATTGTGCCTAAATTAAACTTTCTATAGGTATGTGCATATAGGAAAAAACGTAATATAAATCGTCAACTCTTTGTATCTGTGGGTCCTACATCTGCAGATTCAACCAACTGCAAATAAAAAATATTTTTAAAATGCAGCAATAAAAATCATACAAATAAAAAATATAGTATAACAACTATATACATAGCATTTACATTGCATTAGGTATTATAAGTAATCTAGAGATTATTTAAAGTATTTGGGAAGATGTACCCTAGGTTATATGTAAATAATATGCCATTTTATATAAGAGACTTGAGCTGTTTTGAATTTTGGTATCTGCACGGGGGTCCTAGAACCAGTCCCCTCCCCGGGATACTGAGAGAAGACTGTGTAGGGTTTGGTACTATCCTTGATTTCAGGCATTCACTAAGGCCTTGAAATGTATTCTTCACAAATAAAGGGGGACTGCTATAATAGGAAGATAAAAAGCAACTATATAGGGTGGCCTACTTCTTAGTTTGTTGAGCCTGTTATAACAGAACACCATAGACTGGGTGGCTTATACACAATGGAAAATTATTTCTCACAGTTCTGGAGGCTGGGAAGTCCAAGAACAAAGCTCCAGAAGAGTCAGTATCTGGTGAGGGCAAGCTTTCTGGTTCATAGACAATGGTCTTCCCGCTGTAGCCTTACATGGCAGAAGGGGCAAGTGAGTTCTCTGGGGCCTCTTTCATAAGGACACTAAGCCCGCTCATAAGGGCTCTACCTTCATTACCTAATTCCCTACCAAAGGCCCCATCTCCAAATATCACATTAGACCTTAGGATTTAACATATGAATTTTGGATGGACACAAACATTCAATATAGTGCCTTAAATTAACAATAATGACCTGACAATGTCATTAATTAATTAATTCCACAATATTTATCACTGCTCTAGGTACTGGCATCTTACACTTCAATAAGGAGCCTGTTTTTAAAGATTAAACATTTTATTTTGAAACATGGATCCACATGCAAATTGTAGAAAATAATGAAGAGAAATTCTGTTTCCTCTTTTCCCAGTTTCTCCCAATGATAATATCTTGCAAAATTATTATACAAGATCACAGCCAGGATACTGACATTAATACATTCTCATGATCTTATTCGGATTTCCCCAGGTTTACTTGTACCCGTATGTTTTGTTTTTTTTTTAATTCTTATTCTACAGGCCTAGTACTTGTTACTTTGTTTAGTTAATCAGTTTCTATTATAAATCCTCATCAGTTCTCTAGTTCACCACAAAGAGAGTCTAAGAACCTTGTTAAATGCACCACTGACCACCCTTTCCTTCACTCAGGTCCCAATCCAATATTCTCAAACTGTGTTTAAAACTTATTTCTTGAGGTTAAAACCTGCTTCTGCTTTCCTTCAGCTGGTTTTTATCTATCCTGAAAGTTTTGGAAAACTTGTTAGGCTTTTTTCTGTCATTCCAATAAATACAATCCATTAACTTATTGGAATAGTGTTCATTCTTAGAAAGCCATGTATTCTCTTGGTCTCTAGACACATTCTTCTCTCTTGCAAGGATCTGTCTGTATTATGGCCTCCAAATGCAACATACCAGACTGATAGATGTTATTTCTTATTCAAATTGAGCATTGTGACTTTGGGTATCATTTCTATTGTCTCTGGGCCTCTCAATATTATTGCCAGATTTTATTGAGGTATAATAGACAAGTAGCAATTATATATATATATGTATATATAATATATGTATATATATGTATATATATATTTAAAGTGGACAATGTGATATTTTGATATGCACATATATCATGAAATGATTACCATTATCAAGATAATTAACATATCTGCCACATGACAAAATGCCTTATTTTTGTGGTTACAACATCTAAGATCTACTCTCTCAGCAAATTTCAAGTATACAATACAATGTTATTAACTATAGTCACTACGCTATACACTACATGTCCAGAACTTATTCATCCCATACAACTTTGTACCTGTTGACCAACATCTCCCCATTTTCCCTAATCCAGCTTCTATTAATCACCTTCATATTCTCTACTTCTGTAAGTTCAGTGTTTTTAGATTTCACATGTAACTGGGTTCTTGTAATATTTGCCTTTCTGTGCCTCACTTATTTCATTTAGCATAATGTCCTCGAGTTTTATCCAAGTTGTCAGAAACGACAGGGCTTTCTTTTCTTAAGGCTAAATAATATTGTACTGTGTATATATATCACATTTTCTTCATCCAGTCATCCACTGATGGACACTTACATTGATTCTGTGTCTTGGCCATTGTGAATAATGCTGCAATGAACATGGGAGTGCAGATACCTTTTCCACATGCTGATTTAGTTTCCTTTGGATATAAATCCAGAAGTAGGATTGCTGAATCATATGGTAGTACTGTTTTAAATTTTTTGAGGAACCTCCATACTGTTTTCTATATTGGCTGTACTAATTTACATTTTCATTCATAGTGTACAGGGCTCCCTTTCTCTACATACTCACCAACACTTGTTAGCTTTTGGCTGTTTTCTAATAGCTATTCTACCAGGTATGAAGTGGTGTCTTAATTGTGTTTTCTATTGGTCTTTGCCTAGTGACTAGTGATGTTGAACATTTTTTTCATATACTTATTGGCCAGTTGTATGCCTTCTTTTGGGAAAGTTTGGTTAGGCCCCTTGCACTCTTTTAAATTGAGGTTTTGTTTTCTTGTGATTGAGTTGTTTGAATTCCTTACATATTTTGGATATTAACCCCTCATCAGATATGTGGTTTGCAAACATTTTTTCCCCTATTTTGTAGGTTGTCTTTTCAGTCGCTTGATTCTATCCTTTGCTGTGCATAAGTTTTTAGTTTGATGGAATCTAATCTGCCTATTTTTGCTTTTGTTGTGTATGCTTTTGGGATCATATCCAAAGTAATCATTGCCCAGATCAACACTACTAAGTTTTTTCTTACTTTTTTTTTCTAGTAGTTTTGCCTTTTTAGGTCTTACATTTAAGTTTTCAATGATTTGGGGTTGACATTTTTATATGATGTGAGACAAGGGTCCAATTTCAGTCTTCTATAAGTGGATATTCAGTTTTTCAAAAACATTTATTGAAGAGACCGACTTTCCCTACTGTATGTTCTTGGCATCTTTGTTGAAGATCAATTGATCATAAATGTGTGGATTTATTTCTAGGCTCTCTATTCTGTACCATTGGTCTATACGTCTGTTTTTATGTCAGTATCATGATGTTTTCATGACTGTATCATCGTAGTATGTGTTGAAATTAGGTGGTGTGACACCGCTAATTTTGTTCTTGTTCAAGATTGCTTTGGTTATTATGCATCTTTTGTGATTCTATATGAATTTTAAGATTTTTTTTCCCATTTCTTTGAAAAATTTCATTGAAATTTTTATAGAGATTGCATTGAATCTGTAGATCATTTGGATAGTATGGAAATTTTAACATTCTGTGCATAAATTCTTAGAAAATTTCAACCTACCAAAACTGAATAGTGTAGAAATAGAAAATATGAACAGAACAATAATGAGTAAGGAAGTTGGATCAGTGATAAAAAAAATCTTTCTACAAAGAAAATCCCAGGAACTGATGGTTTTACTGGTAAATTCTGCCAAACATTTAAGGAAGAAATAATTCAATTCTTCTCACACTCTTCCAAAAAATTGAAGAAATGGAAACATGTCCAGATTTACTTTATGAGGCATCACCCTGGTACCAAAGGCAAACAAGGACATTACAAGAAAAGAAAATTATAGGCCAATATCCCTGAGGAACATAACTGCAAAAAATACTCAAGAAAATACTAGCAATTCAAATTCAACAGCACATTAAAATGATCATACACCATAATCAAGTAAGATTTATTCCTTGGATGCCAATATGGTTCAACATATGCAAACCAAGAATTGTGATACGCCATAACCGTGAAGGATAAAAAATTTTATGATCATTTCAATAAACATAGAGAAAGTATTTGACAAAATTCAACAAACTTTCATGATTAAAAACTCTCACAAAATAGATATAGGGGAAATGTACCTCTACGTAATAAAAGCCATAGTGACAAGCCCACAGCTAACATCATACTCAATGGTGAAAAGCTGAAAGCTTTTCCTCTAAGATCAGAGCAAAACAAAGATGCCCACCTCTCTCCACTTCTATTCAATATAGTATAAGAAGTCCTAGTCAGAACAATTAGGCCAGAAACAAAAAGACATCCAAATTAAAAAGGAAGAAATAAAATTATCTCTGTTTGCAGATGATGTTATTTTATATTTAGAAAATCCTAAAGATTATACAAAAATTGCCAGAACTAATAAACTAATTAAAGTTGCAAGATAAAAAGTTAACATGTAGGCTAGGCGTGACGGCTCACACCTATAATCCCAGCACTTTGGGAGGCCGAGGCAGGTGGATCACCTGAGGTCGGAGTTCAAGACCAGCCTGACCAACATGGAGAAACTCTGTCTCTACTAAAAATAGAAAATTAGCCCAGCGTGGTGGTGCATGCCTGTAACCCCAGCTACTCGAGAAGCTGAGGCAGGAGAATAGCTTGAAACCGCGAGGTGGAGGTTGCAGTGAGCCAAGATCGCACCACTGCACTCCAGCCTGGGCAACAAGAGTGAAACTCTGTCTCAAAAAAAAAAGTTAACTTTGAAAAATCACTTGTGTTTCTGTACATTACCAACAAACTAATGTCTCCTTCCAAATTAAAAAAAAAATACTATCCCATTTGTAAGCAATAAATTTAACCAGGGAGGTGAAAAATCTGTATACTAAAAATAACAAAACATTAATGAAAGAAATTGAAGAAAACACCAATAACTGGAAAGCTATTCCTTTCACTCAAAACTGGCACAATGCTGTGGGACACTGACTGCATCTTCCACCCTTTTACTCTTGTTTTGTACTACTTTTTGTTCACTTCATCATCCAAGGCTCTCATTTTCTCTGCTGATATCTCCTAAGACCTCTTTTCGGAGAGGATCTACAGGCTCCTACATGGTTCGTGCAGCTAACAGAGGGAAGCAAATACATGGAACTGATGGAAACTAGGGTTTCCTGTCTGTGAGAAGCAGCATAATGTGAAGAGGACTAGTTCAGAAAGCAGACTGCCTGGATTTGAACCCAAGCTCTGCCACTCACTGGCTATGTGATCTTAGGCAAATTAATTTCCATCTCTGAGGCTCGTTTTCTTTATTTGTAATATGAGGATAAGTAAAAATACCTTCTCAGCAGCATTAATTTATATTAGATAAGTAAATATAACTAAAGCACATAACATACTGCTTGGTACAAAATAAGCATCAACTTTTATTGTCAGAATTTTAAGTCATAGATATGCATGTCATATGACGTTCATATGGCACCTATAGGCCTCCCAATGGCTAGATTATTTTTGGAAATTGCCTTTTCTTATTTACCAAGTCTTTTTTACCCTGTGTCATAATTTCTGCTTTGCTAGATAATATGGTAAGATTTTAAAAACATAAATTTGCCATCTAAAGGGTAATAAAACACCCATTTGCAGGGCTTTTCTAGTAGATTATCATGATAGAA
Source organism: Mandrillus leucophaeus (assembly GCF_000951045.1). Lineage (NCBI taxonomy): Eukaryota > Metazoa > Chordata > Mammalia > Primates > Cercopithecidae > Mandrillus > Mandrillus leucophaeus. The sequence continues at coordinate 1,764,008 of NW_012104443.1, read as the reverse complement.
TGATATCTGAGTGTGTTTTTGAAAAAGGGAACAAGTTTAATTGAACAGGTATTATGTGTAGTCTTGCATTAACATTATAGAACTGTTATCTTAATCTTTAAAACGACACTTCAGAGCTGGTATCAATTTTTTTTCCTAATTTTGTTTTTTAAATTTTATTTTTTTAACTTTTTAAAATTTTTTTGACTTTTATTTTAGGTTTGGGGATACATATACAGGCTTATTATGTAGGTAAACTCATGTCACAGGGGTTTGTTGTTAATCAGAAGAGGATACTAGGATGGAATAAATAACTTTTCCTGGGTCATAGGTCTGATTTCTGGCAGACAAAAGTAGAAATAATATAGTGATCTTTACACCTTTGTATACTCCTTTCTCTTTTTATTCTGTACATTCTTGGGGAGTCTGTAGTAAAAATAAGTATCTTCTACTTCTTCCAACAAAAGTGATTAAGAAATGATGGGTTCATAAATATATTAATGTAATAAAAAATGAAGATTTTGGTTACCAAATTCTTTTATGGGAAAATAGTTTTTAGAGGATCATTTGAAGTGATTTCCGAGCCTAAATTTTCATTGCCAATTCCAGAAAAATTTCAATTAAGAGCCTTAAAATAATATTAACTGTTTTTAAAAATTCTTACTTTTTTAGTGTTTTAAGAGTGAATTAAAATAATCTTAACTCAATGAAAGTGTTTGTCTTTAATATTTTTGTCTTTCTTTGCATCTTATATCTATGTAGCTGTTACAAAATAATATTTTGAGAGAGAAAGTGAAAACAGTAGAACCAATGATTTGGCGGTCTTTAAAAGTGCCAAAATGTTGTCAACAACATTTGTCTCAGTGTGTCTAGTCCTCTTCCTATTCCCCACCCATCTAGATTTCTGTGCTAGCAATCAAGCTGGCTAAAGTTGGGAAGATTACCAGATGCAGCAAATGCCACCGAAGATTAGCAGTTTCAAGGACATCAACAAAATAATGAGGAAATATAGATTAAAAGAAAGGGAATTTATCCTTCACGGTTATGGCGTATCACAGTTCTTGGTTTGCATATGTTGCACCATACTGGCTTCCAAGGAATAAATCTTACTTGATTATGGTGTATGGTCATTTTAATGTGCTGTTGAATTTGAATTGCTAGTATTTTCTTGAGTATTTTTGCAGTTATGTTCCTCAGGGATATTGGCCTATAATTTTCTTTTCTTGTAATGTCCTTGTTCACCTTTGGTATCAGGGTGATGCCTCATAAAGTAAATCTGGACATGTTTCCATTTCTTCAATTTTTTGGAAGAGTTTGAGAAGAATTGAATTATTTCTTCCTTAAATGTTTGGCAGAATTTACCAGTAAAACCATCAATTCCTGGGATTTTTTATGAGACAATTTAGAATCTATGAAACAAAATAAATAGATATTCTAAATATGAAATCACAGTATCTGAAATGAACTCAACAGTTATATTTAGCTGCATATTCAACACAGCAAAAGGCAGTATTTGTAAACTGAAAGATAATTTAATAGAAAATATCCAAATTGGAGCATAGAAAGACAAATAATTGATAATATGGAAAAGAGCATGAGAGATATTAGGACAATTTCCAAAGCTCCAGTACATGTGTAATGACAGTACCTTAAGGTAAGGAGGGAGAGAATGAGGCAGAAGAATTATTTGAAGAGCTATTGGTGGAAAATATTTCAAAACATACTAAACATCATGACCCACAAATTCAGGAAGCCCCACAAACTTCAAGCGAAATAAATGCAAAGAGAATCCAACTCAGGAATGTTATAATTAAATTGTTTGAGACCAAAAATAAAGATAATATTCTTTAAAATATCCAGAGAAAAAAGACATGACACATAAATGACAAGCTTATAGTTGACTTCTCAACATGAACTATGAAAGCTGACAGAAAATGGAAAGTGCTGAGAAAAAACTGCCAAATCCTTCATTAGAAGAAAAATAGAATAAACGTAATACAAGATCTATCAATTGTGAAAGTAAAATGTAAAATTATAGTTGAAAGTTCTTCTTATCATTAATGACCATGTTTTCTCAAGAAAACAAAAATTCAGAGATATTTTCACCATTAGACTTTACTAAAAACAACTACTAAGGGAAGTTCTTTGACTAGAAAAAAATTGTCTCAGATGTAAACATAAAAATGCAAAAGGCAGGAAGGAGATAAATAAATTTAAAAGAGTCTAAAGTTCTAGCATTCTCAGACAGAGGTAAAAGTAATAATTTGCAATATTTTGTAGTAGGTCAAGAATAAAAACATATTAATCTTTAATATCATCACTAAAATGGTAATTAAAAACATATAGCAGACAAATTAATATTGTGGGATGAATAAGAAAAAAAATTGATTAATCCAAAGGAAGACAAGAGAAGAGAAAAAAACATAGGACAGGTAGGTCAAATAGAAGACAAGTAACAGAACGGAAGAAGTAACTCTAAATACATGAGTGATTACATTATACACATATAATATCTATAACTCTCTAAGAAAAGGGAAACAACCCAGTAGCCAAATGAACAAAATGTTCAAGTAGGCGCTTCAGAAAAGGGAATTAACAAATGCTGAAGAGACATAAGAAGTTCTCAATTTCATTAGCCATTATGGAAATGCAAATGACGAGTACATTGAGCTACCATTACGCATACTATATGAATGGCTAAAGTATAAAAAGACAGGTAATATTAGGGATTGATGACAACGTGGAGAAATTGCAATTCTCATTCACTACGAGTGGGAATGTAAATTGGTAAAAGCAATTTAAAACCTTTTTCTTGTAAAACTAAACATACGAAATTACGTTATGTAGTAAAGATAAAAATAATTCAGCAATTCCTCTCCTATGTTTATATTCAGTAGAAGTGTGTGTGTGTGTGTATGTGTGTGTGTGTTCACCCAAAAACATGTTTAATAATATTCAAAACAACTCTATTCATGATGATCCAAATATCTATAGAATGGATACATAAATTGTGGTATATTCATAAAGTGGAATAATATACAACCCTATGAATGCAAAAACAAGCCCACGGTTACAAGGCAAAAGTATGCATTAATATCGCAATTACCTGAATGAAAGGAGTCAGTCATGAAAGAGTTCTTATATGATTCCATTTATGTAAAGTTCAAAAACAGGTAAAAATTATCAGTGCAGTAAGAAGTCAGGATACTGGTTTATACTTGATAGGGATGCACAAGAGGGGCTTTTTAGGTGCTGATAATACTCTGTTACTTCATCTGGTTGCTGACCACAGATGCGTTTACTTAGTGATCATTCATTGAGCTGTGCACTGGAGGTACCTGCATATTTCTGTATGTTAGTTATTTTTCAATAGTTTGCTTATAAATTATTATGTACCCACTGAATACACAAAACTGAACTATGCAATTTTGCCTTACAAATTGCTTTTTAATTGTAAGTACTCTGCTAGCAACTGCCAATTGTTACATGTACTGAAAACTGAAGTGTTGAGAAATAATGGCAATGACATTATGTCAGTCACCATACTGTGAGATTTTATATGCATCTCTCCAAATCTCATAACAATCCTGCTTTAATAATATTACACAAAAGCAGTTTGTTCCATCAGATAGTTAAAGTTATCTGAAAGTTAACTTTAAGTAAAATAAGACAATAAAGAAAATAAAGAGGACAAAAATTTTAAAGAAAATAAGACAAAATAAAACAAATATTTTATAACAAAATAACAAACCACACCACACAGAAGTTGTATGATTATTCAAAAGGTTGAAAGCTACTAAATCAAGTAGGCTAGCATTCAAAAATTTGTGATTTGCATCTTCTTCCAGGCACTTAAACAAGTCATTTAGAATTTATCAAAAACTTACTAGGTGTCAGACATTTCCAAGAACTGTGGAAGTTACAAAGGAACCATATGCCTTGGTTTCATCCCTCAAGAATCAAACTACTCAGGGATACAAGAGTTGAATCTGCAAAACAATGAAGAGAATAATACAAAGAAATGCAGTTTAAGCTACTAAATTATCTCAGGTATTCCATGGGTAGTCTAAAATGAAAGATACTGATGCAGGGTGGAGTGATTGGAAGGCTTATTGGAGGAGGTGGGGCAGGAGCTGGGCTTTGTGAAGGTGATTGACTAGCAAAGTTTCTTGGAGATCTAATTAACACATGTTGTGTTGGACAGCTGAAGATTACCTGTTCTATAATAGTATGAATTGATATCATAAATGGTTCTGATGCCATTATGATGTATCATGTGTGAATAATTCATGCATAGACTAATGGAGCCATACAATGGAACTGCAGGGGTGTTACAAATTAGAATTTATGTGCATTGACATAACAGTAGGTAGAAGCTGGTGTAGTGTTTGCCCCCCTTGCTATTCCAAGCTGTGCATTGAATTCACAAAAATCTTTCTCAAAATCATTTATACAGTCTTACAATGTATGTCCAAAGAAAAATTGGAGGAAGGGGGCAAAATCACTTGATTTTGAGTTTTACAATGGACCCAACCTTCTGAACATTATTTTTAAACTTTTCTTCAGTTGAAATTTTAGTTGACAATATGATTTAATTATCTTGAAATTCTAAGTGTTACAGTATTAGAAGATTTCTTGAATAAGCCCATTGTTCCTTTGCTATTGCCATTGGATTTTTCTTTTTGCCTCTGAAATTACCAAAATTAATATACAGTTGACCTTCCATATCCATGTGTTCCAACTCTGCCCATTCAACTGACCACAGATTTAAAATATTTGGGGGCTGGGTATTGTGGCATATGTCTGTAATCCCAGAGCTTTGGGAGGTTGAAGTGGGAGACTGCTTGAAGCCAGCAGCTCAAGACCAACCTGGGCAATATAGCAAGGCCTCATCTCTGCAAAAAACAAAAACAAACAAATAAAAAAATGAGCCAGGCATGGGGGCATTTGCCTATAGTCTCAGCTACTCAGGAAGCTAAGGTGGGAGGATTGCTTGAGCCCAGGAATTTGAGGCCACAATGAGTTGTGATCATTGTTCCTGTGTTCCAGCCTGAGTGACAGAGACCTGTCTCAAAAAAAGGGAAAAAACATAATAAAAATAATACAAATTGAAAACATTATATCAAAAGAACTGTTGACACAGCTTTTACATTGTATCTAGTATAAGTAATCTAGAAATGATTTAAAGTATCCGACAGGATGTGCATAGGGTTATTTGCAAACACTATATCATTTTATATCAGGAACTTGAGCCATCTATGGATTTTGGTGTCCTCAAGGGGTCCAGGAACCAAACCCCCGCAGATACAGTGAAAGGACTGTATTAGTTTTCTAGGTCTTTTATTGGGGGCAGAAGTGCAGCATAATTTAACCCATAACTAGTTACTAAATAACTAGTATTTAACAAGTTATGTATACAAATAAGTTTGTATTTTAGTTTCAACTGTGACTTGATGTAGATGAGGTTATTTAAAATAAATAATTTATTTGACAGAGCATTGTGAAGATAACTTTTACCTTTTTCCAATCATTGTTACATACCTGGAAGATGGACCCAATTCACACTTTGCTATTGTCATGTTCACTCAGAGCTTCAGAGTCTTAGAATTGAAAGGGACTTTAAAGGTTCAATGATTCTCACATGATGATCAAGCAACTCACACTAATTCATAACAGGGACTTTGCTGTTCTATACCAAAGTGAGAAAAGTAAAACCTATGTCATCTCTTGATTTAGGTAGCTAGATGTTTACTTGGCAAAGTTAGAAACTGTTTATTCTTTTTGCAAGACTGCCCTTAATTTCAATATTAGAACTTCCTATATATTTTTTAAAAAATGTTTATTTTATGAAATGATACTGGACATTGGTATTGGTTTGAAAGTCTTTACTGGGCATTATAAAAACTTAGTAAGCATTTTTTTCAGTTTCCGATTGAAAAACATTCCTGGTCTATGAAATTTATGTCTGGAAACCATTGACCTAATCTAATGACCTGTTTGTTACTGAAATTCTCTCCACAATACACCCAGCATATTATGATTAAGAAATTCTATCACTTTTTAATGTAGTCCTTTCCATTGTCAGGCAATTTTTTAAGTAAAACTTTAAAAAAAAAATTAACTGATATTTTCTTAAAAATTTCCCTGTCGGATTTTTACCTCTGAAATCATACCAAGAAAGTATAATTCCTGTTCTAAATATGGCCCAACAAATGTATAAAGTATTATTTCCCCCATGACCAAACAACCCTGTTTTCTTTGACTTCCTCACACAATATTCTTGCAAGTTACCTAACTTCCTTCCTGTCCTCAACCTGTTTTGGTTTGTCAGTGATACTCAAATCCTTGATACTCAAGAATGAATACAGTATCTAGTAGAGAATAATTCATCTTCAAATCTCTAGATCGTGTGTCTTTGTTAGTACATCTTACCATTTAATTAGCCAGTTTGTCAGTCATTTTGAATTTTCAATTTAATATTTCAAATATTCTTTTTCTGCCTGTGGCTTACTATTCTCACTGAGAAAACCAGAAAGTAGCATATTAAGAAACAGCAGGTAAAAATTCACTTGTAGACAACTCACTTCAGGCAAATTACAGAGCTTTCATTAAAACCAAAGATAAAAGCAAAGAAACTCTTGCTTCGATGTCCAGTACCTCCTGGATGGTCACCTCCTTGTTAAATTCAGTTCTCTGTAAGGAATAATACTGGTTGGTAAAGAGTTAATTCTTCCATGGACTGCTCCATTTTAGCCAAGATAGAGCCATAACATAAGCAAAGTTCAGCACAGGACAGAGCAGCCGCCAAATCTATCTTGCTCACCCATCTTTATAAATAAAGTTTTATTGGAACATAGCCACACCCATTCATTTTGTGTTATCTGTGTACTTTAGCGGTATAATGGCAGAGCTAAGTAGTTGCTACTGAGGTCATGTAACCCACAAAGCCTAAAATTTCTACTATCTAACTCTTTAGGAAAAGTTTATGAATCCCTGAGTCACGGGGCTATTTCTCCTATGCATTTTGGGGATAAGAAACAAGTCAGAGAGAGTTGAAAGGAATAAGAAAAGGTGAGAGAAACTTTCATGAACACCTATAATTAGAGCAGAGTTAGTTCTCAACCTTCTCAGCAAGAAGGTGAGTACTGGTTGGGAGGAGACATAAACAGCACTGACCTAATTATTATAGATTTGACATTTGCTTGAGAAAAGATTAGTTCCATATGGTAAGGCTAAAAAAGTAGATGCCACAGTGCTGAATTGCTGAGAGGGGGTAGGCTGTTTTGCAGTAGTATGTGTACTGTTATTTATGCATTACATTAAAGCTCTTTTTGTCGCAATGCTCAGACCCCTCCCCTCCACCTTAAATTTGAAAAGCAAGCAAGCCAAAGAATCCTATGTTTTTCACTATGTAGTATTCACCAAAGAGGAGATTTTAAAGAGCTGACTAAACAGATTCAAAAGAAATTAAAATAACATTCGTATATACCACACTGCTTTAGGAGCAGTGAAGTAACACCTGAAGAGATACCGCCGTTTGTAGTGAAATTAGTTTCTGTTTTATCAAATACTTAGCAACAGGAGGCTGATCGTGCAGATGTAATTCATATCTTGGTAGTGGTTTAAAAAGATCCTTTTATATTATAAGAGGCTTGTTTTTGTTTTTGCTTTTAATCTGGAAAACAAAAGAGAAACCAAGCAAACCTCTATTTGTAAAGTGTGTGAAACGTGTTGGAACCCCACAAAGGAAATTGAAGAAAGAAAGAAAAAGACAAAAATTGAAATGATGTTAAAAATGTCTGTATAGTAATTTTTCATTTGTGAATTAATAAACAGACAAAGGAGAAACTAATTTTGCTGTGTAATGAATTTGCGTGGAAGACTGTGCTGTCCAAGATGCTTTTGCGTGTCTATGGTGCTGCTGATCAGGCTTGCTCTCCTTATTGGTTCTAGATATTTCTTTTACATCAGAACTCTCTGCCCTGTGTTACATTCACTCGAAGCTTCAGGATGATGTCACGGATCCTGCTTAAGAAACTTCAGAAATGAAAGCCCATCGGTGGCACCAACTTTACGAGAAAACTGGAAAACTCCTACTCCTACTCCCACAGAATACAAGATACCTATATCATACAATGTACCTTGACTGGAAAGGTTACTGGCCTACAAAGACCTTCTGAGCCCTGTTGGAACCCGAAGCAAAAGGGAAAATACACACTTCTATCCACTTATCAAAATATTTTTTCATAATTTGAACCAAGTGCAAGAGTTAATAGAAACATTTCTAAAAGTGAATATATGTAAAACACTGTATTGCCAATCTCTTTGCACACTATTGTTAAGTTAATCTGACTGGACGGGAATGTGATCACGATGTGGACCAAGAATCAGGACTGATTGGAAATAACTGTTTTCATTGCATAGTAATGCAGGATCATAAGACAGACTAATAAAATAACATTTGACTGATTTTAAATTAGCTTTTATTTACAATTTTGATACTTTGTTCACCAAGGATTTTCATACACAAATTTTGGTTTTAAAAAATATTGCATTGCAGTATTTTTATTGTGACTACTAAGCTTTTTGTCATTTCTTTAAATATGGTTACTGAGATGAGTACCTCAGTCGTGTCACCCTAATCCTGGACCTGTTAATCTGTTATTCAGATTTTGGCCGAAGATATGATGTTGCTCTTTAAGAAGCAAAAATATTATTGGTAATCTTTTCCAATACATGTATCTAGAGTTTTTCAAATGTCCTAGAAACACTAGAATTTCAGAGATATTAATAGGTGTTCCATGAAAAATATAAGGTATTTAGTTGTCAAAGAAGTTTAAGAAATTGCATATTACATCTGTCTCTCTTTCTTTCTCTGTATCTCTCTCTTTCTCTCTCTCTGGAAACTGATAATTACATTACCTTTTAGGTTCTGAGAAGTCACATGATAAAGATAGCTGCTAAAACATGCTTAACCACACTTATTTGACTTGTTTCATAGAGCATCTGTTATAATCTTGGGGGATACCCATGTATTATTTAACTATTACTGCACAACAGATGACCCTGAAATGTAGTGATTTAAAATGATAATCGGTATTTACTACTCTTACAGTTTCTGTGGATCAAGAGTTTGGAAGCGGTATGTCTGAATAATTTTAGCATGAGCTCTCTTATAAGGTTCAGTCATGATGTTCACCAGGACTGTAGTCATCTGAAACCTCGATTGGGGTAGGAGGAGCAGCTTCCAAGGCAACTTCCAAGGTAATTAGCAAGTTGATGCTGACTTTCAGCAAAAGACTTCAGTTTAGAAAGATTTACATGTGGATCTGGCCACAAGATGCTTGAGTCCTCATGACGTGATAACCAGCTTCTCTCAAAGCAAGTGATAGGAGAGAGACACGCAGAAGTTATCCTTTTTTAATGACTTAGCCTCACAAGTCAAATATTATCATTCTGACAACGTTCTGTTTATTAAAAGTGAGTCATGAGGTTCAGCCCACACTTAAAAGGACAGAGTAATCTCCTCTGTTTGAAGGGAAGAGTGTAAAAGAAATTGTGAATCTATTCTTAAAACATCATAGAACATAATCTGGGAAGTTTTGCTGCAATCTTGTTTTCTACCCAGATATTTTTACTCATGGAGGGCAGAAATCCAAGCTTAATCCTCAACTCCCAGCTGGCTAGCTATGCACTCTAATATACAACAAGCTTAGGTAATTGTAGGGAGTATCTGTTGTTTTTGCCTACCTTCCTCTCTGGTTACAGCAATTCACTTTTCTTTTGAGTTCCAACAATCCACTTATCCACAACTCCATGTGGATTTGCTGGGAACATTAGTCTTGGTGCCACCAGTACCACCATCATCATAGAGGGGGGTACAGGACCAGGTGGCCAATCAGAGAGCCTATTCTCTTGTTTCTAGTGATTGCATTAGTGATAGACACATGACCCAAGAAAGTTCTCTAATAGTTTTTATTTGTTGCTGAGGAATAACAGATGCAAAATCACAAAGAGGAAAGCATCTGTGGGAGACAAAAAGAGAACCAACAGAGATGAGAAACACAGCAAGAAAATTCTAATGGTTTACTTTAGCCACTGGATTCAGTTGTGCATGAAGCCATTTCAGTTACATGGACCAAGACATTCATTTATTTAAAAATCTGGTTTGAGTTGTTTTTTGTTTTGTTTTACAACTGAAGGAGTTCTGATAGTTCAGGTATGATGGCGTAGCACAGGTAATTTATTTTTTTAACAGTGCCTTCCAAGCATTAGACAAAACTAAGAAATAAATACAACAAATTTATGGAAAAACTGGTCTATTAGAGAGGAAATTCCAAAAGTGCTTTATTTCTTTTTTCCGTATCATTGGGAGCTGTTTGTTCATTTTTTTTCCTACCCCTGAGTTATCTCTTGCAGGCTCCCTAGCTTTTCCAGACACTCAGGTATGAATAAACAGTCACGTATTTTAGTTAACAGAAAGGGTAGCTCTGTTTAACATTGCGCACCCAAACTCTCATTCAAATGAACATTTCTGATTTCTCTGCTTCCATATCTCAGGAAAGACACAGTTCAACTTCTACCTATGTCCCCACTCACTTTTCCACACCTTTTTTCCCCAACATCCTGGGCCACTGGCTTCTCCAAAGTTGGAAACAGGTTCAGAGAGAGATTTATGAGACAGAAGTGACCTTTGGGTTTCATTGAATATTCAAATCCTTGCCTTCTTCCATGAATCTTTGGGGAAGTTTTTGGAGACTCACATGCACATGCACATGCACACGCTGTTACTCATTTCCTGAGACTTCTCACTGACTTTTCCCAACATAGGTGCTGCCTCTTTCGGCCAGCTGCTTATGATTTCATGCCCGAATTCTGCAAGTCCACTTCCACTGATGTTATTTGTTGGATTCACATTGTCCTGGGGCTGTTTCTTTCATGCAGAGTCCAGGATAACCAAAGTCTTCTTTGAAGTCACACTTTCCAAAGGAACCACCCGTTGCCCTGCTGCACCAAACTCTGGCAGTGTAGGATTTTCCTAGGGTGGGTGATAATTAGGAGTCACCAAGGCAGTTTGGGGTCTCCTTCTGTGAATGCCTGCAAAACCCTGCAACTCATTTTAGAATGTGAGGGTACTTAGAGCTCTTGGCTCTGGAATTTTAGCCAAAATTAGATAACAGGAAAGGTTCCAGTTTAATATACTTCACAAGTATGTCAACTGTAGTTTTTAGGATAGATTTTGAGCAGAGGGCTTTGGTCAGCACTTCTCATGATACTCCATTTTTTATTAACCCATCAGCATCTGCTTCTTTCAAGGCTGGACCTGGTGGTGACCTGGATAAACTAAATGTATGAGTCAGGAAAGTGTGTTTCAAACATACTTTCAGAGAAGTTGACAAGAAAGCAGATAGTATTCTTGAACTTGAGTCGTTTATTGTCAAATGGATGGGGCAGAGCTATCACAAATGGGTTCCCAGTAATAAGACTGACAGATGCACACATACAACCACCTGTAGCTCACCTGTAAAATACATTCTTTAGTTGAAAGGGGAGAAAAGCAAAACAAAGAGTCAGAAAGCCTGAGATTTAAAAAGCTTCTTGAATGAATACAGTACAGTTCAAAGCAGGCATTGTTAGCCTACCTTGTACAAGGGTATGGCATTAAATTTTATAATTTATATGACACAAGAGATCCTTCTCCTAAGAAATTTATAATTGCACTACAGCTATACTGTTAATAAATGCTTGAGGGGATGGATACCCCATTCTCCATGATGTGTTTATTTCACATGGCATGCTGTATCAAAACATCTCATATACTTCCCAAATATAAACACCTAATATCCACCCATAAAAACCATTTTAAAAATGATAATAAAAGTTATACTATTCAATAACTTGCATGAAGGGACATCAGAATTACAACCACAGGTAAAAATGGATACGTTTGAGATGAATTTTAGAAGAAGCAAAAAAATAGAGATCAGTTAGAAGGGGAGCACATAAATTAGGCATGAATGGTTATTAGAAGATAACAGACATGTAGTAAAATATGAATAAAAATATTATAAGTTTCACATTAATTTGAGTATCAAAATTTTTAACATAGCTTGCTTCTTTAAAAAATGACTGGAGCAGATCATTAATGCTTGATTTTAGACTCTAATTTGTAGTTATTTGGTTTATTTTTAAAAAGGAGATGGAACCACCCTTTTTACCTGTTAGGGCAGAGTCTTCTGACTTTTGAGCTGAATCAAATGGGCTTCCCTGAAAGTTCCTGAAAGCTACTTGGTGCAAAGTGTTCTTCTATTGATTTTTAAAACGCTTTAATCAATAGTATAAACCATTCATACCTAACTTAAGTGCTTCCCTTATAATTGCCTTCTACATTTTTACTTCTTCCAAAATTCACCTCTAATATATCCATTTTTACCTGTGGTTATAATTCTGGTTTCCCTCCATGCAAGTTATTCAATGGTATAACTTTAGTGCAATCAACGAGTCAGTTCTGTAACTCAACAAATGTTACCCTGAAAGACAGGTGACATTCTGTAATATTATCATGGTTTTATACATAAATATCGTTTTATTTTCTAGTGTCATTATTGCTTAAACTCTTACTCAGATAAGAGATAAGATTAAGTCACAGAATTTCCAAATTCATCAAAAGTACTTGTTTTTGTTTTATTAAAGCAAGATTTCTAAAAGTGAGTTTTAAATGCAAGGTCTGGCTTTATGATGTAAATACAAACTTAACATTTTAGGAATTTTGTTGGAATAAGGTTCAAAATCTTTAATGAGGCCTACTAGGTCTTGTGCAATAGCATATGAGTCTTTTGTGGTAACAAAAGATGGTCAATGATAAAAGAGACTCAAGACAAGCCTAGAAAACCAGTCTTTCTCTTGCTTCAGACTCTCCCCTTAGGTCAAGGGCAGGGATTAGTGGAAAAAAACCCAATTAGATCTGAAAGGAGCATACATAAGGAGGATCATGAGGTAGGTTGGGGTAAGATTGTGCCAGCATTCAAGGAAGTGTGTGAATGTGGTCTTTATCCTATAGGCAGTAAGTTACATCCAAAGAATTTTAAGCAATGGTGTGGCGTGATCAAATCTGTGTCTGACTGCAATGCGGAAGATCTGAAAAGTACAAATTTGGGGGCACATAAGCTGTTATAATTATCTCAGTTACATAGGACACATTATTTAGTAGAATGTTTCCCTGAATTCTTACAGTTGATAACCTGGAATCAAAGCACATGTCAGAAAGTTTTACTGATAGTTGGTAGGTCAAGTGTACTTAGCAGCATCCCAGAAGATTTGTCAGTGGCTGCATTTTGTCTGGTGCCAATAGCTGATGATAGTCCAGACTTGAGTTAGAGATAAATCTTGCTTCTATCCAACCTTTCCTAGTATCCTATGCTTGGCTTCCAAATTTCACTGTCACAGAAGTCTAGGCAATGAGAAAGTCAAAAGTTAGGATATTCTAGAGTTTAAATATATATATATATATAAAAATAAATATATATATATTTAGAGAGAGTGAGAAAAAAAAGAAATATATATATATATTTCACCTAAAATCTGGTAAGTTTCAGAGTAAATGTGTCTCCTAAGGAATATTTGGGGTTTTAAGGTTACACATAAGAAAAATCTGAAAACCTGGAAGATGTGCATCAAGTATTTTATTGATAGATTGACACAGTATTCAAGTGGTTAAAAGAAGGCCTATTTTTGGCATAGATTCCTTTCTGTTGTGGATAATGGTCTACTTTTATTCAGTTTTGTGCAATGATCACCCAAAGGAATGTTAAGACAAACATGATTTAGAGAATGATAGAACAACCTTCTGAAACAGACAATGGATCCGGCTTTGATATTACAAATATCATGGATCTAGATAAGGCACTTAAATAATAATGAAGGCTTCAGATTCTCATGCTGAGTGATTCAGTGAAGCACTATAAAGCATCAGGATATTCTGGCTCTTATCATTCAAAGTTAGTAGAAATGATATTAGAGAGATTCAGGTTTGACATTTATACTCAAAATCATTGAAATTTTATCTTCCAAGAATAGAGAGATTTAGATTTCAGTGTTTAGAAGGACTATGATATGTGTGTGTGTGCCTGTGTGTGTGACGTGTCAGCTTTTAGTTGGTAAAATACTGATCTTTGATGAGGGAAACCAAAATTCTTTCAAATGATATGTAATAGACATCAATTGCCCTACAGAACCATTTTCCAGTTTGGTGAGTTACCTTTTTCCTTGATTCCTGTGTATACTTTCCAATCCAGCTAGGGAAAATGAAATGGGTCCTATTCGGCCAGAATTCTCTCCTGATGTCTTACAAACTCAATGGTTTGTTAATAGCGCACTAACACAAAGCAAAGCAGTTTGTCTGTTGGAAAATTTCTAAGCGGGCTTCATCTCAACTCTGCTCTATTGAGAGGGCCCATAGGCATTTTCAAGGAGTGTGGATTTTATGACTGCAGCTTGAGTGCAGCTGTGTCTTTTCCAATCTAGGGCCAAGAGACAAAATGCAACACGAGATTTTTAAACATTCCAAGGCCCATCTGCCATGTAACCCACTTATCTTTGTGGCTGCAAGTTCTTTATTGATCCAAAATGGTAAAGAAAAAAAAAATGGTAACAAAGGGGGAAAATGCAGGGGGAGAGAAAAGGCATCATTCCTTTCTTTTGTTGTTCTTCCAGCAGCATCTGTGAGCAATTGTCACAATTACTAGTCAAACTGTATTTGACTTGTTGCCAACATGAATTTTCCAAAAACCCAATGTAAACAAACTCTGCAAGTACTTCCTCATTTGCCAAGCCAGTAATTATTTACTTTGTTTGGGCCTAGCATTAATGTCAGTTCAGCTTTACAGCCTGTAATGTGTTTGTTAATGAAACTGTGAGGTCTAAAGCTACGTATTAACCTTGCCACCCTTCAATTTTGAGCTCAATAAAGTTGCACCATGGTTTTGTAAACTAGTGTTGGGGGACAGGCAAATGATTAATTATATTTTTCCCTTTTCCTTTATCCAAGCAAATTGTTAATCTTTAAGCCTGCCTCGCATTTTAAAGTTAACAAACTGAAATCCAGCTGCTGGGAGATATGATATTATTTAGACAAGTCTCCGTGGCTGTTTTGATGCCATATTTGGAAGTCCTCAGCAGTGATGCTTGCATTGCTGTTTAGTAACCTTGCAGGCACTGTGTGCTTCTTGAAAGGAAGGAAAATACCTTAGAAAATCTGGGAATATCTATTTGGTAAAAAAAAGTGATGGAATGCATGGTTGGGACCTAGTATTCATTTCATGGAACTAAATCAAAGTCAGGTGTTTTGAGGCTATTTGGGTAATTCAGCTAATAAAAAGATAAAAATTCCTGAATGGGGAAGAAGCCAAGAGCCAAGGGAGAAGGAGACTTCTGATTTTAAGGATCTGATATTTTTCCCTCAGTCACAGTGGAATCTGCTCTGTCTCTGGTGTTAAATACACACTGTGCAGTGACTGCACCCTAGAATACAACAGAAGGCAGGTAAAAAGCTCGATTCTCATCGAATTTCTATTCCATGGGAATTGGGAGGAGAGATAGTAATCACGAAAATAAATAGGCAGATTCATTTCAGATCATGATAAATATTACAAAGTCAATAAAATAAAGGGATAAAGCATGAAGTCATGGGTTTGGGTGGTCAGAGAATGCATCTTTGAAAGGGAGACATCTGAGCTCATACCTGCATATTGTGACAGAGCCCCCGTTAAATGTATGGGGATAAAACTTTTCAAGAAAATGGAACAGCAGCAAGTGTTTGAGCTCTTCGGTAAGTACCAAGAAGAGGAGGAAAGCTGGTGCTGGTGTTGCTACCCAAACAACTTTAGACGTGAAAGGAAAGAAGTGATGGGTTTTAGGATTACACCTTCAAGAACAGAAATTCTTCTGAAGATTACTGGGGTAGCGCTGATTTGTTTAGGAGAGGGACAAACGTGAAGGGGAAAGCACCTGGCTGATACTAGATAAAAATTCCCTGTAAAAATATCCCTTTTTATAAGCACCTTCATGATCACCTCCTTTTCCGAGTGTTTGAAGGCTTAAAAGCCTCAGGAACTGTCTACAGATTTGACTTACAGATGAAATTTAGTTCTTTACTGGGGAGCTATGACTATTTGATTTACCTGACATGGAAATTGACTCTAGATAGAGGTGTCTATTTTATCTAATATAAAGCTGTAATGTTTCAGGAAGTGAGATGATTATTTTCTCCTTTATCTCCGGAGAAGGTGTGAGTAAATCCCCCCAAAGGAATAATTTTGTTTAGCATCAGAAACTGATGGTTGTGTTTGATTATGTAGTTCTGAGCTCAGAATAGGCATTTTATGCAAAAATCAATATGAATTATGGAAAGAATCTAGCATTTTAGTTACACAGTGTAAGAATGTTATAGTTAGCTACAGTGAGGAAGGAGACTACAGAAGGCAATTTCAAGAATCTTTCAGGAATCCTTTTTCTGGGGAAATACTTTACACTTAACAGTATAAGTTGATGAAAAATGCACAAATTGGATATTCTCAAAATAAATAGTGAGAGAGAAAATGTAAAGAATCTTATGAAAAATATCAATTCCTTATGAAAAATTATATTTTAACTCCCTTGTATGCCCAGAGTCCTTGCATTCGTATCTTGTTTATTTTATTTAACATATTTATTCTGAGGTAATCTTAGCTTATGAGCTAAAAATTTCAACTTGTCATACCCAAAATATTTTTCAAATAACAATCCTCCAACCCTGGTTCACATAAATCAGAAACAGAACAGAAATTGGTGGATAATTGGATTGAGCTCTGAGCTTAAAGATGAAGGAGACAAAAGCATGCCCCAAAGAAGCATTTGATAGTCTTAGTCTTATCTGTGGATGTTTTACACCAGGCACGGAGGCAGTATTTGTTTACAATAATTTGTGCTATCTACAGTGACATTTTATTTGAGCTGGTATCCTGTATCTAAGCCAGAACATTCATGTATAAGGGTTTGTTTTGCTCTCTCGCTTTGGTTCAAATGTGATACTAAAGCAACAACGCCTCTTTTGAAGGCTGAGCTGGCAAGCTGAGGAGCTTGTTTCTAATACAGGGACACAGGCTGTAGAGCAAGAATGATAACAGAAGACAATGACATGTCACGGGAGCTTTGCAACAGCTGTAGTCTTCAGAAGGTCAGAAACAGTGCTGCAAGCTACCTTTGTAGATATAGTGTACAGAACTTAATAAACTTAAACTCACTGGATTTGGAGTAATCACAAACCTGCTACCCCTCTGCTTATGCTTCTCAAGTAAATCTTGCAAATCCCCAGCGATATCTGAGTTTTTAAAAAGTGTCATCATTTGTGATAATAATCACTGAAAGATACACAGAGGCTCTTCCATATTGTTTATGGCTGGAATTTTAAAGAGCCACTGCACAGACGAAGAATGAGGCATGTTTCCTTGTTAATGATCCAATGAGCCACACGTGTTTTCATGCATATAATTTAGCCATTCTACGCAGATGCACACTGAGTAATGCTCCAGGCATTACTACTTTTTTCTTGTTCACAGTCTTCTTCCTCCTCCTCCTCTCTCTCAGCCCCTGTTTCTAGAATGTGCTCTTTTAAGTCAGTGATGAAATTGAGACTAACTTCAGTAGACATCGTGAAGCTAAGTGTTCAATGAATTGTTTTTAAAATATTGTAATTTATGCTGATGACTGCCAATAATTTTTTAAACATGTATTTTAACCTATTTGTAAATGTTTGTGCCCATCTCTGCAGAGTTAGGAATATGGAACAGAGAGAAAGTTTCAAAAATGTAGAAAGGACACCATAATAAAAAATAAAAGCTATTCAACAAAAATGCTTATTTTAAAAATTGTACTTGTGGAAAGCAATGATGACACTCATATTTAAAGTAGACGGAGAGTCATCCCAAGATCCCAAGATTGTAACCTACTGTATGAAAGACAAGGACTTGGTTTAACCAGTTTTTTAAGCTGGAAGAAACTCCTGGAGGCAACACAGATATTTCAGACTTGTTTCTTTTTTTTGGCCTATGGATTTTACTAATAAACCCACATGTAGTTTAGTTACCTTATGCTTATCTTAATATCAGGATGATGGAGCACTCTATCTTATTCACCACACACTCCAGTTGTATGTTCCACTTTCATCTGTTCATTTGCTGACTCATTGATTCACTTTTACTTAGTGTCTGTTATGAGAAATATTGTGAGGATAAAAGGAGAAACAAGACCCAGCCTCTATCCTTGGGACCTCCTTAGGGCACATTTGCCTGTGCTCACACATACATATTCACATACACTTTCACACATACACAGGTTGTCAGAGTATTGCGTGTGCCAAATAACGACCTTGCCTGTCTACTTGGAATCTGGTGGTCAGAGTGTGAAGAAACACTTATTTTCAGCCTGAGGCCCAGAGAGTCACTGAGATTTCTCTGACCAGATACAAAACAGTAATGAGGATGAGACAAAGAAGTTCTTTTATGCTTTTAGAGTAAACTGTATTGAGCCTAGTAAGTTGAGTAAAATCTCAGATTTCTTAAACTATTCAGTTCTCAACAATAAACTTTAATTGTAGATGTTAATAAGCCATTATGTCCCTCTCTGAATTCAGGCGTGGCACACAGAATCCCCCTCAACTCTTCTCTACAACCAATAGGAGAAGAAACCAATATCTCAAATCCCACAGGTGTCCTCATTGGTATTTTGTCATTTTCATAGTCATTTTGTGTCTACCTTCTGAATTGCAATTTAGAATTAAATTATCTCTTGTTAGTACTGGTGACTCAATGTTCTGGATAAAATTTCTTTTCATCAATTAAGTGATAAATTTATTCAGAAGTACATTTGTTTATACTTTGGATGCTTCCAAATAGTATTTGAGGATGCTGGGCTAAGAACAATCTTTAGCTCACATTATGCCTGTAATCTATTTAGGTAGACACCATGGTTTCTCTGTGGATGTGGTTGTGGGTTCATTTGATTTTAGAAGCCAAAGCATCAGCTCATGTTTTAAGATGAATAACCTTGTAATCACACCTTATGCTGTATTATACCTCTACTTGTACCATCAACATGACAGTGAGCTTCTTGAGAACAAGGCTTGTGTATTATTTATCTTTATGGCTTCAGTACCTAACACTATGCTGAAATATAGGAAAGCCTTGAATAAACAGGACTCAAAACAGAGATGGGGAAGGGTCAGTCATGAAGGTGGCAGCAAAGTGTGATTCCCAATGCAAAGCATATTTTTGAAATGCAAATGCATACTTTCAGTTTCTGAGAAGCAAATTCACCCTGGAAAATAACATCTACTGACCACACAGAATTTAAATATTAGCTACCATGTATTGAGCTCTGAGTGTGAATTAGAATCTGTGTGCCAAGCACTTTATATACAATATCTTATTTAATACTTGCAACCATAGGAGCGATAGGTAAAAGCAACAACAATACAGCAAAATAAATGTTGTGGTTGTGGGATACAAACTACTTGGGAACAAGAATGCTTTCTGTTTCCTGTTCTGTTACTGATTTATGTCTCTGGTACTAGAACCAGGCACCATTCTAAGTACCAGAAGTGGATTTAACAAGAAGGAAAATACTGTATTTGGGGCTTGAGACGAATCTGAAGTGAGTAAGACAAAGTATCTACCCTAAAGGCCTAGAAAGAGCTTGTTTACTGTATTTGGCATTTGGAAGAGTATTTGTATCCTTAGTGACAAAAGTTGCATCAGAATATTTGGGACTTAAGTCAGACTGCAGTGGACTGAGAATGAACACCAGCTATGGAAGTGAGCAGAATATATGGCATGTTCTTCCAAGAGGTTGATGAAAAGAACAAGAAAAGAAGGGGTAATCTGGAGGAAATTAGGGTTGAGGGAAGGTTTTCTTCCTACTTGTTTCATTCAGAAGATGTTGAGTCCACCATCATGTGGAAATACGATAA
Source organism: Mandrillus leucophaeus (assembly GCF_000951045.1). Lineage (NCBI taxonomy): Eukaryota > Metazoa > Chordata > Mammalia > Primates > Cercopithecidae > Mandrillus > Mandrillus leucophaeus. The sequence goes on along the minus strand of NW_012104443.1, from coordinate 1,744,027 downwards.
AGAAATGACAAAGAGGAATGCTCTTATAGTAAAAATATAAGAAAGGTAGAAGGCAGGTAGAGAAATAAGAAAAAGAAATGAATGCAGGATAACTGATGTACAATTCTGTACATCTTTTTGAAAATTTAAATAAAGTCTCCTTTTTTTATGTGCATGTTGAAATTCTATGTGTTATCCAGTGGAAGGCTTTGCTTAGACTTCTAATCTAGTTCTCATTATTATTATGTTTTCACTCACTTTTCCAAGATTGTTAATATTCCTTTAAACAATCTTGTATTATAAATAATATTACTGATAAAAGTAATACATGTTGGTTGTAAAAAATTTGGAAACTACAGATGAGCCAAAGAATTTTGTATTTTAAGTTCATTCTAAATATACTCATTATCCTTCTATCAGAAGGAATTATAATGATCATGGCCACCACTGAATCAGTCTCTCCCCCCTTTTATGTTTGTTTGTTTGTCTTGAGATGGAGTCTCACTCTGTTGCCCAGACTGGAGTGCAGTGGTGTGATCTCAGCTCACTGCAACCTTCGCCTCCCAGGTACATGAGATTCTCCTGCCTCAGCCTCCTGAGGAGCTGAGATTACAAGCGCCTGCCACCACACCTGGCTAATATTTTGTATTTTTAGTAAAGACGTGGTTTCACTGTGTTAGCCAGGATGGTCTCGAACTCCTGACCTTGTGATCTGCCCCCTTCGGCCTCCCAAAGTGCTGGGATTACAGGCATGAGCCACTGCGACCAGCCAGTCTCTCTCTTATCTATATTTTGAAAATGTGTATTGTTTTTGAAATACAGTATCACATAGCCAAAACTATTATAAAATCTACATTTTAAAACAATTTTTCATATCATTCCACATAAATCTGTCTCATCACTTTATTGGCAAAAGATAATTCAATTGTAGGAATTTATTGTAATTCATTGAATAATTCTTTACTGTTAGATAAAACTTTAGTGCCTTTAGATTTTACTATTATAAACAAGTATCCATGACTGCCCTTAGAATCCTAGAAGTCAATTGCTGAGTCAGAATATGCACTATGTTTTTGTGGCTTTTGTGATGGTTTTTCCTGATTGTCTTCCATATAGGTTATACTTAATGTACATGATCCACAGAAGAATATGAGAGGGGTTATTGTCCCTCACCATGGCTGATACTAGAGATTAGCATTAAAAATCCTTTTAAATACCAAATTTTATTTCATACATACTTCTTTAGGGCCCTACTTTGTATTTTTATAGTAAGATTGGATTTCCTTCTATTGACTCTGTCATTCCTTGGTCATTTACTTATATGGTTATTTGATATATTTTTGTTTTGGGGCTGAATTTCTCTTAGTGTGTGGCAAGCATACTTTTAATGTTATATGTTGAAATATGAGCCACTTATTAGACATTTATATTCTGTAAATATTTCCTCTTTTTGTCATTTGCAATTTACTTTATAATGATTTTAGTCATGCATAAGTTTTAAAAATTTGAAGTATTAAGCATTTTTCTTTATGGCATTCCTGTGAGGTTAAGGACTGTATACATATTCACCTTGTATGTTTATGGTTTCACTTTTTATGTTTGAGTCTTTAAACACTTGGAGTTAATTTCATTGTGGGGTATAAAGTGTATAGTATGTATGGATTTAAGATTATTTTTGTGTTTGGCTAGTTGTCTAAACACCACTAATTGAGTAATCAATTATTTTCCTCCCTGATTTGAGGTACCATTTCAAATCATATATTAAATTCTTGTTAATGACTCTAGGTGCAAATATTATAATTTTCTAAATTTATATGTCTGCCATTTCTTGCAACAATATCACATAATTTCTTTTATCATAGTTTGTATTGTCACTTGGCCAAGATTTTCCTGTCTTTTACAATTTCAAAATATTTGGGCTTTTAAAACATATTTATTACATTGTTATGCTCACAGTTATTTTGGCAATTATATCCATACAATGGAATACTATTAAGCAATAAAAAGCAACAAACTACTGACACAAGCTACACCATGGATGAGGCTCTAAAACATTATATTCATTGAAAGAGCTAGACATGAGAGATCTAATAATATATGATTTGAGTTATATGAAATGTCTAGAAAAGGCAAATTTATAGAGACAGAAAGTAGATTAGTTGTTACATGAGACTAGGGGTGGAAATGGGAAATAACTGTAAATGGCAATAAGGGATCTTATTTGTAGGGATGAGATGCTCTAAAACTAATTTAGGATTTTGGCTACACCAAATAAATTTCGGTAGTAAGGTTAGCAAAATTTATTTTATCGCACTTGAAAGGAGTGATTTTTATGATATGTAAAATACAATTCAGTAATGTAGTCATTAAAAGAATTATTCTAACAAGTTAATAAAAATTATCACTTTGTTTTGTTAGAAATTGGACTATCTTTATATATCAATTTTATAACTGATTTCTAAGAATATTGTTTTCTCTTCTGAACTATGATATTTATTTTCCAGGGAATTTCTAGAACTTTATTACTATAACTTCACCATTTTACTATTAATCCCCTAGGATCATTAGGTTTTTTGTTTGTTTCATATTTAGGAGGTTGCTAGTGTTGATAATTTTCCCTCATTAAATAAAATAAATGCTTATTGATAATATAAATAGAAGACTGCTTGATGTTTATGTACTTACTTCATAAATAGTCCCATTAATAAAACTAATTATTAGTTCTAACAAGTAAGCGATTCTGGAATGCACTGAGAAGTGTAAGTTATGTTAGCAATCTGACTGACCTCTGGACCAGAGATTTTAGAATAACAGGTTATAGATTTAGCCACAACTTGGGTAATTTCACTGTGAGTTTTCTTCTCCCAGAAGTTGTTAGGTGGAGGTCACTTGGTCCTTGAAATTTATCAATATTTAGTTTGTCAATTTGGTTTAAATTGAGAATATCTACTACCAATATCAGACCTTGAACCTATGGCCTACCAATATGAAAACAGAATTTTAGAATGGGGATTTTTATAACAGCATGCTTAGTAAATTAACTAACATGTAATAGTGATTAGCATTTCACTGAATTCAAGCATATGTTAAGAGATCACAATCAGAATCCTGACCATCAGGTAAATTAACAAGCCATTTGGCTGGGAATAGAATGATTAGCACAGGGATAATCTACTCTATTGCTGATGATTATTGGGCTTGAGACAGCTATCTGATAACCACATGTTTCAGCAAATATTGAGCAAATCTTTACCACTAGGAAAAAAATGAAGATTTTACTTGCTTACATTGGGTTGCTGACATATTTGCCATTTAAAGACACTCTGTTATACTAATGTACACTCTAATTACCAGATAAAGGTGTATGAGAGGAAGTTAGAAAGGTTAAGTGGTGCTAAGTTTATGAAAATAAAAAGAAAGAGAGAAGGGGGTATGTTGGAATTCACTTAGAAATATGCAGTATTGTGAGGAAAGAAGTAAATTTTGAAAGTGGTACTGAATTATTGGAGCAGAGAAACTATGAGTTATAAAGATATTGTGGCATGATATTGCTGTTCATTTAGAGTTGTAGTAATTTTTAACTTTTATTACTGGATGCAGTAATATCAAGAGGCATTGGAGATATCTGCTGGTTCTATTGAAACGCCTCTCGTTGTATGACAGTTACAAAATGTTTTTCTGGATACTTAGGAATATCCCGCAGTCAATATTGTAAACCTTAATTTTTGCCATTTATCTTTTGGCACAAAGACCCCTAAATTGCAGTCTCAGTTTATTGTTAAGTTGGCATTGCTCCATGGTGGAAGCATAAATCTCACAAGTACAAAACTTCCAAACCAATAGAACGAAAAGTTAAAAGGATGGAGTAAAAAGTTATTAATGGGTTATTACTTGAACAAACAAGTAAATGTGAAAGTGACTCTGAAGTATTTGAGCAGAGAGGGTACGCATTACAAACATATTTTGGCATGATAGTCCTGTTCATTTTTTCACTCTTATGTCAACTGCTTGGTTTCCAGATGCTTAGGATATGGCTATAAAAGAAACAATATTATTTGTTGTTTCTGGTTTGGAGCATACATTGTTATTCTATCTAAGTGGCTTACTCTGCAATGAGATAGATGATAAAGTTCATGAATTCCATGAAATTTAGCCCATTGTACGTCTTATTTTACCGAAAGTCTGCTCCTTGTTCAGGAGCAATATTGCGTAAGATTCCACGATGAAGTTTTCAGAAACACCACAGATTGTAGAGTTATATATAGCATGACAGACAGAGAAATAAAACTCAAATCCAGCTTGTGTCTAACCTGTGTCATAAATTAGATTCCTTGAAAAGTAGACTCGGAGATAGGTTTGTGTGTAGGATGTTCATTGAAGGGTGCTCTGGGAACCATCACCTCTGGATGGGTGAAAGGATGAGAACTGGAAGGAAGTTGTGAAACAATCATGCAAAGTCCTTGGCCAGCCCCTGTAGGGAGTTCTAAATCTGGAATGGCCCTGCAATTTTGTCCTGAAATGGGGACACAGGGACTGGGCCTTTATGTTGTTCCATCAACCAAGTCTTTAGAGTACAGAACATAAGAATTAATCTAAGTTGTTGGATCCATGAATAAACTTTTTCTTTCCTGGTCCTTTAATTCTTACTGCTAGGGCATACCATCTTTTATCTTTCTGGTTATGAAGAACCACTGTACTAGAGACCTTCTGGTAAGAATTTTCATGAGATGTATATATGCACATACTTTAAGTTTATTCTGAGAGGTCTTCCCCAAACCTGTTGGCCACAACCCTTCACACTTGGTCTAGTCATAGAAAACTCTCAGGAGTCTAGGTGTGTTGGAGGTAGTTACTATTGCGGCAGAAAGGCACTAAGAGTGGGAGCAATCCATTTTGAATCCTGGGACATACTTGACCCTATTGCCTATTGTAACATCATTTATATCCCTACATTACAGGAGAGAAATCTTGATTGTAAGGAATTTAAATCTTTTATAATGGTCAGAACCACACTTGTCCTGCATGCTTGCCTTTGCTCAGCAGCAAAATTAGTATCAGGAGGAGATACCAACTCTGTGTTCAAAGGTTTTTTCTTGCCGAGATAGCCTGGAAAAAATGTCAGTCAGTACTTCTGTTCACAAGACACGCATAAATGGAAGAGACTCACTAAGGATTGTCCCCCAACAAATGCATTATCATTTCATATATTGCTGAATTGGATTGCTAATAGTCTGTGTAGAAATTTTGATTCCATTTTCACATTTGTGATTGGTCACACTTTTCCTCTCCTCTAATGTTTTCGCCAGGTTTTAGTGTCAAGTTTTGCTGGCTTCATGAAACCAGTTGGGAGTATTCTCTTTCATTGTTCTCTTGAAGAATTTGCATAATACTGATATTATTCTTTGTTCACTTATTTGGTGGAATTCACCAGTGATGCCATCAGAGTTTGGAGTTTTCTAATTGAGAAGATTTTAAATTTTATATATATAATTATTAGAAGATTATGTAGAACTGTTCAGATTATCTATTTTTGTGTGTCAATTTTGTTAAGTTCGTGACTACGAATTTGTCAAATTTATGTAAATGATACATTTATTGACAATATTTTTATTATAACATCCGTTTTGAAATATTGGAAAATCTTTGTTCCAAGCTCTTGGCAAATAATTAGGAGCTAAAGAAAATGTTCTTAAATTGTTAAGAGTTTTACAAAAAAATCTAAAACGAACATCCTACTTAATGGTAAATATTTTAAAGATTTTTGTTTAAAATAAAAAGCAAAACAAGTTTGCATTTCATTACTATTACATTTGACATTACACTGGGGTTCTTAGCCCATGAGCAAGGCAAGAATAAGTAAAATAAGTTCTAGAAAGGGAAGAGTGAAATCATTATTATTTGCAGGTGACATAATTGTCTGTGTAAAACAGCTAAACATTTACAGACAAATTGTTAGAATTAATGAAAGCTTAACAAGGTAAATAAATATAGATTTACAAAAATTTCCCTATATAAGTAACTATTAATAAAAATGATATTTTAAAGTATATACCATTGGGAATAGCATCCAAAAAAAGAAATAACAGGCATATAGCCCAGAGAGGAGGAAACAAAACTATCTTTGTAGGTATATAACATGATTATCTAAGAAAAATATCCCCAAGAACATTTTTAAAAATCTATTAAAAGTGAGTAGATTTAGCAAGATCACAGTATACAAGACTAATACACTTGCATTCGCTGAATATCTGCATTCTAGACATGAACAACTGAAACTGAAAGAAAATAATACCTTTTACAATGGCTTCAAAACATAAAAATATTAAGAGATGAATCCAACAAAATATGTACATCACTTACATGCTGAAAACTGAAATATTTGGATAAATCAAGGGAAAGATACATAAGTGGAGAGATAAACCATGTTCACATATTTGGGAGAGCTAATATTTTAAAAATATTCATTATTTTCATTTTAATCTAGCAATTCAGTGCAATCCCAATTAAAATCATAGCAGGCTTCTTATATAAATTGACAAGATAATTCTCACATTTATATGGAAATACAACGGAATAGAATAGAATAAAATAAAACAATTTTGAGAGAAAGAGAAAGGTTTGGAGGACTGATACTACCTGTGTTAAAGACTTAAAGTTTCTGTGGCCTAGACAGTGTACCACTAGAGGAAGAATAACACAGTTCAACAGAAAAGGATAAGGTACAGAAATAAATACACATACAGATGCTCAACTGATTTTTGAAAGAGTGTCAAGGCAATTCAATGAACAAATAGTTTTGTCAACAAATCTTGCAGGAACTCTTGGGCATCCTGATACGGTTTGGCTGTGTTGCCACCCAAACCTCATCTTGAATTGTAGCTCCCACAATTCCCACATGTTGTGGGAGGGGCCTGGTGGGAGGTAATTGAATCATGGGGGCAGGTCTTTCCCATGCTAATCTCATGAGGGTGAATAAGTCTCTTGAGATCTGATGATTTTATAAAGGGAGTTTCCCTGCACAAGTTCTCTTCTCTTGTCTGCCACCATGTGAGACATGACTTTCACCTTCCACCATGATTGTGAGGCCACCCCAGCCACGTGGAACTATAAGTCCATTAAACCTCTTTCTTTTGTAAATTGCCCAGTCTTGGGTATGTCTTTACCAGCAGCATGAAAATGGACTAATACACATCCACATGCAAAAATGAACCAGTCTGTACTCCACACAATATGCAAAACTTAATTTGAAGTAGACTTAAATGCAAAACCTAATAATGTGAAATTTCTAGGAGAAAACATAGAAGAAAATCTTTATGATCTTGTGCTAAGTATTGGTTTCATAAATAGGGCACACACATACCCACACAACAACAACAAAAAAAACACGAAAAAGTACTCTTCAACAAAATAAATATCTTCTGCTGTTCACAATACATTGTTAAGAAAATTAAAATACCAGGTAAAAACTAGGAGAAAGCATTTGCAAAACACCTATTTGTAAGGACTGGTATCTATATTACATAAAGAACTCTCACAATTATATAACAATAAACAACCCAATCAAAAGAATAAGCAAAAGATTTGAGCAGACACTTCACTAAAAAGAGATATGCGTAAGCACATAAAAACATGCTCAACACTACTAATCATAAAGGAATTGAAAATTAAAAGCATAAATGAGATTTATATACTTACTAAAATGACCAAAATTAAGCAAATTGACAATGTCAAGTCAAAGATGCAGAGCAACTGGAACTCTCATATGTTGCTGTTGAGTAAGAAAATAGCTATAGCTTCTTTGGAAAACAGTTCGACAGTTTCTAATGCGGTTACGCATCACCTTAATATATGACCCCATAACTCAACCCTTAGGTTTACACAAGAGAAATGAAATCTTAAGTTCACAGAGAGGACTATTTGCAAATGTTTATAGCAGCTGTATTTTTAATCACTGAAATATGGAAACAATCCAGATGTCTATCACCTGAGGAATGGATAAATAAATTGTGGTACCTTTATACCATTGGAATATTATTTAGCAATAATAAGAAATAAATTGTGATATATACAACAGTATGGTGGATTTAAAAAGCATTATGTTAATTTTAAAAGCCAAACACAAAAAAACTACATTCTATATACCATTTATATGATATATTGGAGAAGACAAAATGTTGGGGACAGAATTTAGATCAACTAGAGGCTAGGAGTGGAAACGATATCACAAAGTATCACAGGTCAATTTTAGGAAGCAACAGAAATACTTTTTTTAATCTTGATAGTGACAGCTCCATGACTATATTTGTTAGTTAAAATAGTATATTTAAAAATAATTTGTGTGTAAATTATACCTCAATAAAAATAGATACATACTATTTCAAATAGCATCCAGACACTAAGAAACTAGTAATAAATCTAACAAAAGATGTGCAAAATATATGAAGAAAGTTATAAAACTTTACTGAGCAATATTAAAAAGACCTAAAAATGGAGAAATGTAATAAACTGAAGGATGGAAAGACTAAATTTGGGTCAATTCTCTTCAAACTGTTTTATAAATTCAATGTAATATGAATTAAATCCCAAAAGGATTTTTAAAGTACTTGACAGCTAATTCTGAAATACGTATGGAAATATAAAGTGATAAGAGTAGTTAAGATGTTGAAGAAGGAAAACAAAGTAGCAGGTCTGAAATTCTAGATACCAGACTTAAAGCTATTCTAACCAAGACAGTGTGAATTGACATGGAGATAGAAAAAGAGAGGTGAAATGAAGAAATGTGTGTGTGTGAGTATTGACACTTGCTATATGACAGATGTGACACAGTATATCAGTGGAGAAATAAAGGCCTTTCAATAAATGGAAAAACCAGAAATTGAGCATCTATGTAAAAAACAGAATTAGGCTCGCTCTTGCATCATATTCAAAAATAAATTCCCAATGGAATAAATAGTTAAATATGAGTGACAAAGCTAAACAACCTCAGAAAGGTGCTATAGGAGAACAACTTGCACTCTTCAGATTGGTTAAAAGTTCTCAACTTCAACAACATTAATGTTGGCAAGCATGTGGAGCAATAGGAATTCTCAAGCTGCTCATCAGAGTGTAAATTTGATTTCTGCAGTATGAAATATCAATTGGCAGTCTGTGTGAAAGCTGACTGTAAGCATGGCCTATAGTCCAACAATTCCACTGCAAGCAGCAACATTTGTAGTAGCCAAAAACTAGAAGCACCCAAATGCCCGTCAATAGAATGGCTAGATAAATTGCAGCAAGTTCATACAATGGAATATTATAAAGCAATGAAATTCAGCAAACTAGAACTACATGTGACAACATGAATTAATTTTAAAAATACAATATTAAGTGCAAGTATCAAGATGCCAAAGAAACCACACAGTATAACTCTATTCAAATAAAGTTCAGAAGTCAGAAGAGTGGCTACTTCTGAGGAAGAAAGAGATTTTGATTTAAAGGGACACTTGGGTGAAGGATATTTCTGTGGAGCTTGTAACGTTCTATCTAACCTAAGTGGAGTTAATGGGTGTTTGCTTGAAAATTATTTAACTAGCACAAAGATTGTGTCTTTTCTCTATGTAGGTTATATTTCATATAAACACAATTTGAAAAGCATAGCACAAAACAGAAATATTTGGGCACTTACCTCATAATTATGCAGTCATGTGTACTTTTTCTGATCTTTGAGATGGAAGATGAAATGTATAGTAGTGGCCTTTGACTATCAGATCTCTCTAGGAAGTTGGTATCATGGACAGTTACTCAGTCTGACTTGTCAAAGCAGCCACACAGTGGGAACAGACTTTATGGTGCTGTGATTATAGTAGTCATGCCTATTTATATCCTCAGCACTATAACTCATTGATTAGCAGATAAAAACTGCTCAGTGCATGTTTTCTCAATGAATAACTAGATAAATGAAGAAGTGAATGAATTCACAGCACCTCTCACTGAAGCCTACCATCTCACTGCAGAGCCTGGAAAATCCGTTGACTTCCCTGGAATAATTCCTTAATGGAAAACTATAAATAAATTTTAAGGAATAATAAACCTCAACTCTTTGGACTTTGGAGTAATTTTTAAAATAATCTATGAACCTTTAAAAGTCAAGAGGAAACAGCCTCATCTAAGAACTACTGAATCAGTCTGCTGAGGTAGGACCCTACCCAGTGTTTTAAGAAAGTATCAGAGAATATTCTAAATCATTCCCCTGAAATGCTACATAAAGGACACTAAATAACCAACTCTACTAACCTCACAATTATCTAAAACTTTGAGAATGCTTTTTTTTCCCATTTTCAAATACAACTTCTGATAGATTTCTATAAAAATATACCAAATCAACCTACTTTCTACCTTTTATCGGTTACAGATTCCCATTCAGAAGCAAAATAGCTCTCCATGGTAAGCAAATACGTAATTAAGATTTACTTTGGTTCGGTGAAAATATGCCTTCTTTCTAAAGAAGGCCCCAAGTCTAGGTTCAAAGTAGGCAAGGTTAGATATGGTGGATTTATCAGTAAATTTAGCCCAATGTAAAAGGCATGCCTTCAAACCTATTAAAGATGGTGCTTATGTGATATTCTGTGATGTCTTCGGCCTAAGGATTTGGGCAATCCATGCAGTTTACTTCAGCCTTGAAAGTGGATTTATAAGAGAGAAAAGGAAAGTGCTGAGAATTTTTTTTCTTGGTTTAACATCCTCCCTTTGACCACATAATAGTCCCCAAACTCATACAAGCAGTTCCATATGGAGATGAGGAATGTCTAGCCAAAACAAGTTGTTCAGCTTATTAGCCTTGGGCTGAATAAGTTACTCAGAATATCTGGCATGGCTACCCATTTAAAAAGGAGGGGTGGGATGGCTGTGTTTGCCTTTTCATTCTCCCCCTAGAGTTTTAGAGGAGAAAACAAATAGTGAGGCAACACTGCAGGCCAGAAGTCCTGTGCTCAACTGTTTTCTCTGAACATTTGAAAAGCCTCCCAAAATCAACGACACAGATTTCTTTGCACTTGACTGGCTGCAGAGAAACGGGCACATTGCACAGTTTTCATTGTCGTCCAGGTTCACATTTGATCCTTCTTGGACAAGACTATCAAGTTGCTTTGGTGTGAATCTTGGCAGAAAAAGCTTCTTCTCTACAAGAATTTGAAATACTGCGAAAGGCTAGATAAATGGGCTCCAACTGTAAGCTCCATCATAGAGGACATGTAGGATCACAGGAAAATTAGAATACATCTTATTTTTGAGATCTCCTTGAGACTAAATTAATTTTATAAGATATAGGGAGTGTAAAATTGTGTGTAAATTTAATTATAATGTTATTTGAGGTCCCCCCCTCTGACACCCCAATCAGTTGGGTAGGAAATTCAGTTAATCCCTCTGTCTCTAGTTCAAGTATTAATTGGCACGTCATGCAATTATTTTGCTTACCCATTTTGGCATCATTCAGATTTACAAAATAAAGGACATGTAGCTTAGTATTAATTTTTCCATCCGCTCTTACTCATCATACACATATGCTGAACCTTCTCTCTTTTCTTTCTCTTTCTATTTTTTCTTTTCTTTCTCTTTCTTTCATTTTCTTCCTATTCCTTCCTTCCTTTTCTTTCTCTTTCTTTCATTTTCTTCCTATTCCTTCCTTCTTTTTCTTTCTCTTTCTTTCATTTTCTTCCTATTCCTTCCTTCCTTTCATTTTCTTTTTCTTTCATTTTCTCTGCCTGCCTCCCTCCCTCCCTCTCTTCCTTCCTTCTTTCATTCTTTCCTTCCATCTTTCTCTACTCCTCCCTGTCCTTCCTTGTCCTTTTCCTGCCCTTTGTCTCTCTTTCTTTTTTAAAAAAAGCACATACATACCTTAAAAGAATCTTTGAAACTAATTCTGAAGACAGTTAAATGTAAACAATACAAGATTCCTTCTACAAATATAATTCAGAAAAGAGTAAATTTTCAAAAATATTTTTAACTACAAAATTTCTAGACTCCCTGCCTTAAAAAAAAAAAAATTGACTGGTTTTTTGAGAATGATTATCTAGTGAACAATGCTGATTTCTGCAGTATTTTAACTAGGCTAACCCCCATGACCACTAAGTAGAAGACCCCTGTGGAAAAGCATGTGGTAAATTACATACCCACTTGTTCTGTAAAATAATTTTATGTCCCATTAATTCAACCCAACAAAACTCAAGAGACTAAGTGACACTTTTAGACAGCAGTGAAGAGCAGTTGTGGCAGCCCCCTACAAGAATGCTCATTTTGCATGGCTGCAAAACATTTACATGATATACAATTTGCCAATAATTACCCTGACATTTTGATGGAGCCTGACTTCCATATTTGTAAATATTTGTGGTTGCTAAGTTACCAGTTATACTTATTCACATTTGTGTACCATGTCATTTTGTGGCAAAGGAGAATTTTAGACTTCACAGCCGAGGGACACCACCTTCTAATAGATGCCTTCTAAGGAATTTCTAATAGAAATCTTTTATATAACATATTCATGTCGAAAAATTTCAACCCTTTTAACAACTGAACACTTCTGGTTTATTATATTGCTTTTTCTAACACAGACTGTATGGAACAAGATAGGATATTCTCTTCTACTCTCATTCATTCATTCTTTATTTGTACATATTTTTAACAATTCTTTTGTTTTAGATTCAGAGGGTACACGTGCATCTGTATTACATGGGTATATTGTATGCTGGTGGGGATTGGGCTTCTAGTGTACACATTACTCAAATAGTGAACATTGTATTCAATAAGTAATTTTTCAACCCTTACCCCTTCCTACCCTTTCTTCTTCTGGAGTCCACAGTGTCATTTATCTTATTTTTATGCCCATGTATACCCATTACTTAGCTCCCACTAACAAGTGAGAACCTATGGTATTTGGCTTTCTGTTTCCGAATTAGTTCACTTACGATAATGGCCTCCAGCTCCATCCATGTTGCTATAAAGGACATGATTTCACGTTTTTTATGGATGCATAGTATTCCACGGTGTATATATATATACCACAATTTATCCAGTCAACTGTTGATGGACACTTATGTTATCAACACACATTTTTGCAAGACCCTGTATTAGGTCCTCTGGGCAATTTGAGGATTGTCCTACCTTCTCCTAAGAGTTTAATAGAAAAGATAAGATCCATGAAAAAAACTCAAGTATGCATATAACCTAATTGCCCCAGGTTTCAGCCAGTGAGGACTGAGATATCCCACCTGTTCCAGTGGGAACTGCAGACAGGAAGCACCCCCGTCAAGCATTTCTGGGAGATCCTAAGGAGTGCCTTCCATATGTTCACAAACCAGGTTGTGAGCTCCCGTTACTATGAGGTCTTGATCCTGCCTTTCTTCTTCTATATTGGCTTCCTTTATTTTCATCATCTTCTTATAAAGCCCCTTGAACAGTCATCACATTTATTCACCCCTCAGATACTTTGTGAGTAATTCCTGTAAGACAGGCACCCCCTTTCTTCTAGAGGTAAGTAATAAACACTTTGGGAAAAGCCCCTGGCTCTTGGCACTTTGTGTGTATGTGATTGGGGGAGGGTTAAGGAAACGCAAATCAGGTGATTTCATAGTGACAAATAAGGGAGCAGGCATGGTGGTACACGCCTGTAGTCCTAGCTACTTAGAAGGCAGAGGTCAGAGTATCACTTAAGCCCGGAAGTTGAGGCTACAGTGAGTTATGATTGTACCACTGCACTCCAGCCTGGGTGATAGAACAATAGTAAGATCCTGCCTCTTAAAAAAAAGTGACAAATAGGGTAGATGACACAGAGGTTGGTGGAAGGGGTTACAAAAAGTGAGCAAGACTCTCTGAAGAGGAGGCATTTGACTTGATGAGAAGTTGCTACTGATGTTAGCATCCATGAAGAAAATGCCAATTGCATGTCCAGAGTATTGTGGATATTGTGGTTCTGTCATTGCTAGTCCTCAACTTTTAGATTGCAAATACTCCCTCAACTCCTCAACTTTTGCCATACTTTGTTATCCAGACCCCAAAGAGCACACTTGTTTCCAATACCATAATGTCTTTCATTCATACAACTCCTTCAGCTCTGGGGATATGGACAGACACCATGGCAGTACCTCCATACTCTCATCTCCCTCCTCCCCAGGTGCTAATCAGGATTTGAGGGGGGAACTGACACCTATAAAATCAGGGCCCTCTTCAAGAAAAAGGACATAATGTGAATACAAAATTATGTACAGAGAATTGGAAAGGAGCCAAGATTAGTCCTTTCTTTGGTCGTCAATGGGAGGCTCCATGCAGAATAACTCATACACACAGAATCCCAGGAAGCACTCTGCACAAGCCACATTCAGAGTCTCAGTCTGAGACCCTGTGATACAAAATAAAAAAATGCACTTACCATATGATTGATAAAGGCAAAGAGAGATAGGAGTTGAGAAGAGGGAAAGATTGCATCTCAGGGGAGGCAATCAGTGGACACTTTATGCAAAAGGTGCTATCTGGGCTGCATCTTAAAGGATGAATAAAATTAGCATACTCAGAAATGATGGAACAACTTTATTGAGTGCCTCATCTGTGCACAGCGCTTCCATATCTTATAACACCCTTTTCAAGAACATCCCACAGTGGGAAGCTTCATTTTACAGATGATTATGCTAAAGGCTCAAAGTTATACAAATGATGTTGCATAAGTTGCTAACTTACTTAAGTCATGTTTCCCACTCAGGCTTGTCTGAGTTGAGTGCTCTTTCGCTTATGCCAGGCGGACTCTCATTTTGAGCAAAGGATTAAGGATTACAAACCTTGAACAAGCATAGAAACAAACAATTGAGGTGCTGGCTGAATCACAAGGAGTGGTGATCAATGGAGTTGGAAAAATAGTTCAGGAACAGGTTATTGAGGGCTTAAATGTTACTTAGCAAGTAGCATTTTATTTTATATTAATACATGCAAATAAGCAATATCACAAATCATGGCCGGGTTCCATCAGCATAACCTCTTGCTGCGTGTGAATACAGAAAGGGCACATTGCAGTGAAAACACAGCTTGCATTAATTTCTACAAGGGCTACTCAGACATAATATCAAGAGTGCTGAAAAATCATCTCCACCATTTTGCTAATGTTTGAAATGCCATGATACAAAATTCATCCTTTGTCCCCTGTTAAACTCTTACCTCTGAAAGAGGCAAAAATGAGTGTATTTGAGATTATTAACTTGTCCCCTGGGAGCAGCCTTAGAGAAGCAGGCAGCATGAAGGTAGAGCCCAAGGGAAATTTAATGTCATAAACAAAAGGAAATGCCACACTTTTTGGTTGTACCTTTACTTCCCATCATGTGACTCAGTCACACCCTTATTCTCCTCTAAGAAGAAAGACAACGCAGAGCCAAAGCCAAAAGTACAATGGGTCTGTGTTTCCAGTAAGGAAGAGCCACTCTGTTCTGTTGAAGTCATCTCTGGGGCAAACTGTAGAGCAGGGAAGCAGTGTATAAAAAGCAGAGAGGAGGGAGAAGTCTAGCAAGTGGAGGATGACAGTCAATGCCCTCCCGGCAGCAGCATCACCTGTGGTCTCATTGCTGGTGGGCTGTCAGCCTCTTCCCAGCTGCTTCCTGGTGACTCCAGCTGGGTGTGTCTGGGAGGCTTCATACACTGATTCCAACTGCATTTTGTTATTCTCCTTGAGAGGTTTCTCATCTGGGATCCCATGTGGGGACTGGCAGAGGCATGTGTTTCTATTTGTAAGGCTAGAGAAGATGTTAAGAAAAAATTGTTAAAGGAAATGCAAAGTCCATATTTTGTTCTAGAGAGAACCTTTGCGCTACTTGGTCATTAAATGGTACTAAGCTCCATCTGGCAACTCAGCCTTGATTTTGCTATTAAGCAAAAATAAGCAACATTCCACGAAGTCATGCAATCTGTTGACTGGACTTCATAGATCTGTTAAGATGTCAGGGAGGGTCCATCAAGGATAGCACATTGTACTTGTTTCTCTAGAGCATGAGCTTCTGAGGATAGGAGACACATCTTTCTGTCAATTACTGAAGTTAGTTTAGGGTTTTGATTTAAATTTGTGGAATGAATGAATGAATGACTAGATTTAATCCCTGATTGAAATGAATCTTGACATGAGGCTCTTCTGCAAATGTTCTTATCTGTGATCACGCAAACCCAGGAGTCCAGATTGTATGTGAGATAAAGAAATGTAACCTTGAAAGGAAGAAATGTGTAGTTGAAGTTTTTTTTTGGTTTTGTTTTTTCCCTGAGATGGAGTTTCACTCTTGTCGCCCGGTCTGGAGTGCAATGGCGTGATCTCAGCTCACGGGAACCTCTGCCTCCTGGGTTCAAGTGATCTAAAGGAACATGTTCAATTGGACAAACATAAGCTTATATCCCACCTTCTACTACTTCCCAGTTATGTAACCTAAGTTAATTTCCTTTTCTTTTTAAGCCTCAGCTGATTTATCTGAAAAGTATGGGGAAAAAATAGGTCTTCTTTATCAGAAATTTGACTTTAAGAGGTTTCATATGACAAAGCCTGGAAGAAAAAGACATTTTCATAAAACCCATCTAAATTCATAAAACTCAGAATTCACCTCATAATTATTCTCAACTCCATTCACTTGACCTTCACTGTGGATTGTCTGATTCTTAATTAATACTATGCAATGAATGTTTATGTTACCCCCAAATTCATATGTTGAAACCCTTATCCCCATTGTGACTGTATTTGGAGGTGGGACCTTTGGGGGGTAATTAGGGTTAGATGAAGTCATAAGAACAGAACCCCATAATGAGATTAACGCTCTTATATAAAATGGAAGAGACACAAGACCAATCTTTGCCTGTATATCCCAAGGAAAGGCCATGTGAGTACATAAAAGGAAAACGGCTGTCTTTAGTTCACAAGGTTACAAAATTAATCTTGTGTTTCCTCTGTTTTATATAAGGGCACTTATTTATCATTTGTTCTGCTATTACAGAATACCAGAGACTGAGTAATTTATAAAAACAAAAATTTATTTCTCATATTTTTGGAGGCTGGGAAGTCCAAGATCAAGGTGCTGGCATCTGTTGAGGGTCTTCAGAAGAGAGGAAAAAAGAATGAGTGTTTTATCTTCAAATGGCAGAATACAAGGTGAAACCACTCCACTAAGCACTTTTAATAGCAGCATTAATCCATTCATGAAGACAGAACCCTTATGACCTAAATACGTCCCAAAAGGTCTTGCTTCCCAATACTACTGCACTCAGTATCAAGTTTCTGACTTGAATTTTGGGGGCTACATTCAGACCATAGCTAGGGCCCTCATGAAGACCCTGACCATGCTACCATCCTGATATCAGATTCTCAGCATCCAGAACAGCAAGAAACTCATTTGTGGGTTAAGCCACCCAATCTGTTGTATTTTATTACAACAGCCTGAACTAAGAGTATCAGTTATTTTTCAATAAGAATAGCTACTATATACTAAAGTATGTAGTACAATAGTCACAAGTACTAAACCCTAGCTCTGCTGCTTGCTAATTGTGTACTGTGGGCAATCACTTTACTATTTTATGTCTCAGGCTTTCACTGAAAAAAATGCAGATAAAAATATAATGGTTGTTTTAGTTCGTGTAAAGTGCTTAGCTCAGTATCACATAATAGTAAATATTCAATAAATGTTAGCTACCATTATCACCTATTTACTATGCATCAGCAGGCATTATACCTTACATACCTTACCTCATTTAACCTCATAACCGCACAATGAAATAGATACTACTATGTCTACTTCAGAATTAAAACAAAACTATAACTTACAGAAGTTGAAGAATTTGTTTAATGACACTATTGTTAAATGGTGGAACCAGGATTCAAGACAAGACACATATAAATTTCAATGCCTAAGTTATATTGCCAAACATCCTGATTTTATTGGTCTGGGGTAGAGCCTAAGAATTGATATATTTAGAAATTTTGTTGATTTGATGTATAGCTGGGGTTGAGAATCCCACTAATCTAGAGATTTTCAGTTTTCACCTCCTCCAACCCCCTCACCCTCACTCAAAGTAATGAATTAGAATTTCTCAGAGTACTACTTAGAAAACTGCATTTTAAACAACCATTCCAGGTGATCTGATGGTCAGACCATCTTGGCCATCATTACTCTGTGTATATATTTTTTTCCTCTAACAGAGGGCTAATTCCTTAACATCATGTATGTTTTCCTCATGGGAGTATTTTTAGCATTTAGTTTGGTGTGTTACAGGCTTAGCAAAATAAGTTTCTATTGGTTGTTGACTGGTTGAGGACACTGTAAGAATGAGTTTGCTGAGAGGTTTAAAGTGTGAAATATGGCTGAGAGGACAACTCAGGTGTGGTATACAGGTGAATGACATTGAAGAGTTTTAAGGCACCGGTACTCCTGGGCAGAAAAACACAGAAAGTTGGGCATAGGACTTAAGCCATGCTCTCCATAGTACTGAACTATTTACTGTGTAGATCAAAATAGTAGATAATTCAGAATAGTGCCTTAAACCAGTCATAACAACAGCCTTCTTAGTTTACAGTCAAGACAAATGAACTTTCTTTCTTATTGTTATCTTCTCAAATACATTTTTTTTCTGCCACTA
>NW_012104443.1:1721985-1723845 GCF_000951045.1 Mandrillus leucophaeus | reverse complement strand
ATAACATAAAATTTGCCATCCTAACCATTTTAAGTATACAGTTCAGAAGTATTAAATACATTTATAATGTTGTGCAACCACCACCACCATCCATCTCCATAACCCTTTTCATCTTGTGAAACCAACTGTGTATCTGTCCAACAATAACTCCCTGCCCCTTTTTTCTCTCCAGACCCTAGGGATCACCATTCTATGTTTTTGTATCCATTTTGACTTCTCTAAGTACCTCATATAAGTGTAATCATATAGTATTTGTATTTTTGTGACTTGTTTATGTCACTTAGCATACTTAAATTTCATTCATGTTGTAGCATATGTGAGAATTTTCTTCCTTTCAAAGTCAACATTCCATTGTCTGTATATGCAAAACATAAATTCTGCTTATCTTTTCATCCATCAGTGGATACTTAGGTTGCTTCTACATTTTAGCTATTGTGAATAATGCTCCTATGAACAGGTTGTACAAATATATCTCTTTAAGATCCTGCTTTCAATTCTTTTGGGTATACACACAGAAGCAATGTTGCTAAATCATAGGGTAATTACATTTAAATAATTTTGAGGAACTTTCATGCTGTTTTCAAGAGCAGCTGTACCATTTTATATTCCCTCCAGCAATTACAGGGGTTTCAGTTTTTCTACATGCTCATCAACACTTGTTATTTTCTATTGTTTTTGAAGGTAGCCATTGTAATGGTTGTGAAGCAGTATCTCATTATAGCTTTGATTGGCATTTCTTTTATGATTACAGATTTTGAACATTTTTATGTGTGTATTGGCCATTTGTGTATCTTCTTTGAAGAAATGTCTATTCAAGTTCTCTGTCAATTTTTAAATCTGGTTGTTTATTTTGTTGTTATATTTTAGGAGTTCCTCTATACTATAGATTTTAATTCCTTATCAGATATATTATTTGCAATTTTTTTTCTCATTTTATGTTTGCCTTTATACTTTATTGATATCATCTCAATGCAGGAATTTTTACAATTTTCATGAAGCCCTGTTTGTCAGTTTTTTCTCGTTGCCTACTCTTTGCTGCCATAGCAAATAAATTACTACCAAATTTAACACCATGAAGTTTTTGACCTGTTTTCTTGTAAGAGTTTTATAGTTTTAGGTCTTACATTTAGATCTTTGAACCAATTTGAGTGAGTTTTTATATGGTATAAGTAAAGGTCCAACTTCATTCTTTTGCATGTGGATATCCAGATTTCCAGCATCATTGTTAAAAAGACTGTCCGCTACCCATTGAATGAACTTGACACTCTGGTCAAAAATCATTTGACCATGCGAAAGTTTATTTCTGGTCTTTACAGTCTATTTCATGGGGCTATAATTGTTCCTATACCACTACCACACTGTTTTGATTACTGTGGCTTGGTAGTAAGTTTGAAATCAGAAATCGTGAGTTCTCCAATTTTGCCATTTCAAGAACGTTTTGGCAATTTTAGTTTCTTAACAATTTGTATGATTTCTAAGATTATTTTATTTCTGCAAAAAAAAGTCATTGGAATTTTGATGGGGATTGCATTGAATTGATGGATTGATTTGAGTAGTTTTTTATCTCAGCAATATTAAGTCTTCCAATCCACCAACTTGCGATGTGTTTTCATTTATTTTCTTCTTTAATTTATTTTAGCAATGTTGCATACTTCTCAGTGTACAAGTCTTTTACTTCCTTGGTTAATTTCCTAAGTATTTTATTCTTATTGATGCTATTGTAAATGAAGCTGTTTTTATAATTTGCTTTTCAGATTGTTTATTAAATGTACAGAAATGCAATTGATTTTTATGTATTGACTTTGTATCTTGCTACTTTGCTGAATTCATTTATTAATTTCAACAGTTTTTGTGGAATTT
>NW_012104443.1:1719753-1721340 GCF_000951045.1 Mandrillus leucophaeus | reverse complement strand
TTCTTACCTGGCTTTGGTATCAGGATCATGCTGACCTTATAGAATAAGTTAGGAAGTATTCCCTCCTCTTCAATTTTTTGAAAAAGTTTGAGAAATATTGGTATTAGTTCTTATTTAAATGTTTGGTAGAATTCACAAGTGAATCCATTGGGTTCAGGGCTTTTCTTGGTTAGGGGATATTTTTTTATTACAGATTCAATCTCCTCACTACTTACAGGTCTATTGAGATTTTCCATCTCTTATTAACTTACTTGTATTTCTAGGAATTTGTCTATTTCATTTAGGTTATTGAATTTCTTGGTGCGTAATTGTTCACAATACTCCCTTATAATCTTATTTCTGTGGAATTGGTAATATTATCGCCACTTTCATCTCTGATTTTCATAATTTGAGTTCTATTTTTATTAGTTGAAAGTCTAACTACATGTTCTTAATGTTGATCTTTTCAAAGACCCAACTTTCGGCTTGATTAACTTTCTCTACTGATTTCCTATTTTCTATTTTTTTTTCTATGCTGTAATTATTATCATTTCCTTCCAACTGCTAGCTTTGGGTTCAGTCTGTTCTTCTACTAGTTCCAAAATTTATAAAGTTGGGTTGTTGACCTGAGACATTTTTGTTTTTTAATGTAAGTATTTATAGCTATATATTTTCTCTTAACTACTGCTTTCACTATGTCCCATTAGTTTTGGTGTGTTTTGCTTTTGTTTTCATTTATCTCTAAGCATTTTCTCATTTCTCTTGTGATACCTTCTTTGATCCATTGGTTGTTTAAGAGTGTGTTGATTAATTTCCACAAATTTGTGAACTGTCCATTTTTATTTCTGTTATTAATATGCAACTTCATCCCATGTCATTAGAGAAGATATTTTGGATATTATATATCTTTTTCAATCTATTCAGACTTAATATTTGGTCTAACACATGGTCTATATTGGAAAATGGCTCATGAGAATTTGAGAAGAATGTGTATGCTGTTGTTGTTGGGTAGAGCATTATGTATATGTCCATTAGATTTAATTAGCTTATTGTGTTGTGTAAGTCCTCTATTTTCTTATCTTTTGTCAGGTTGTTCTATCTGGTATGATTATAGGGTACTGATTTCTCCAACTATTTGTAGAGCTGTCTACTTCTCTCTTCAATTGTATTTTTCTTCATGTATTTTAATGTTCTGTTATCAGGTGTGTAAAAGTAAATAATTGCTTTATCTCCTTGCTCTATTGAAACTTTTATTAATATATGATATCTTTCTTTATGTGCTTTTATCCTTTTTAAATTTAAAATCCGTTTTGAGGCCAAGCACTGTGGCTTATGCCTATAATCTCAGCACCTTCGGAGGCTGAGATGAGAGGATTGTTTGAGACCAACCTGGGCAATATAATGAGAACCCGTTTCAACAAAAAATTTAAAAAATAACTAGGCAAGTTAGTATGAACCTGTAATCCTAGTTACTAAGGAAGCTGAGGAAACAGGGTCATTTAAGCCTAGGAGCTACGATCATGCCACTGCCCTCCAGCCTGGGCAACAGAGTGAGACCTTGTCTCAAAAAACAAAAGTGAACTTTGTCTGATATTAGCATGCTGATCT
>NW_012104443.1:1716902-1718288 GCF_000951045.1 Mandrillus leucophaeus | reverse complement strand
GCTCACTGATTCTTTTGTCTGCCTGTTTAAATCTACTTTTGAATTCCTCTGGTAAATTTTCTATTTCAGTTATTATATTTTTGAGCACCAGAATTTCTTATTGGTTTCATTTTGGGTTTTCTACCTCTTTATCAATATTTTACTTTTACCTACTCATTGTTTTCTTGACTTTATTCACATCTTTCTTTAGTCCTTTGAGCACCTTTAAGATAAAAGCTTTAAAGCCTTTATCTAGTAGATTTGCCATTGGGTCTTTTTTTCAGGGAATGTTTCTTTTGAGTTCTTTCTTTCTTTTTAATGGACTGTAATTTCTAGTTGCTTTGTATGCCTTGTGATTTTTTGTTCTTGTTGAAAACTGAACATTTAATTTAAATATGTGATAATTCTGGAAATTCTCCCTCTTTCCCAGGGTTTACTGTGGGGTTTTGCTTTTGCTTTTCCTTGTTTTTGTCTTTGTTTTGATTACTACAGGCTGTCTGTGTGCCAAGGATAAGCCTGACATGTAAGCATAAGTTCTTCTCAGTACTTTTCTGAGCCTACATTTTTCCCTAGGTATGCGTGGTCATTTTTATTTTTTTCCAGTAGATGCAACTACTTTCGACTGTCCTAGTCTTTAATGTCTCTCAAAAGGGGAAAAAGAAAAGTAAAGAGGATAAAGGAAAGGATACTGAACCCTTAAGTCCTATGGAATCTACTTCAGCAAGAGAAGGGGCTTGCAACAATAGTAGGAGATGCAACAACAATGATTGCCTTTCTCTTTGTCTACACTCTGTGATCAAAAGCAACAATCAGTGATCACAGCACATATCCCTGATATTTGGAGGACAGAGTCCTTTTTGCTTCACCATCACCTCCTGGACCATGGCTTTTATAAGCTGTGTGCAGGTTGCTTTAGGAATGTGTGCACAGCTGCCTGCCATAGGGATAGAGTAAGGGATGGGTAACTGTTATAGCTGACATTGATTGAAATTAACTATAATTTACTGTCCAAGCATTCCCATGGAAGTTTTAAGCCTTTAATAGACCCAAGAGTCCCAAAATACTTATATTAGATATATTCTGTCAGTTAAGTGTTATCTCAGTGGAAAGAGAGATTCCTGGTTCTTCCTTCTCCACTATATTCCCAGAATCCCATAACGCTGCTTTTACATTGCTAGGTATTGGTCTGTATTGATCTTTCAAGAGACCTTCCAAATTTGGACATATGTACTAATTTATATTAGAATAAAATAAGGAAAATACTAGTGGGAGAAGCTTTGTGTTCAAGGGTAAGAAAACAGAAGGATTTACAAAATCACAATGGCATATGAGGACACATGCAACATTCACACAGGAATAGAATATGCATAATATCTGAATAAAGTAATGTGCAAACACTTGCTGCAA
>NW_012104443.1:1709040-1716682 GCF_000951045.1 Mandrillus leucophaeus | reverse complement strand
AGGTCAGGAATTTGAGACCAGCCTGGCCAAAATGGCAAAACCCTGACTCTACTAAAAATACAAAAAAATACCCAGGTGTGGTGGCACACACCTGTAATCCCAGCTACTCAGGAGGCTGAGGCAGGTGAATTGCTTGAATCCAGGAGGCGGAGGTTGCAGTGAGACAAGATCGCACCACTGCACTCCAGCCTGGGTGACAAAGCAAGACTGTCTGAAAAAAAAATAAAAATAAAAATAAACTGAAAGATTGGAGATATCATTAAACATGAAGTAATGGCATTTTTACACTATAGACCTTTTTGAAATCCCCTGAAAACAACAGAAAGAACAAGATACAGAAGGAAGTAAAAGTTCATCTTTTTTTCAAACGAGAACTACCACAGTCCCAAACCACAAAATTGAAACACCAGCAAAATGCTATAAAATCTAGAGCAAGATGAAGGAGGAATCTGAAAGCTGACATATAAGTCTCTAGACCTTGAGCAGGACACAGATCTTTCCTAAATGTATCACAGTCCAGAACAGTTCATCTAATAATCCTGATATTAACATGGTTAAAGAAGGAAAGGATGTGAGTGCGCCCCTGAAGATGTACATCAATTCTGTGTAAACTGATTTTTGACACCTCAGACTGGCCAAGGAAATAGGACTTACAGAATAAAGAAAGTATGATGATACCTTTTTTTCTTGTCCCTTTCCAGTTTCCTAAGTGAGTGAGAAAGAGGGAATAAAGGGACAGAAGAGCCGAAAAAAAAAAAAAAAGCCTAAAGAATATAAAACAAGAGGCATTTTGCCGTGAACTACTCCAGTCAAAGGAAAAAATGGGTTGAGTGAGAAGGTGTTCAAAATCCACAAATCATGAGACTGTAGCAGTTCTTATTAAATAAGTTTCATAGTGGTTGATCCAAGGGATTGAATCAGTCTTTGTTTTGGCAGTTGAGAATCCCCAAACTGCATATTGGAAGGATACATTGAATATTCCTTTTTACTTCTTATTTGTAGGAATCTATATAATGAAATAAACATCACATCATAATTAAGTATGTCATGTATTTACTCAAAACATTAATTCTTATGAATTAGAACTGATTGACTTCTTATGCAAACCTCGGCACAGATCTTAGGAGATTTTTCTAGAGATATTTTAAAGTTAATTCATAGGAAAATTATTTTCAAAATGGAAATAATAAATAAACATTCTATTAAGAGAAGTCTGCTGCAAAATGGTTCAGAATGTACCACAGCCAAGCAAGAGAATAAAGGGTCATTTATTTCCCTTGATAGAAAAATAGGTATCAATATCTATTCAAATTCATAAGTCAAGAGCCTGGAGATGAGGCTATAATTCTCTCCTAAATTCTTGAGATACTCCTTTTCGTTTATCTATCCAAATATTCGCTAAGTGTTTAGCTGCTACAAGTCTTTCTGCCCATTGATTTCACATTTTTATGAACTCATAAAGCATTTAGCAAATAATGTACATATTTCATTACAAGTGTATCATCATTTGTGTCATCATTTAATTGCTTCATATGTATCAAGAAACTTGTTTTCAAAACAAAATTGATTAACACATTCTTGTGTTCCTCAATTATAAGCTCGTATTATCCATTAATAATTCCATGCCTTGTTAAATTGGGACTACCTTGGCTGTGCTTTAATCTCAATGGCCAGTGAATATGCATTGTCTTTATTTTTTTTTTTTTACAGATTTTTTAGAGCAATTTTAGGATCATAGTAAAATTGACTAAAAAGTACAGATAATTCACAAATACCACCTGCCCCATGCAAACACTACCTCCCTCATAATCAACATCCCATATCAGAGTGGTACATTTGTTATAACTGATGACCCTACATTGATATAGCATCACCCATGTCTATAGTATCACTAAGGTTCACTTGGTTTTGCACATTTTATGGTTTTGAAAAAATGTATAATGACATGTATCACCAGTATAGTAAAGTACAGAAGAGTTTTTTTGCCCTAAAAATCCCCCACGCTCTGTCTATTCATCCCTCTGTCACCCCTAACTCCTGGCAACCACTGATTGTTTTATTGTCTTTATAATTTTATCTTTTCTGGGATGTCATATAGTTGGAATCACACAGCAAGTTTTCAGATTGGATTCTTCCATGTAGTAATATGCATTTATTTATTTAAGTTGCCTCCATATTTTTCCACAGCTTTATGGCTCATTTCTTTTTAGTGCTGGATAATATTCCATTGTCTGGATGTACCACAGTTTATTTACCCATTCACCTACTGAAGGACATCTTGGTTGCTTCCAAGTTTTGACAATTATGAATAAAACTGCTATCAACACTCATATGCAGGTTTCTGTGTGGACATGTTTTCTATTCTTTTGTGCACAATTGGTGGATCGTATGGTAAGGGTATGTTTAGTTTTGAAAGAAACTGTCAAAATTTCTTCCAACTTAGCTATACAATTTTGCATTCCCACCAGCAATGAGTAAGAGTTCCTGTTGCTGCACATCTTCAAGAACATTTGGTATTGTCAGCATATTGAATTTTGGCAATTCAAATATGGTTATAGTGGTATCACATTGTAGTTTTAATTCACAATTATGTTAAGCATCTTTTCATATGCTTATTTACCATCTGTGCATCTTCTTTGGTGAGGTGTCTGTTCAGATCTTTTGCCCATTCCATTTTTCAATTGGGTTGTTCATTTTATTGTTGTGTTTTTAAAGTTCTTTGTATATTTTGGATAAGAGTCCTTTACCATATATGTCTTTTGCAAATATTTTCTCCTGGTCTGTGGCTTCTCTTCTCATTCTCTTGAAAGGGTATTTTGCAGAGCAGAAGTTCTTAATTTTAATAAAGCCTAACTGATCAGTTGTTTTTTTCATAGATATGTCTTTAATATTGTATCAAAAAAGCCATTGCCAAACCCAAGGTCATCTAGATTTTCTCTTGTTATCTTCTAGGAGTTTTGTATTTAACATTTGAATCTGTGATCTATTTTGAGTCAATATTTGTGAAAAATGTAAGGTCTGTGTCTAGATTCATTTCTTTTTTGTATCTGGATGCCAAGTTGTTCCAGCAATATTTGTTGAAAAGATTATTTATGCTCCATTGTATTGCCTTTGATCCTTTGTTAAAGATCAGTTGACTATATTTGCGTGGGCCGATCTCTGCGCTCTCTATCCTGTGTCTTTAATTTACGTACCTACGTATTGTCTTTTCAAAAGTAAAAACAAGTGCCGTGAGTTATTCAAGGATGGATTGGCAATTTTATCTTTGAATTGACAGTGTCTTATGCATGACAAGAGCTCACAATACTTCTACATTTAGTGATATAATTATACCTAAAACATGGATTCAAAATAAGTACATTCTGACTGTGCCTTTCGTTTTGAATGTATAATTTATATATGCTAGGTTAGATTTATTTCAATTTTGTTAAGGAATTTTGCATCTATTTTCATGAAGAATTTTTGTTCGTAATAATCTTCCTTTTCCTTCTCCTTCCTCCTCTTTCTTCCTCCTTTCTCATTCCTCCCCCTTGCTCCCATTCCTCCTCCATATCCTCATCCACCTGCTCTTCCATATGTGTGTGTGTATGTGTGTATACATATATATCACTCTTGATATAAAGAACAATTTTGAAGGACTCACAGTGTCTGATTTCAAGGTTTATTACAAAACCATGTTGCCATAATGTATTGGCATAAAGACTGATAAGTCTATAGAACAGAGTAGAGAATTCAGAAATATACCCATACTTATGTGGTCAATTGCTTATCAACAAATACGCCAAAGAATTTCAGTGGGAAAATACTTTTCAACAAATTATTTTGGATTATCTAATTTTTTTTTTTTAAAAAAAAAAAAAAAACACCTCTGAACATCCTACACATTATACTCAAAATTAATTTGAGATGGCTCATAAACTTAAATATAAAAGCTGAAATTATGAAGCTTATAAAAGCATATATAAAACATATTCTCATCATCTTAGAGTAGCAAAGATGTGTGAGATATGATAAAGAAGCACTAATCATAAAAATTTGAATTTCATCAAAATAAAAATCTGCTCATTCATAAACACCATTATGAAAATGCATAAACACACCATGGACTGGAAGAAAATCTTTACAATAAAAAAAAGAGACAGAGAACTATGTTTAGATTATATAAAGAAATACAACAACTCAATAACTCAAAGACACAACCAGTACGCAATGCACAATAGACTTGAAGAGATATATCACAAAGGTAAATTTATAAATGTTCTATTAGTACATTTAAAAGTGTTCAAAATTATTGCATTTCAAGAAAATTAAAAATAAAACCACAGTGAGTTACTACCACACACCCGCAATAGAGCTAAAATTAAAAAGACATCAGCAAATGTGGATAAGGATGTAGGGCTACTGGAACTCTCATACATGTCTGGTGATCATGTAAAATGGTATAGCCCCTTTGGAAAATGGTTTTTAGTTTCTTATTGAAAAAATGAAACTTCTCTATCACCCAGTACTTCTATAATTTTATCAATTAACCCATAAGAATTAATGACATATTTCCATAAAAATCTTTGTATGAGAATACTCTTAGCAACTTTATTCATAAAAGTTCCCAAATGAAAACAATAGTTATATAGAATGGAATACGACTTGACAGTGAAAAGGAATAAACCACTGACACATGAAACAATATGGATGAATCCCAAAATAACATACTGAGCAAAATAAATCAATTAAAAAACATATATAATCTGTGGTTTTATCTATAAGAAGTTTATAATAAGAAAAATTGGCCGGGCCCAGTGGCTCACGCCTGCAATCCTAGCACTTTGGGAGGCTGAGGCGAGCGGATCACAAGGTCAGGAGATTGAGACCATCCTGGCTAACACGGTGAAACATCGTCTCTACTAAAAATACAAAAAATTAGCCGGGCGTGGTGGCTGGCGCCTGTAGTCCCAGCTATTCAGGAGGCTGAGGCGGGAGAATGGCGTGAATCCAGGAGGTGGAGCTTGTAGTGAGCCGAGATGGCGCCACTGCACTCCAGCCTGGGGGACAGAGCCAGACTCTGTTCCAAAAAAAAAAAGAAAAGAAAAGAAAAATTAACTCACGGGGAAAGAAATCAGAGTATGGCTGTAGATTTTAGAGATAGAGGTTGTCTGTGGGGGAAGGAAACTTCTAGGTGATAGAAATTTTGTACATCTTGCTAGCACACATTTTTCAAAGCTTATCACACTTACACTTAATATCTATGTATTTAACTGTATTTGAGTTAAACTTCAATATAACAAAAATACATATATTCAACATTTATAGATATATACACACATATATAATGTGAATATAATATATGGTCAATGCAAAAACAACATGAGTATCTCAATAGACACAGTAAAGATCTTTGATAAAATTCAACATCCCTTCATGTTAAAAAAACTCTCAATAAACTAGGTATTGAAGGAACATACCTCAAAATAATAAGAGCTGTGTATGACAAACCCACAGCCAATGGGGGCAAAATGAAACGGCAAAAACTGGAAGCATTCTTCTTGAAAACTGGAACAAGACAAGGTTGCCCTCTTTTACCACATACTACCATTAACATAGTATTATGACCCACAGGGCAATCAGGCAAAAGAAAGAAATAAAGCGTATCCAAATAGAAAGAAAGGAAATCAACTATCTTTGTTTGCAGATGACATGGTCCTGTATCTAGAAATCTCCATCATCTCAGCCCAAAAGTTTCTTAAGTTGACAAGCAACTTCAGCAAAGTCTCAGGATAAAAAATCAATTGTGCAAAAATTACTAGCATTCCTATACACCAACAACAGGCAAGCTGAGAGCCAAATCATGAATGAACTCCCATTCACAATTGTCACAAAAAGAATAAAATACCCGGGAATACAGCTAACAAGGAAAGTGAAGAACCTCTTCAAAGAGAACTACAAACCACTGCTCAAAGAAATCAGGAATGACACAAACAAAAGCAAAAACATTCCATGCTCATGGATAGGAAGACAATATTGTGAAAATGGCCATACTGCCCAAGCAGTTCATAGATTCAATGCTATTTCCATTAACTACCATTGACATTCTTCACAGAAGTAGAAGAAAAACTATTTTAAAATTTATGTGGAAACAACAACAAAAAAGAGCCCAAAGAGCCAAGGAAATCTTAACCAGAAAGAACAAAGCTGGAGGCATCATGCTACCTGACTTCAAACTATACTACAAGGCTACAGTAACCAAAACAGCATGGTACTGGCACAAATACAGACACATAGATAGATGGAACAGAATAGAGAACCCAGAAATAAGACCACACACCTATAACCATTTGATCTTTGACAAACCTGATTATAAAAAAAAACCTGATTATAAACGGGGAAAGGATTTCCTATTTAATAAATGATGCTGAGAGAACTGGCTAGCCATATGCAGAAAATTAAAACTGGACTCCCTTCCTTACACTATATACTAAAATCAACTCAAGATGGATTAAAGACTTAAATGTGAAACCCAAAACTATAAAAAACCCTGGAAGAAAACCTAGGCAATACCATTCAGGACATAGGCACAGGCAAATATTTCATGACTAAGATGCCAAAAGCAATTGCAAATGAAAGCGAAAATTGACAAACAGGATCTAATTAAACTAAATAACTTCTGCACAGCAAAAGGAACTATCAACAGAGTAAACAGACAACCTAGAGAATGGGAGAAAATTTTTGCAATCTATGCATTTGACAAAGGTGTAATATTCAGCATCTATAAATTATCTATAAATTATCTATAAATTATTAATTTACAAGAAAAAAATTTACAAGAAACGACTCCATTAAAATGTGGGCAAAGGACATGAACAGAGACTTCTCGAAAGAAGACATATCTGTGTCTAGCAAACATATGAAAAAAAGCTCAGTATCACTAATCACTAAAGAAATGCAAATAAAACCTCACTGATATACCATCTCACACCAGTCAGTATAGCTATTAAAACATTAGAAAACAACAAATGTTGGTGAGGTTGTGGAGAAAAAGGAATGCTTTTACATTGTTGGTGGGAATGTATGTTTGTTCAACCATTGTGGAAGACAGTGTGGCAATTCCTTAAAGACCAAGAGGCAGAAATACCATTCAACCAAGCATCCTCATTACTGGGTGTATATTCTAATATAAATTGTTCTGTTATAAAGATACATGCACGTGTGTGTTTATTGCAATACTATTCACAATAGCAAAGACATGGAATCAACCTACATGCCCATCAATTATATGGTGGATAAAGAAAATATGGTACATATATACCATGGAATACTATGCAGCCATAAAAAGGAATGAGATCATGTCCTTGGCAGGGACGTGGATGGAGCTGGAGGCCATTATCCTTAGCAAACTAATGCAAGAACAAAAAGTGAAATACCACATTTTCTCACTTCTAAGTGAGAGCTAAATGAGAACCCATGAACACATGGTGGGGAACAACATATACTGGGGCCTGTCCGAGGGTTGGGGGTGGGAGGAGGGAGAGGATCAGGAAGCATAATAGCTCATGGATGTTGGGCTTAATACCTGGGTGATGGGATGATTAGTGCAGCAAACCACCACAGCACACATTTCCCTATGTAACAAACCTGCACATATACCCCT
>NW_012104443.1:1663953-1708695 GCF_000951045.1 Mandrillus leucophaeus | reverse complement strand
GTTCAAGTGTGTATGAAGAATGAGCATGGTTTTTGATGTCTAAGGACTTAGACATTTTAATATTCACAAACTGTTTCTTGAAAGATTACTTAGGATGGTCTTCTACATAAAAAGTTGATTCATTAACAAAAACAAAGCACAAAAAAGTCAAGCTAAAGATTTAGGTTGCCAGAGACTGTAAGGCAAAAATAAAACCAAAAATTAATATGAAATATGTATTAATGTAAACGGTACAATCATATATCTGAGAAATCAAAGAAAATCCATGAGATTTCATTATAAAACCAATTAGAATGTCAATATTTAAAGAGAATGTTTTAATATACCAACAATAACCATCTAGAAAATAAAATGAAGAACACCTTTTACAATCATAACAACAAAATACGTAGAAATAAACTTAAGACATGTACAGAATTTATATGAGGAAAGTTGTAACTCAACTGGACAGGAAAAAAAACTTGAATAAATGTAAAGAAATATCTTTTTGTTGGTATAAGAATCAGCATTATCAATATCCAATTGATCCTAAATTAACCAAAAAATTCAACAATATTTTTAAAGATTTCAATGACATAATGTTTTAGAAACTTGACTAAATCTGATATTCATATGTAAATACAGAAACAGTATTTAGAAATGTAGTAGAAGGAATTGCCCTATCAAATATTAAGATATATTACAAAATTATGGTCATTGAAAGAATATAGACTTGTGGTATTATAGATTGGTTGCTGTTAGGGATTGAATTGTGTCTTCCCAAAATTTATTGGTTGAAATTTTAACTCCCAGCCCCTTAGAATGTGACCTTATTTGGAAATAGAATCATTGCAGATGTGATTAGCTGAGTTAAGATGAGTACTAGAGTAGTGTGGGCCTCTAATCCAATATGACTAGTGTCCTTACAAGAAAGGGAAATTTGGACATAGATAAGCACACAGGGAGAATTTCATGTGAAGATGAAGTCAGAGCTCAGTTCTATGGTTTGAATGTTTTTGTCTCCTCCCAAGATCATGTTGAAATTTAATCCAGTACAACAGTATTGGGGGGTATGGCCTTCTACAAGTGATTGAGTCATGAGGGCTGGGCTTCTCCTCCATGAATGGGACTAAGTACACTTATAAAAGGGCTTGATAAAGGGAGTTCTCTTTTTGCCTTTCTGTCTTCTGCTATGTGAGGACACAGTGGTCCCACCCTCCAGAGAATGCAGTGTTTAAAACGCCATCTTGGAAGCAGACAGCAGGCTTCACCTGATACTGAACCTGCCAGCACCTTGATTGTGGACTTCCCAGTTTCTAGAACCGTGAGAAATAAATTTCTGTTTTTTATAATTTACTCAGTCTCACGTCCCATGTTATATAAAAGTACAAAATAAACTAAGACAACGGAAGTGACGCTTCTATAGCCAAGGAACACAGAAAACTACAGCAAACCACCAGAAGCTGGGGGAAAGGAATGGAATAGGTTCTTCCTTGTAGCCCTCAGAAGAAATCAACCTGCTAGTACCTTGATCTTGGACTTCTAGCATCCAGAACTGAAAGGGAATACATTTCTGTTATTTAGGTCAGCTAATTTGTGGTACCTTGTTCTGAAAGCACTAATACAGTTGGGGGAAAATGGACTATCAATAAATGGTGTTGAAATAACTAGCTGGTCATTTGGATAAATGAATCGGATAATTACCTTACTCATACTGTATTTAATTACAGCTTTATCAGTGTTTAATGTTAAAAAAGTATTGGAAGAAAATATTGGTGAATATATTTTAAAATCTTAGCGTAAAAGCATTTTTTAGCATTATACAAATTCCAACAACTGTAAAAGACTAAAAGCTACCACTTTTTTTAAAGCTTTTAGACAAGTTTTAAATATCGATAATGTAAAGCATTGGCCAAGGTTTTTTGCAAGTGGCACTTTAATACACAGGAGATATTTTCCATCTAACAAAATATAAATTATATATATTATAAAAATAAATGTTATATATTATGTAGTGTGTATATATTCTTTAGCTCAGTAAATGCACACAGACACAAACACACATACACGTATATATTCTTTAGCTCAGTAAATCATCAAAAATTTATTTCAGTACATAATTGGTCAAATACTCAGCGTTATACGTTATACACACACACACGTGCACGCATGCACACACACAGTGTATGTATCCATACAGCATTATGTAAATAGAGAAAAACTAGAAATAAACAAGTTCATCAGTTGAAAGTGGTTAAATAAATTATTCTTCATTCATAAAATAGAGTTGTCTTCATCCATTAAACATGTGACATGTCTCTGTTTAACAATATGGAAAGATCTCCATGACAAATTGTGGAGTGAAAAACCACGTTAAGAATGAATGTATAGTATGATCTTCTACACCTTCTGCACACACAGAAAGTTTCACCCTCTGAAGTCTAGAAAAATAATGAACAAAACTGTAATCTTGAACACAATAGTGATAGAATTGAAGATGGCTTCTAATTTAGTTTCCATACTTTTTGTCTTATTTAATATTCCAACATGAGTGTCCATTAATAAAAATTCTGAGGCTATTTCCATTATTAATATAATTTTAAATAAACATATGTTTTAAATATTTATTCTTCTTTCCCTAACAATTCTATTCTATGAATGTATCTTAAATAGAGATGTACTCATGAATTTACATGCAAGGATAGTATTTGTTTTTAATTTTGAAAATTAAGATATTCTAGAAATATATAACAACAAAAAATTATAACAAAATTTTCTGTATTCAAGCAAATACTATGCAGCAATAAAGTATAGTATTATATAGGTCAGTATATATTATAAGATTAAAACTTTGTGGGAAAACATGTATATATGTACAAATACTTAGAAAAAAGCATTGAAGGTCATATACCAAAATATTAGATGTGTTTTTTTCCTCAGGTACAGAATTACGTTATTGATATTTCTTCACAATTCTTTATAATAATTACATATGACAATAAAAATCTACAGTATGGAAAGCTTTTTTGTTGTTGTTACCGGAGCTGATACATGTGTGTATTCAAACAAGTACAATGTACATATTTTATGGAGAAAAATGTTTGAAATAAAATTTTCTTTTTCCTTTTCTTCCCAATCCATCTACTGTTCACCACATATCACTCCTACAGAGGCATTTCTTTTTTTCTGGGCTCCATCACCCTGAGATCAGTAAGCATGCCTTGTACTCACAGGAATCTAAGAAGCGTACCATCGAGGAGACAGATTGCCCTTTCCAGGAAAGGAATCTCTGTCTTCATCCTTCCTTGTTCCTCCCCCCCTTCTTATTTTAGTACTTTGGAGATTAGAGATATTAATTGTATGACTTGTGGAATGCAGCTTTTCTTCCAACAGCTGTGTTTATGGTATATAATCTATTAGCTGCTTATATGCCAACATTTAAAAGCATTCTGATGGATACTACTCAGCAAGGGATTAATCTTTTCCAGCATCACCCTCTTGACCTGCAAATGTACATTAGCGAGGGGGTATAATGCCTGCTCTGACATTTGTTTGCAATGCATCCAAACACATTCTGGGATGTACATTCAGGTTTCCTGGCATTGAGACAGATTGGCGAGTCAGCACTAAGACATATAGTTCCCATATGCCAGGGTTAAGAAAACTAGATCTTCTTGAGCATTTCCATTGAGCTTTGTACTATATATTTTCATGTAGACCCTCCCCCTAGGTATACTCTGCCCACATCAACCATACCACTTCAAGTACAGTGGAGGACATAAGGTAAATAAAATCTAATAAGAACAGGTTTTGATTTCCTCTCATGTGCTCTCTGCACATCATTTGGCTAGGACCACCCTAAGAAAGCAGGCAAATAGAGGATTGCCTTTGGAAACCTTCACTTCTCTGCCCAATGGCTTCTCTCATGATATCTGAAATTTTAGTTTCAAATCCTGACTCTACTAGCTGTATGAAGCTGGGTAGATTACTTAAGGTTCTGAAGCTCTGTAGTGGGTATCATATTACATCTATCACAGGTATTTGGGGAAGATAAAATAAATCATACATATGAACCAGAAGAGACCTGGAATATAAGAATTATTCTATACATGTTTACGGAAGCAAAGTAATGTTTTATATTTTAAGACTGGTTCTTTTGAGTCATAAAGGAGTATTTTATAGTTGCTGTTTATGATTTCTCTGTTAAGATAGGACAGTTCTTGGGAAGAGCAGTATCATATGCAGAGAATAGTTGACGTATAATTCAGGTTACTTGATAGCCTCCTGAAATTAATAAGACACACTGGGGAAAGATCACAAAATAAGTGTGTGAGAGGGTGAAAGAGGCAAAGTCTTTCACTAGTCAATGGATCTGATCCTCTGCCATCAATTATGTTTTGGCCTGGGTAATTTTTTCACTAATGTTTCTGCTAAATATAAGCAACAAATTTCATCTGAAAACCAGTTCACATACTCTTATTTACGGGTGTCTAATCTCCTGGCTTTTAAACAATTTCCATCTCCTTTTATTAAACAATTTTTTTAAAACACAGTATAAACAATCCTAAGAATTTAGGTCAAAATGTAATAGTGTTGTCTACCCTTAGTCAGCTTTGGCGTTTGGGCTTGACTTTCCTCACTATGAGAAAACAAAGGGAATGGAACAGCATAAACCTCGAGAACATTCAGATCTTGGATCAAATCTTGTTCTGCCACCTTATTAGGTGAGTGCTTTGGGGCAAGTCACATAATCTTCATCATCTCAGTTCCTCGTCTGCTCAGTGGAGATGATAATACCTACTCCAGAGAGCTGTACTACCAATTAGGTGAGATAAGATAGGAGAAAATGTATCTATCACAGTTTGATATATTAGCAGGAATAAAATAGTGGTCAGTATAATTGGCATTATTGTTATCTTCTCATTTCTTTAGCTACTGTGGCATCATTCATATTTCCAGTGGAAATGCTTTGTGCAGGAGAAGGGACTAATATAGGCTGTCGTGAGTGAGGGCGAACACTGAAGTTGTTGTCTGAAGTAGCAACTGGTTTACTAGGTGGACTAAAAAAATGCTTCTACAAATAGTTATAAATGTTAGATATTATTTTTCTGCTTAGAGATAATCTCTTTTTTTACTTTTTTTCTTTGAGGCAGAGTCTCACTCTGTCACCCAGGCTGGAGTGCAGTGGCGCAACCTCGGCTCACTGCAACCTCTGCTTCCCGGGTTCAAGCAATTCTTCTGCCTCAGCCTCCCAAGTAGCTGGGATTACAGGCATGCACCACTACGCCCAGCTAATTTTTGTATTTTTACAAGAAACGGAGTTTCACCATATCGGCCAGGCTGGTCTTGAACTCCTGACCTTGTGATCCACCCGCCACAGCCTCCCAAAGTGCTGGGATTACAGGTGTGAGCCACCGTGCCCGGCCTGCTTATAGATAACTTCAAATTGTGATTCATTTTGGAGAAGGACTAATATTTCAATCCCAGTGATGGAACGTGATTGCTACAATGTGTCAGTGCCCTCCAGCTGAAGAATACTAGGAAGATACCTCTACTTGAACAAAGTTGGGTTTATGAGTTCATTACAATGAAGGAAAACACACCATGGAGACCCTTGGGGCCTCTGAGAATGATGGTGCTAGAAAGGACTCTGGGACTTGAGCTTGTGTTAGGTGATTGAAGGTAGGTTCGAGATAGCAGGGCTTTGCACTGGATTGGATGCTGTCAGGAAGGAGGAATATTTTTATGATTGCATATCTTAATAAATCTGATGACAGAAGGTGAAAGGAATAAAGCAAGCCTAAAGCAGCAGTCGTTCATAGCAGCCAGGATAGAAAGATATTTGGCCATTTTTGTGGTTGAGTCTTTTGCAAGAAGTCTTCTTTTCGTCTTGACCCATCACGGTCACAGAGCAGCCTTGCATGATATTGGTGCTTTGTGAAATTCAGTGTGGTGTGTTCAACAGGAATACACCATGGACTGTGAGTGTCAGGCTAGCTCCTTACATTACTGGGACCTAACTGATAGTGGCAGGCCAGGTCCTGGCTGTCAAGGTTTGCTTTTCTCTCTCAGCTTCTCATTCTCAAAGTTATTTCAATGAAAATTCCAGTCAAAATGTTACCAACACCGCAATTCCCCAAACTTCATTCCATGTCATAGTATATAATTACTTCATATTTTATATCAATTTATTTTAAAATTAAATGAACATATTTTTATAAAGAAACTTTATATTATTATTGTAAGTTGATATTAGTATTACTCAAAAAAGGGTGACATATAAAAATAAAGACAATATAAATGCTAGCCAGATGACTTTGCCTATTGGCATCTCTCTTCATTATAAAGGGAGTCTTGAACTTGTAGAGACATGTGAAAATATTACTAAACATTTCGGTTTAGTAATTCATTTGTTTCATTTGTGTTTGACATAATGTGAAGGACTGACAAAGAAATAGAAATAGAAAATAATGTATTACTACAATGACCAACACTATTTAATACTAAGTCTGCATGACTGCTGAAATAATCACAATTACTACCTATTTTAGTGCGATCATATACCTCTCACATTTTGGGAAACACCAACTCTTGATTCTGGACATATGACTGATTCTCTGAGTCCAAAATATCCAGAAAAACATTCTTTCTTTTGGTGACTCATTCCAGCTGTGTTACTGAAAACAGTGGCTATGTGACTCGAGATCATAAGAAAAAGAATTGCTCTAATTCATGTTATTAACTGTTTAGTGCAGGTCGTTTTGCCCAGAGAGGGAAGGACCTTGTATACTGTGTGAGGATTTACATAAAATCTAGTTTTAATAAACACTATCATGCAAGTGCTCTTGCTTTATTTATAATTGCCCATGCTTCCTTTCATTTCTAAAGTAG
Organism: Mandrillus leucophaeus; assembly: GCF_000951045.1. Taxonomy (NCBI): domain Eukaryota; kingdom Metazoa; phylum Chordata; class Mammalia; order Primates; family Cercopithecidae; genus Mandrillus; species Mandrillus leucophaeus. Next base: position 1,701,825 of record NW_012104443.1, on the reverse strand, counting down.
CAAACTCAAATTTTGCAGGAAAAAACTGAATCAAGAAACGGGATGTTTGCATCTCCTTTCAATAACTGTGTGACAATGGGCACATTGCTTATCTTCATTTTTCTCATCTTTAACTGAATAGGAAAGGTTCAGCTCAAATCAGGTAATATTGCAAGGATGAAATAAAATAATAGGCTGAAAATAATACCATTTTCAGATAAGAATCAAAAGACCCCAATCATCTACTTTAATCAGCATATGCTGAACTTACAGGCTTTTAGCCCTAGAGCTCTTTCTTTCTATGAAAAGCTCCACACAGCAGTTTTGATCACACAGTAGTTAATCTTCAGCATGTAACTTTCCATGATCATCTAAACTTTAGTTGTAGATTGAATGCTAAGGTGTTCTCCTTTCTTTTGAACTTTGATGGCCTTTTTCCAGATGGTGCCATGTAATACACTGCTTGTGTTGTAGTTCCTGATGCCTTTGAAAGCTCTTTCCATCAGAGATGCCTCGCCACCCCACCGGGGACCCACAATGGCCAGCCTTCCCATATGTTTCTCGTCCCTGCACTCTAAATTCTTTTGCTGCCTTGCCTGCATAGCAACCATCAATATGGTTCTGGACCTGGATTTCTCCCAGGTGAGCAGACTTCAAAGTAAGTGTGAGGTCTCCAGGAGAAATGTTTTCGTTGTCCATCTGTGTGTCCACTGCCAGCTAATGTCTGGTTTCCCTGGTGACAGTGTGATTAAAGGAGGTGGCAAAGATAGGGAGAAAGGGCAGAAACCAAAGAGGCTTGTGATCATCCAGATCTGGAAGTGACGGAAGGAAGGAAGACAAAATTAAAATTTCCGTCTGAAACAACAAATGAGGTTGAGAATGACAAGTTTAGTGTAAGTAGCAGGTTAGCAGTGACATGGCATCAACACGTATACTGTGACTTTGCATGTCATTATTTAACATGTTAATATATCACTATTATATGCTCATTACTGGTGGCAGCATCACACCGAAGAGTGGATCATTATTTACTGGCGGGCCATGGCAGTGACTGATGAGAATCATATAATACAGCAGCTATCTTAGGTTTTTCGTGGTGGAAAGAAAGTCATACTTGTTTTTTCATGCCTGTGTGTAAGTAGAACTTGAGATATGATGGGCTAAGGTAGAATGGTCTTTCAATTCTTTTACCAAGAGCTTTAATATCATTCCCAGTCTGAGTATATAAAATTTACCTGTATTACCCTTTCAGTTATACTTTTTCACGTTTTCTTTTTTTTTCCGTCTTTCTTTTTAAAGTCTTTTTCCATTTTTTGCCTCTTTACCTCTTTTAGTCTCTTCCTTCCAGGCTAAGTAGTATGTCCTCATAAATGCTGTACTTCTTTCTTTTTTGTAAATTTTTAATTGCTACCTAATGATTACACATATTTCCATGTATATGTGATATTTTGATACATTCATGCAATGTGTAGTGATAAAATCAGGGCAATTGGGATATCCATTATCTCTAACATTGATAATTGCTTTGTGTTGGGAAAATCCTTATCTTTCTTCAAGCAATTTTGAGTAATACAATAAATTATTGTTAACTATAGTCACCCTACTGTGCAATCAAACAGTAGAACTCTTAAGCAGTCTATATGTATTTATTGAATACCTATTAGATTCTCAGTGTTTGCCAGTTGATCCCAATTTGGGGGGCTACAAGTCCAGCTATGTTGGTCTATGGCTGTTAAATCTAAGCTGCCTTCTTCAGAGCATTTCAGATAATGAAATAATGAGATGAATGGCCTGCTTTAATGTAATGGCACCTCTTTGTGGGAGAGGGGATAAAGGGCAAAATTAACAGGTGATGGGGGAAATTTCATCAGACTGTGACCTATTTGCAAACAAGACACATTAGCCTTTTCATCGAGCACCATTTTGTAGAAAGGTATCTGGCACGTAGAAAGTGTTCAATAAACAATGCTCACAGAAAGAAAGCCACTCACGCCCCATGGAAGATGTTCACTAACATTCTGTCAAATGCATACATGAATGGAGGAAAAAGGGGGGTAAGTTTTGCTGCCTTGGAGGTGGCAGAGGGAGAAGAACGTCCATGTATGAGTGGACCCACACAGTTCAAACCTGCATTGTCCAAAGGTCAGCTGCATATTTGAGCACAGGACATAGTTGAGCACAGCAATTATTGCCATATACTTGAGGAATCTCACCTTCTTTACCCTCTTGACCAGATTTGGCCCTGAGAAAAATAGATTTTCCAGAAAATTACTTTTAGAACACTATTTCCTTTTACCGTTTTCATATTATTTCCTGTCAGAAGCACACAAGGTACAGATTTGCTCTGAGAACAAAGGATCCCGTAAGGTTGGCTATAGGGTAACCAGGACCATTTGGGGATATCAGCTCAAAGTCAAAGTTCAGGAAGTCCTTTATCAAGCTAATATCTAATAATTTCTGATAGGTCATTTAATTTTGCAATTTGCTTTGGGAAGCTCAAGTAGAAAAATCTAGTATAGTATACGAAGTTGACATCGATTAGGAATATTAGCTGCTTTATCATTTTTTCATTTTATTGGCCATTTTACTTTAACATGTTTGCGATGGTATATAACAATTTGTGTATTTTTATTTTTCTGGCCTCATCATCAAGATCATCCCCATTGTAAAAGTTGTTCAGTATTTATTAATCTAAACACTAATATTACTGCTATCAAATCTTAATAGTAATATTTTATGATTTCGTTTTAAAAAACTGTATCAAAAAACAGATGATTGGTGACTTATAAAAGGCTAAAGAAATACATTGCTCATTTTGAAAGATGTAAATCTTATATCGCTCTCCATGAATTTACTGACAAAACCTTCTGCTAGAATTGTAATATTGGAATGGAAACCCCTTTTTTGTTGTTGTTGCGCTCGGGAATTTAATGAACGTTTAGCCATATTTGAAAAAAGAAACCTTTCACTTATTAAAATATTAAATTAAAAATCCTTTTTAATTGAGTGACAAGGAAGCAATATGTAGTTTTCTTTAGCTACGTTGCCAAATCCTACTGAAGTATGTTAATTCATTTCACAATACATGGACACATTGAGGACAGAGCCGATGGTAAAGCCTGTCTGCAGAGAGCCTGCCCTACTAGTGAGGTCAATTGGAGGTAAGCACCTGTTCTCTTCTGTTACAGAATCCTTGCCAACAGATTGTACCTGATAGATTATCGAAACTGCTCATTACTTATTTTGTTCTTTTGGAGGATGATAGGAAGAATAGGTCTAAGGAAGTCATTAGAGAAATTTAGTCTCATTTGTGATTTATTTTCTCATAACCACTTCGGTAAACCCAACTTATCACCCCTATTTTATTGAATTTTGGTGAAACCTAAAACATATTTTGGCAGCGGCACTTTTCATTCTTTTACTTCTTAATCAATATGAAATTTAAAGAGAACACAGTCCATATATGTTATCTTCATTTATACCTAACTCCTCCATGTAGTATTTTGTAAAGTAAGTTAATGTTGAGAAATTTGTTGGATATGTCAGTTTTAAATACAGAAGAAATATTGTCAGAAATAAATTAATATTCCTAGGAAGTTGAACATTTACTATAAATTACAAAATAATAATCATCACAGATTCCAAATATGAAAGGGTTTTTTTGAAATATTTCAACTACAGCAGGTATTAAAAAGACTCTACCAGATGTAAAGCACTAGGGAAATATGAATTAGTTAATTTAAGTACAGTATATGTGGAATTTAAGATTAATTTATATATAATAAATGTAATTATATAACAATATGTGTATATAATTATATATGTTAATGGTATATTTATATACATATATCTTTCTCTCTGTATGTACTATTTATATAGACAATATATAGGCTAACACCAGTTATCCCAAGGCTATATTTATCTTTGAGATTTATCAACTCTAACATGGAATGGGATTTCTCAATAGTTTCAATGCATTGAATTTTGGATAGAGAAAATTTTCTTTAAAACTCACTAAGGATGTGTATCAGTCATTAGCTAATCAGAAAAATAGAAGTAACTCTAGATATTTCATCAGAGAGATTTAATGTGGGACTCCAATACACTGGTTTAGGAGGAGCTTTTAAGAGGTGCTTATAGAGCCAGAGCTCAGCCTCTGCAGAAGTTGCCCAGTGGAGCTGGTGCCTCTGAGCATGTGCAGTGGAGCTGGGTCTGAAGCACAAAGGGCCAGAATGAAGGGCCATTGTTCAGGCAACTCAGACAAGTCTAATAAGTAAAACAGAAAGAACCAAATCCCTTCCCTCATCCTCCTGCCTGCAAACCTTTCTCTGGTGTCCCTTACTAACTAAACATACAAATGAGAAATAGAGTAGAATCCCATTCTCAGTATCACAAAGCAGAGAAGAGAGTTGGGGCCCACAATAGCAGAATAGCTGAAAGAAGGGACAAGTATCAAAAGAGCACCTTAACTGTTTATGTGTCTTGTAATGCTAATGATCACTCTTCATCAATGTCTTTTGTAAATTTCTTTTTTAAAAACTATAGATCTTCTTAGATTCACACAAAATCTTTTCTTAGGATCAGGCACTGAACCCTGGATCCACGCCACTGCCTTTTGTTCCTTTGCTACATCCTACAACAGACCCTTTCCTTTCAACACACACATTCTTATTGGCACATAGCACTTATTTCAGCCATGGAAAACAAACACAGCATTACCCAAAACACTCAATCTCAGTATGATCTAAATATATTTTCCAGCTATAGGTAGTTGAAGCATACGTTAAGAAATGCAAAGTATGGGCTTCCCAACAAAACCTGGTGCTCCAGAACTCACTTGTAAAGCCCCACTTCCTGCCAAAGTGATGGCCTTCACGTAGGCGCAAGTAGGGTTCATCACCTGGATGCCCCACGGAGTTTGGTGGGAGGGAGTCTTGTCTTTCATCATTTTTTCCTACTTCAGGCTCCAAGTAAGTTGAAGACTGCTTCCTTTATTATCAAAGGAATTCCTTACTACTTTTATTCTATATATGTGTGTGTGTGATATTGTATGCATATGGAATCCATTTTACTTAGTTATCTAAAATAAATTTACCTCTTAAGTAATCGATGGCTCCATTCTCAGCCAACTAACACAGGAACAGAAAACAAAACTCCGCATGCTCTCACTCATAAGTGAGAGTTGAACAATGAGAAAACGTGGACACAGGGAGAAAAACAATGCACACTAGGATGTGTCAGGGGATGGGGGGCAAGGAGAGGGAGAGCATTAGGGCAAATACCTGACACATGTGGGGCTTAACACTCAGATGAAAGGTCAATAGATGCAGCAAACCACCATGGCACATGTATACCTATGTAACAAACCTGCACATTCTGCACATGTGTACCTATGTAACAAACCTGCACATTCTGCACATGTGTACCTATGTAACAAACCTGCACATTCTGCACATGTATCTTGGAACTTAAAATAAAATATAAACAAACAAATAAATAAAGTAGAGCTTCCCCCCACCCCCCAAAAAATGAATAAAAATCTTAAGTAAATTTTCACCATTAGGAAGAGATTCTATTTTATTCCAGCGATTCATTTTCAATGTATAAATAAAATCACAGAAAGTCCTAAAAAAATAGTTGATGGCTCAAGAAAATAAAACAATCAAGTTCTGATTTTGTAAATTTCATTCTTTCGATGGTGAAGTTTGCAGGTATGAGCAACAATGCTAAGTTAAAAATGGAAATACATATAGAATATGGCAAGTGCTACAAGGAAAGGATGTTGGCTAGGGTGCTGAAGAAAAGGTGTTTTGAAATAATACTCTCAAGCAGAAATCCCAACGTTGCCACTTACTGGTCATGTACTCTTGGCCAAGACCTAGACCTAAGTGAGCCTCAGTTTCCTCATTAAGAATATTATTACTACCTACTTGATAAAATTATTGGGCAGATTGAATGAGATTTGGTATGTAAAGGAATTTAGCGTAAGACCTGGAAGACAGTAAATGCTCAAGAATGCTAGAGGGTGAAAAACTTTCCTGGGCCATGTAAACATTATAGTTCTTTGATTAAATATGATCAATGTCTGTTTCCTTTCAATCTATGTAAAACATACAAAAATTAAAATCCAGTTTTCTTTCTGCCATAAGCTTGCAGCACAGTGGTTCTTGCTCTGTGAAATTATCTTTTTATTTAAAGACTTATTGAATTATTTTAAAGTCATTTTGTAGAATATTTCTCTCTAGATGTTCCCCCCTTTAAGAGAAATTTAGAAGAGGTAGATGATGGAGAGAGGGAAATCAAGAAGACAGCGAGCCAAAACCCAAAGAGCCCTTTTGACTTACCCCTTCCCTGACACACTTACTGGGTTTAGAATCCAGCATGCTAACCATTACACCATGGAACCTCACAGTCCGCACACACCTTCTGATCTCATGGCAGCGAGATAGCAGATGGAAACAGACAGTTTCCTTTAGGAAGCGTCATTCTATTTCTTCTAACCTACCTCCCCCTTACTTGTTCGTTGAATCTGAATCTGGTAGACCAATTGCTGTGGACACTATAGAAACAGGTGACACGGCACCATGACCATTAATATGATTTTGGATTTTTTCTCTTTTTTATTCCTTTGGGAATCTGAGGATACTACTCATTGGATAGAAAGCTTGAAAAGTTAAGACATGAGTTAAAAGTTAACTTAGAATTTTGACATGAGTCTTTGTTCTTCTAGCTGTATTTGTTCTGTGTATAATCAAACACTTAGAGGCTAATGTAGAAGGACTCAGGTCCTTCTCATAGGGTCTGTTGAACAGTGTATATCTATCACCTGCACTCCCAGCAATTTTTAAGCCAACACATCCTTTAAAGCTCAGCTCATATGTCTCCTACTACCATGACAAGTTTTATCATTGCTATGCCCCACCCTGTGTGCGGGCCTGCGTCACGCTCTCCTGAGCTTACTCTTTGACATCTGCTTCTCACACTGAACCATAAACTACCTGAAGGTAGGACAATGCCTCATTGAACTTAGTACTCCAGAACCTAGCTGTAACTACCACAGCAAGTATTCCATAAATTATATATTAATAAGCTAGTGCGCCCAGTTCAAATGGCTGAATAGAAAGTCTGACACTGAATTAGGAAACAGGAATAATAAAGAACACCAGAATTGAAAAAGTATATTGTCTGGCTGGATAAAAAGAGCCATAAACCTCAAATAGAGATTGCGATTAGAATGTTTGTAAAGATAAGTTGATAGAATCTCTGCCTTTTATTTATAAACAGATTTTTTTTTTCTTGCTGTAATAACATTCCTTGCTTAAGTGAAGGTCAAGGTGAATTAGAACAACAGAATTGTTCTCACAGGTCATGAAGGAAATAGAATACTGTTCAAAACAGTAATTAAGCAACTTTCAATTTTGACCACACTTTGCTGATTAAAATCTCGTAAAATATAAAAATGGAACAAATAAAAGCATCAACAAACAAACAAAATACACATTTGTGCTGTATGCAACTTCTGGAGTACCTGATATGACCTAAAGAATGAGTACACTGAGGGAGTGATGGGATTATAACAGTTTCATGTATAGACAGAGTCAGTTTGGGAAAAGAATGTAATAAACATTTTATGAAATTCAAACTTTCTTGGCTAGACATGGTAGGTTCTTTACGATGAGCCTAACCCTCCCCCAGACTCTACTCATTCGTTCAACTTTATTTCCTTCCACTTTCCTGCAGACCTCACCAAAGACATCACCATTCCCCACCTGTCTTTTGTGCACATGTCCTTCTACCCCTGCCACCGTTTAGCCTCTGCTTAAATGTCAGCCCCTCCATGGTGTCTTCCCTGGCTCCCCCAGTGTGAGTGATTCCAGCATCTGTGCTCTAGCATTTCACCACATCATATAATTTATCCCTCTGTCTCCATGACATGAAAAAGTGTATCCTTGAAATGAGGTGTCTTGCTATGGTTGTGTTTATGTTTCTACCACTTAGCACCATGCCTGTTAAAGAGTATGTGTCCAGTGGATAAATTAAGGCTAAATGAGATTTTATAAGTTTTTAGAACTTAAAAAAAATGAATTGAGGAAATGTAATTTTTAAAGATTTGGCTGTGAATGTGTTACATCAATTAAGACATATCTGGGGAAAAATAAATAAGAGGAGAAACCTAGGCCCCAGCAAACAACTGAAGCCTCAGAATGAGAGGGCAGACCTGGGCTGCACTGCAATTTTTGCCACAATATAAATCTTACTAGGTGATAAACCCAAGGAGATGTACAACAGAGCTTTCACAAATCAACATTTTCTCGGTATATGAAAGATCCATTTGGAGTTCAGGCCTACCAGTTCAATACCTTTTCCCTCATAGCAAGCAGAAGGTATTTAACTTCATGAATTATAAAATGACAAGAAACATTTCTGTATTGGTTGTAGATTCAATCCCACAACAGGTTCAAAAGTTCAGAAGCAGCGAATACCCAAATTTATCATACTATAGGTTACTACAAGAGCAGCAGTTTTAAATAATATATACTCTAAATTATTGAAGGGAAGTAGCAACAGGTAAGAACATGGTATTTTTAAGTATCCTCTTGTTTCTGAAAATGGTTTAGCACTTTTTAAATACTCCTTAGCATAGTAAATAATAAAACAATGTACACTTTAATATTAGTGAATAGCTGCTTGGCGTGTTTTCTTGTAAATAGATATTTTATGTACTATTTTCTATAAATGTAATAATTCTAATTGAACATTTATTGAATGCTTAATCTTTGGAAGAAACACTTTAAAATATTAACTTACTCAAATTTTGCAATCATATAAAGTGCTTTCTGTTATCAAGCTCATTGTACAGATGAGAAAACTGTATATGGCAGAGCACCAAAAACAACTTCTTATTTTTATCTCCAAATCTAAACTTACTCTGTTGCCTTCGCCTGGAAGGTTTTCTTCTCTTCAACTTAGCGCTGTATTCTATGCTCTCTTCAAGACTAATGTAAATCTTTCTTGCACTTTCCTACAATCTTCTCTGATTTTTCTAGCCCCAATTTGACTCCTTCTCTGCAATTATTCACTCATTTATTATTTTATTCATTCACCGAAACATCCACCCAGCCATCAAACCTATACTAGATTTTGTTATGTGAAAGGCTATGAGAGTTGCGGGAGATTTTGCATGAGTTTGTATGCTGATTTGTGTTTTTGCTTCACATAGTGATTTTGTCTTCCTAATTAGATCATAAACTGCTTGAGGGTAAGTACATCAGCTCAAAGCCTAAATGAGTTAGGAGATGACAAAGGATAAATTCTAAAGTATAGCTGGGGTCAGGAAGTCAAAAGAAAATTAGAGCAAGAGAAAGAAGTGTTTGGGGAATTAGGAGAACTAGGAGAATTTTCTGTACTATTCAGTTTTTCAGAATGGTCTATAAGATGAAGAATAAGAAAAGACAACTGCCTTTGGGTAGAGTTAGTTGGAGTTGTAAACTGAAGTGGTCAAAGAAGCATGTGACTTAGAAGTGAGAAGCAGCCTGACACAGAGATATCAGGAGTGATCTTGCCTAAGGCCTACTAGTGAGTGCCTCCCTATTTACAAGCACTGAATTCACAATTTTAAAAGTAGTAATAAGCAAAACATTGCTGTCTAAGCAAGTGCTTCTGGAAGATGGGTTTAGCTAATGAAACATCAGTTTAAGGCCTCTGGGTAATAGTGAATATTTACTGAACGTTTACTAAGTCTGGGCCACAGAGGCGCAGACATTTGGTCAAACATTATTCTGGGTGTGTCTGTGAGAGTGTTTTTGGATGTGATTAACATTTGAATCTATAGACAGAGCAAAGCAGATTGCTCACCCTAAAGAAGGTGGATTTTATCAATGAGTTAAAGACCTGAATAGAACTAAAAGGCTGTCCTTCCCCTAGTTCCTGCCTTTAGACTCAAACTGACACATCAGCTTTTTCTAGGTCTCAAGCCTGCTTTCCTGCAGACTGTAACTACACCATCAGCCCTGTTGGGTTTCCAGCTTGCTGTCTCACTTTGGAACTTGCCAGCCTCCATAATCGTTTGAGCCAATTCCTTACTTTCTCTCCCCTTGCCCCACACAAATGCACATGCAAACACACACACATGCACACATCCTGTCGGTTCCGTTTCTTTGGAGAACCCTAATACAGCGTGATATGGACTTTACACACAATTTGTCTGCTAATCTTGATACCAACCTATGAGCTTGTTCCTATTATTCACCCCACTCAGGTGAGGAAACTGAACCGTGGTATGTTTAAGTAACATCCTAGTAATCAAAAAAGCAAGGATTTAAACTAAAATCTCATGCCAGGTGCAAGGTATTTATCCGCAATGCACACTTGCAGTGCCCCAAAAAAGATCTCTTATGCCCAAGAAAGTGGTGCCAATTGTGGGGATAAAAGCCAGGTTGCAGAGGAGTTAGTAGGTTCATGAGGAAATGAAGGCAGTAGCTTTAGATTTCTCATTCAAGTATTTGGCAGCAGAAAATAGAAAAGAAGTAAGGTGCTCATTATTAAGGAAATAAGGCCAAAGGATGAACATTTCAATGCATGAGAACCTGTCAATGTTAGAACGTAAAAAGATGCAGGAAAAGAACTGAAGAATTTCCGTGGTTGGGAAGAAATAGCTGCCTTCCTTCTTCTATGAAAAAAAAAAGGAAAATAATCCCAGTCATGCTTCTGACCTCTAGGCAAATACCAGGTTACCTTCTGGGCCATTTAAATTTATCCTTCATTCCTAGCTGCCAGACAGAGTATTTCCTTGCCTTGCTGATGAACAAGGCTCTCTGACAGATATTGACCATATAGTTGCTTTTTTCTTTCATCACCATTCAATTTGCTTAAATAAAAAGTCCAATGAAAAATGACTTCCTTGAATATATCTACGCAGCATCTATCCTCTCCCGTTATTTTTGGATGTCCCTCTGGAGTGATTTGGCTATATGCATGTAACTCCCCATTCACCACGTCTAATATGCAAGTCTTAAATTTTTAAAATTGCCTGGGCAGTCTATGGACAGTACAGTGCAGGTTGTCCGTTTGTGACTTGAAATCTGATACTCTGAATCGAAAGGAATTAGTCATCATATCCATCTCTATTGCATTTCGTGTCTCCTTTTCCTCCCTGTCGTTCACCAGACAGTAATGTTCTCCGATCAAATATTCTCTATAAATTGAGAGAACATTTAGCTGATTTATGGGGCTTTTAGCTATTATATACTTACCTATTCAATAAAAGTAAGTACTTACATCACATGACACATATGCTACCTTCACAATATAAGATCTTTCCTTCAAGGGATTCAGGCATCAAATTGTAATGAGATTTCTTGTAGCTAATACATCACTTAAGGGCAAACTGACATTCTGAATCTATTTCTTTTTTCTTTTTTTTTTTGCTTTTCATCAATGGAATTCAGATCATGGCATTCTTTGTAAGATTCCTAAAATTATTACAATTTTTTTTCATGTAAATCTATTGAATAAATTAGAGTAACAATTTGGTTTTGCACTTAAGGGAGAAAAAGGGCTACTGACTTGGTCCTTTTTTCAAAATTGCCAATTTCCAGAGCCAGAAGCAGAGTAAATGCTGCCAATGCATACATGCCCTGGAAAAATCTTGAGGGAAAATACATCTTATGCTGATCTAATTTTTCCATATCAACAAATCAACAATTAATGAATAAATATTTACTTTGTATAAATCTTTGAGTGTACAAAGAAGTATAACACATGACCAACTGTATATTCCTTGAAAGTCTCTCTAATTCAGAGTTTCTCAGTGTTGGTACTATTGACACTTTGAGCCTTTCTTTGTTGTAGGGGGCTGTCTTGTGCATTGCAGAATGTTTAGCAGAATCTGGCTTCTACCCACCAGAGGCCAGTGGCACTCTCCCTCTCTTGTGACAACCAAAAAATGTGTCTAGACATTGCCAATAGTCCCCTGAAAGGCAAAGTTCAGGTTGACTAGACCCTGTTCATCCTTATTTGCATTCTGGTCACTTTCATCTCTGTAGCTTTTGGTTCCTGATCTGGAATGTTCTTTCCTCCTTGCTGCAAACCCAACTTTATACATATAATAACAAATAACTACCATTTATTGAATGGCTACTCCCTGCCAGGTATGGAGTTAAGTGTTTTACATACATGACCTCAGGTACTCTTATTCACACCTGTAAAGCTCTGAGAAGTTAAGTAATACGACCAAAGTCCTGCGGCCAATATGTGGCAGAATCAGTATTTGAATCCAATGCCACCTGACTACAGCCTCTGAGTTCTCAACCATAGCGCAGTGTGTTACATAGTCAGTCATCACTTTGTATATCTGGTGTTAATTGGAAGATGGGTTAATACAATAGAGGAAGGATAGTTTATTCTCTGGAATTGTCTTCCCTCCAAATAGAATGTCTGGAAATTAACTCCTCTCAAAAGTCAGTTTGTTAATCCATGAGTTGTTCATTGTGAAGAGAAATAGCCAAAACCTGTGACAAAGAGAAGCTGCAAATTCACGTTATGAAGTTAAGAACAAAAAGTCCATGCAGAACATCAGTTGACTGATAAGTAAACCCAGAGGGCATAGGAAAGACCCACCACTAGTCAGGGAGGTCAAGAATGTAGCCACCAGAAAGGACACGGAGATGGAGAGAGCCTGACTCCGAGTAACTGCAGGAAAAACATCATTTCCCAGCAAGGAACAATTAATGATTAAATGAAATTTCTACCTACATTATCAGGAATTAATTGGGTATAGAATGTTTCCTTAGGTTGAATTTGATCAATTTTTATATGAAAAACAACTTGTCATTTTGGTTCATCTAAGCTAATTTGTGTTTAATATGTTTATAAAAGGCTTGATTAAAGGTATTATTAAACAAAAAATGTTGGAATGTGAGCATGAAAGTTTGTGCGAGATACGGTTTGTTTTGATGTTTTTTAGGTTGTCTATTACACAATTTGTGCTCCAAATGGGACAGAGTTTGCTTACTGCCTGATTAATAATATTATATCAGACACTGTGGATAAGGCAGAAAATGATTATAACACAATTTCTAGTCCCCATACTTAGACTCTAGTAGGGTAATTAAGACACATCAACAAGTAGCTATAACATAATGCAGAATGTGATATGTACAATAAGTGTTCTAAAAAGGATTTCAGAGATTCTGAGGAGAGGCCATATTCAGTTTTAATATCAGAGATGATTTCTGGAAAAGAAAACATTTAAAATGTGTCTTGAAAGAGTGAGTTGTAAGGTGTAAAGAGGAGATGGAGGAAAAGATGTCATTTTAGGTAGGGAGGGCAATGTAAGCAAAGATATGGGAGTGGGAGGGGAGGCTGTTAGGATCTTTTTTAATCAATAGCTATAGGTAGCATACGACATTTCAACACATTTTCTTGAGCACCACCTCTGTGTCAGGCAATGTTATGTGGCACTCGTGAAATAAGGCTGAATAAAACGCAGGCTTACCCTCAAGGAGCAGGGAGAGCTAAGACAAGAAAAGCTATTTGAGGACAGACCATGGGGAGCTTTGAATCTGACCTCCAGACTAAGAGATTTGCACAATACTTAACCATTTAAACTTTCAGACAGGGACTTCTGTTGCAATATGACTAGAATTATATTTTAGGCAGATGAATTTCATAGACAAATGAATATAGGAACATAGAGAGAATTTTTAGGAGGTTATCATAATGGTCCAGGAAAAAGATAGTGCAAGAATAGAAAACAGATTTGTAAGTGAGAATTTCAGCAGGAGAGATCATCAGAATTGGGCATTTGATTTGTTGACATATATGTGTTGGCAGTGGTTTATCCTTTTGAGTCTAACGAGCTAAATTTATCTGCTTTTTAAAACATGAGAAAATGTGATTAAATCGTTGTCTTTACCATTGTCTGTAAACACAATTATACTAAAAATGACTTGATGGATGTATTTCAGGAACAGTATGGGGAGGCTATGATCCTTGGCTCAAAAAGAAAACTGAAGGACTAGAATAAAGATTTTCTGGCAATTCAAAAAAGCTTTGAAGATGATAGTTTTTTTAATTTTAAAGTCACAAACAAAGCACAATAGAATTAAAACGCCTGGGTTATCTGGACTAGTCACACTCCAGAAACTGAGTCAGTAGAATTGATGTAATTTCTCTCTTACCTTTGCATATTTATTTTAAATACATCTTAATGCAAACAACAAAAATCTACAACACCCATTTGTTTAAATTAGTACTCAGATATTTTCAAGGGGAAATTAGCTTAAGGAATTTGCCCTGGCATACCAAATCCTGTATATGGTAAGCAGCAAGAAATTTTTATTCTTTTTCTCTAACACTGCAAAAATAAACAAAATTTGCACCCTTAATATCAACATATAAAAAATGAGACTGCTAGAAATGACACTGTCAGTGCCAATACTGTATCAATACCATGCAAGCACACTGAATGTCAGCCAACTGGGAGAAAACATCCTTTCAACAACATCCCCAGCCCAGTTCCAGCACAATCCCTATGGCAGCCAAGGGCAAAACTCTAAAGACATACCCTAATCTACAGTTCTGTCTGCCAGTCTAAAGTCACATGGACTGAATACACACCCTGGAAATTTTTCTTAAGAGGCACCGCCTTTTATGGCAGGAGATAGAAACAGAGAGCTGATAAAAATCATTGCAAAAGGAGGACTCTGTTGTCATTTGTGTTGTCTGGTGATCCCAGTAGGGAAATTAAGATATGGCTGGTGTTCAAATAGCATTCCTTCACAGATCAATAGATGATGCCAAAAGAATCAGTCAATCCAAGGAAGCATCTGATCTCACCTGAGCGTGGCATCATGTTGCTCAAACGGTGGATGAAATTTTCTCCCTATTTTTCATCAGAGTGGTGTAGTCAAGGATCACTGAGGCAAGAACAAATTATTCAGCATTCAGGTATTGTCTAGGAGAACGTTGCAGGTGTTGACCCCTGCAAACCAGTTTTCCTGAATGCCGTGGTAGAAAACTTGAATTTAGTTCAAAAGCCTATCCCTTGTTCTAGGTGAGTCTACATTTAGGCAACATAAGAAAATTATCTGAATATTAGTTTTTATCCAGAATAAAAAGAATTAAGAAGCATAAAGATAAATCTTAATTTGAGGGTGGGGAGGGAGAGAGGAGAGGGATTAAAGTCAATGTCTTATGGTTTTTAATAGAAATGTATCTAAATGAATTTTTAGAGCCACATTATGACATATTCATTATTAAATCTATGTTACAGAGGTGGTGGGGGGGCGGATCACTTCAGGTCAGGAGTTCGAGACCAGCCTGGCCAACATGGTGAAACCTCATTTCTACTAAAAATACAAAAAATAGCTGGGCGTGGTGACTCATGCCTGTAGTCCAAGCTACTTGGGAGGCTGAGGCAGGAGAATGGCGTGAACCCACGAGGTGCAGCATGCAGTGAGCCAAAATCGCTCCACTGCACTCTGGCCTGGGCAACAGAGCAAGACTCTGTCTCAAACAAAGCAAAACAAAACAACAACAACAACAAAAAAAAACTCCATGTTATAGAGGTGCAGTTTTAAATTCAAAATATAAAAAAGGCACAGACAACTCTGAATTATGAGACACAGTACAGTGTGTTAGAATAAAAAACTCATAATAGTCCTTTTGTGGAATTCTTGGTTAAAAGCACAGAAATGAAGGCCGGGAGCTTTGGCTCACGCCTTTAATCCCAGTACTTTGGGAGGCCGAGACAGATGGATCACGAGGTCAGGAGATTGAGACCACCCTGGCTAACTCAGTGAAACCCCATCTCTACTGAAAATACAAAAAAATTAGTGAGGCCTGGTGGCAGGTGCCTATAGTCGCAGCAACTCGGGAGGCTGAGGCAGGAGAATGGCATAAACCCGGGAGGCGGAGCTTGCAGTGAGCGGAGATCGTGCCACTGCACTCCACCCTGGGCGACAGAGCGAGACACAAGTGAAAAACATGACAATAACCATTTTTAGAAACCTAAACATAACTTTGAAATAATACACCAACCTGTTTCTCACTCCTCTGGAGATAGGAAAAGATGAGATATTTTTATCTTTATTAAGAGAAATAAAAATGAGATGTAATGAACCTCTGGACCAGGAGTGTCCAATAGGACTGTCTGTAATGAAATAGAACTTTTCCCCTGCTGTCTGATATGTTAGCCACCAGCCATAGGTTGCTAAGTCAACACTTGAAATGTGGTCAGTGTGACTGAGGAACTGTATTTTTAATTTTGCTTAATCTTATCAAGTATGCATTTGAATTTAAATCCCTACATGTGGCTAGTGGCTATTGTGTTGGATGGTTCAGGTCTAGGCAAGGCCAATTGCTAAACGTTAGACATGTGGTCCTGATTAAAGGTAGGAGAATGTGGCCAAACTTGCAAGACCTTTGCTGGTCATCTTCTGCATTTGGTTGGACCTTTCCTACCATAGCCACATATTTGCCTTATTTATTTAGGTAGAATTTCATAAGCTAGAATGGACTCTGGAATGTGAAAACCTTAAATAGCTAGATGTATGCTTCATTTTTAAAGCTTATGAAGTAGAGAAGTCATGTTTAAGAAGCCATGTATACAGTTATTATTTAGCTAGGTGAAGAGGTTGAGAAAGGTGATCATTATTAACCAAAGTGTATTTCCTTTCTGTTGCCTCAGGTTAGAGGGAGAAATGCATCTCTTGCATAAATCACAGGTGGCAGTATAATATCACATCACAGATGGTATCCAAAGTAAAAATCAGTTTGTGTTTCAAACTGATTTGTAATAGTAAAATAAAAGTTATAGATAGGAAAAAGAACTCAGAATGCTTTTCTCCAGGAAAACTTAAAATTAGATTCCAACAGCAGCCACAGAAACCAAATCAACCTTTCAGTGATATTACTACATAATACCACGGGTGATATTCCATGGTGTGAAGTGATACAACTGTACTAGAAGTTAAAATATTGAAATATTTTTGTATACTCAAAAATTAGCCACTGCCTTGCCCTAAACCCTCACAGCCTTTTCCGTTTAAGACCAGCATGCCTCCCATGAGAAAATCCAGAAACTAAAGGATTGGTGCTTGGATCAGCAAAGGGCTGCCTGGACTTGAACCACCACGGGCATTTTTTATCACTGGTCACTGCCCGTGCTGTGTTTGTTGCCAAATAGTTTCCATATGATCCCTAGCATGCTCTTCCTACAGTATTATTGTACTAGCAGGTATGTTAACTGTGGAACATATACAGATGCTCCTTGACTTACGATGGGGTTACATCCTAATAAACCCATCCTCAGTTGAAAATACCATACATCAAACTGTACTTAATACTCCTAACCTGCTAAACATCATAGCTCAGCCTAAACTATGTTAAATGTGCTCAGAAGACTTTCATTAGCCTATAGTGGGGCAAAATTATCTGACACAGACCCTATTTTATAATAATATGTTGAATATCTCATGTAATTTATTGAATACTGTACTGAAAGTCAAAAACTGGTTGTATGGGTACTCAAAGTGGATTTCTACCGAACACACATCATTTCGGCACCATCGTAGAGGTGAAAAATCATAAGTTGTACCATCCTAAGTCAGGGACCGTCCTTGCTTGATTTCTGGAAGATCACAAACTTTTAAAACTGAGTAGCAAAGGGATAGAACTGTATAGAAAATATAAATTTCTATCCCAGATTCTAAGTTCTATGCAGAAGTATAGCCAACTGCCATGTTGTTACACTCTCGAATATATACAGGCTTATGCCCTCTAAAATCCTACTTTGAAAAGCACTGACCCAGTGATCAATCCCTTTGTCTAACACCTGTGGGTGCAGTGGTGTCCTTCTCCTGCTTTGTGCCTGCTAAGTAGAGTCCACCACTGAAAAGGTTTTCATAGACTGAATTACAGTGAATTACTAAGAGCAATTTAAAAATGGAGATGTGTATTTTTCCAGAGCTCTGTTTTTCTAGGAAGCATTTTTCTTAGGATTATATAGTTTGGACGAGTTATTCCACATATGAAGATGATTCTTAATTTTTAATCCTAAAAAACTAGGAGAAGATTAATCATGGAGAGGAAAATTGATACATTAAAAGCATTTTAGCTTTAGTGCCCAACATTTTTCTAATTTCTCTCAGTTCCACCAAATTCTAAACTTCCCAGCAGTGTATGACAAAGCCTATTATAACATTATTTGTTAGATAAACCTATGATGGGTATTTTAAACAAGTCACGAAACCTTTTGGTTCACTTCTGATAGTTATAAATTTTTAATTAGTCCCTAATCTCAGAACATTTACATAAAGAACTAGGTCATGTAACTAAAATGTTTTTAGATTTGAGCTATTCTTTTACCCTTCCACTCCTTTGAAAATCATAAAAACATTGCATACTATAGTGTCAACTCAGTCTTCTGTATACTTATTCTACTTATGTACATTTATTTGCCAGTAACATATTCTCTAGTCTTTCATAGCCATAGAAGATACAGAGATGATACATCATATGTATTTAAATAGCGGTTGTCTTAAGAAATGAACTGCGCTTCACATTTTGCATAGTTATGTGTTTTAACTTGTCTTACATATTATTCCTTATGGATTCTGGGACTCTGGCACTATGTTAATTAATACGATTTGGATAAAAGCATTCCAGAGAAAATAAAGAATACCACTATTGATGCCACAATCACTGTTAAGTGGGATTTTTCCACTGGGATACTATGGAAATTTTTTCTTGACCACAAAAATATGAGTTTTTTTAAAAATCCAAAAGAAAGTCAGAATCCTAAATAACAAGGGAGGATACTAGATACAATATTTATCTTTTCCTTTTACTTTCAAGTAATTACTTGGCTTTATGACCTTGCCAGCTGGACCACAACCAAGCTTCTTACACAGAGTCAGTCAAAACTAATCCATCTTCTCTATTGGAAAGGGTTATGAACTGTCCCCAACCATGACACTTTCAGAAGACAAATTTAGAAAAGCCTCTTTCAAGAGACCACCATCAGTTAGGAAGAGTTGGTGTCTCTCAAAGACTTCTCCATTCAATACCAGTCATCTAAAAGAGTAGGGGCAATTTTCTTCCCCTGTTGTCAGCCATCTATAACATGGTCACTGCAACATGAAAGAGGAAGAAGGTTATTCCTTTGCTTAGAAGTTTGTGAAGATAATCAGAGAGCAAATATTTGGTGAAGCAGAACTTAGCACATGAAATTCATGACATGCAATAAGTTGGCTACCCTCAATCAGAAAGAAATAAAACAATGTAAAATGTAATCAGCATCAGCAAAACTATCTCACATCTTGAGATTCTTTAGATGCAAGTTTCATCCCAAAATTTGGAAGATGACCTAAAGTTCTAAAAACATTCACACAAAGTCTGAACTGAAGGTTCAGAGGAGCTGAATTTGGAGATTCCAAATGGGGAAAAAGCCAGGAAGTTAAATGGACCTGATTTTAGTCCCAAGAATCTCACTAACTAGAAGTGGAAATTAGGCAGTTTATTTCTTCACGCTTAAGTTTCTGTACCTGCTAAATGAGAATAAGAATATTCTTTATTCATCTTCCACATAAAGGCTATTATGAGATTTGGAGGAATATGTATAGTTCCCTGCCCCTCCAATGAACTACACATACTCCTGGTTGCAAAGTCCTTGAAACCATGGGATACTGATATTGCATCTTCCTAGAGCATCAATTTTACTATAATAGTTTATAAGATAGTTGAAATAGTTTTGAATTGGGCTTTTTAAATAAAAATAAATGTTGTTGTATCATGGATTTTGTGTGAATCATTAAGATAAAATGTAAAATTTCAAAAAAATCTTACTTTGGGGGAACTTCTTTGGCCCATACTCCAGGAACTCCAGCATTAACCATTCATTCTTGTCTGCTATTTGTGATTCTTAACTGGAAAAGTTTGATAAACCCTGTAAATGAAAGCATTTTAAAACGTGAAAGCTGTCTACGAATGCAAGCTCTTAATAGCAGTGTCATTAGTAATGTTGTGAAGTAAGGGAGCTTGAAAACCGTTTTTATCTAGCATCTTTCTTTTATGCAGAACTGCCAGTTTGTTCTTCTGTTTGGAGTGTTTATCATCATCTAATGTGTCTACTTACATATATACTTTTATTACACCCATTCCCCGGTAAAACAAGTAGATCTGAGAAGCTAAATTGGGTAATCCCCAGAAATAAAGAGATTGATGAATAAACGCTGGCCACACCAGCCCAGGCTACCCTAGGGCTCCTGAGACTGGCTGGAGTTAAGCGGAAGATGGAGTATGGTCTCTAGCCGGCCATGCTCAGCTTGTCCCCTATGTCTCCATTCTGACTACGATCGTCATCTGAATATGCATTTCAGCCTCACTTTTCTAATGGATGCAGAATAGTTTTAACTAAGCACCATGAAGATTTCAACCAAATGAACAGAAATTCTGTAGATTGTGTCCTGTATTGGAAAGATACTGATATTTGTTTCAGCGCTTCCAATATAAACTCAAACTCTAGGCATAGCAAGCATGTGAGAGGCAAGCGTCATTCTGTATAGTTAAAAATCTAGCTGACTTCATTATAATGCAAGCCTAGTGTGAAACCCATGGCCTCCCTCTAGCCAGTTTACAAAACTTTACAGAGTGCGTTTCATCAGTTAATTTCACTTTTGGCCATGTCATATTTTTTCTACTCCAATTTTTCTTTTACTCTGATTTCTTCACTGCTTTTTATATTTTACCTTGTAATGTGTGTGCATGTGGTGTGTGTACTTGGCAGCATCCTTGTGTATGTGTGTGCATGTGTGTACTTGGAAGCAATCCTGAATGACATAATAAATACTATATTTTTATTTTTTATTATTTTGCCTATGAAGGTTTTTTTTTTTTTAAAAATCCAAAAGAAAGCCAGAATCCTAAATAACAAGGAAGGATACTAGATACAATATCTATCTTTTCCTTTTCCTGAAAATGATTAGAGGAAATGAAGAAGATACAGGTAAATTCTTCTTAGGAAGGTTCTCCACATCATGATTTTACTCAAAATTTCTTTCCCCCATCTATATCATGCATTCACACATAGTAAAACTTACTTTGCAGAATCTTGATGTAATATTTGTATCTGCTTGCTGAATACTGCTTTGAAACAGGAATTCTACTGGGTTCTTTTTTTTTTTTTTTTTTTTTGCATAGATAATTTTGTGTAATCCCCACAGATATTCCCATTTTAGACATGAGAAAACTATGATTTGCGGTCATTTTCAGGCCTCTTAACTTCAATCAAAATTCTCCCTGGTTTTATGTTATTGCATTGGAAGATTAATAACAATAATAGTAACTCCTTGAGTACTTACTACATGCCATCTGTAGGTATAATGCTGACCTGGCTACATCTGCTATTTTACTTAATTCCTACAGCAAACTTGAACATGGCCCTTGCTCCTTTTGTAGCTGGAGATTCTTAGATAAAGTGAGGTTCCACGACCTGTACAAGACCACTTAGCTACCAAGCATTAGAACCAAAATTTCAGATCAGGACTGCCTGTTCTACTGTTAAATATAACATTCTTTAATTGCACCAAGTAGTTCTTCATTGTTTATAAGTTGCAGGTAGTGTGTCACCCTGATAATTTCTTTCCTAAGTTATTTTCCTGCTTGCAAAAGATTCTCTTTATATATTCTCACTCCCAATTTTTTTTTAAAAAGGTAATCCAACATAAGAGAGAAGAAAAAATTGACAGAGAAGAGCATAAACGAATTTAAACGAAGAAATCAGGCTAGGAGCTACTTGGCTGGGATTCCTGCTTGTTTGTTGGTAACTCACCTTTGTAGAGTAGCCATATGTTCTCTCCCCACTAGCTGGCAATAACAAGGGGAACGTGCTGCTCCCAGCCCTCTTAGCTGGCCTGCTTCTCATTTCAGTCCTCTTCAGTCTAGAGGCATCACTTACTGAACAGCTGTAAACATGCTATTAAAGCAGTACATATAGTTTAAAAAACAAATCCCAGACACATTTGACTACTGTATTGCTGGCTCCTCTGTCTAAATATCATACTGAATGGGGCTCCGGTGGCTGGGGAAAATAAAAGTTGCTGTCTGCCACTGCAGTTCCTAAAGTCCAATATTATGAACATATCTATAGTAGGACCTAGAAGTGGTGATGAACAACTGTGGAAAGAACGTTAGTGATGTGGAGGTTCAAGCCAAGGAGACTGCTGTTAACCCCAGCCCAGCCCAGCCTCTGTATGTGCAGCGTGGGGAATCTTTAGGTCTGTAGGAGATTCAACTCCAGGTTTGGTTCACTGGATTCCCATTGATCCGTTACTTCTGAAATCACTTTGAATTCTGCTGTTTAGTTTAGTATATTATCCTACCTCTTTCTCTCCTCTTTGCCAACAATAGTTAACTAACCTAAAATGTTCCGATTTAACCCATCAGGCAAAGCCAGAGATCCAAAGTAATGAGTCTCGGAAATGTGAATTTCATTAGATGTTGAACAGGCCACTTTCAATCAGTTTGGAAGCTTCTGGGAATCATGAGCTGAGGTTAGAGTGTTCTCACAACTTGACCACACTCAGATGTTTACTGTGGCCAAGCTAGAACAAAAGTTTTTGTTTTGTTTTATTTTACGCACCAAATTTTTCTGGAAGAGAGAAGTTAAGTGAGTAGAAATATGTAATGGACATTAATGATGTGATTTTTTTTCTTGTCCTGTATTGTTTTCCAATCGTTTCACTATTTGTGTCTTTTTCAATTAGTAAGTTGGAAGGTGAAAGAAAGATAGGGGCTTTGTATTTATTATCCTTTATTCACAACACTTTAACATAAGTTATTTTAATTTCTAATTTCTTACATATTGATAGAAGCTCTTATAACATATTGTAACTGTTGTTCTTGCAAAATGCTATGCCTGTTTCATAAATAAGTAGTTGCCTTGAATTTTTAGGCTTCTGAAATTTATATCTACAGATGACATTTGATATCCTATTTTATTGGATAATTGATAGTGGGACAATTCTACAGCAAGAAGCCGTTATCAAACTCTCACGTGTATCTGCTCCCTGCTGGAACAGATGCAGTCCTCTCTTCAATCAGTACCAGCTAAAATACTTAACTAGGCTGAAAAGCTAAATATGTTATCTAACTGCATAAATTGGGCATTTGATTCTGTCTTTTATAGTACACCCAGGACTGGTTTAGAAATTCTGAGAGTCTAAAGGAGTCAACCTCACACTTAGTATTATTCAGCATCTAACCTAAAATGCCACTTCTTTGAGCACTATGGATATTCTACAAGTTTTACATAGCCATGTAAACTGGCACATGTAACTGCTTTTTAATGCTTGCTATAATGAATGTGTAATCAAGAGGTAAGTGGTAGATTTCAAGACAAATAGCTAGAAAGGAGGATTACTGAATTGCATTTACAAAGTGGAAAAGATATATCAAAAGAAAAAATAATGAAAATCATCCCAGGTGAGAAAAAGCAAGAAAGTTAGAGTGAAAAATAAGCCATAAATGTACTTAAAATAACATGTGGAAGAATAAGCTACACACAAACCATCCAAATGTCCCAAGTGGACAACGAAAGAAGTGGAAGTCATAAGGAAGTTCTATTAATGTGCTGTGGTCTACTTAGGCATTATAAGTGGACATTACATATACATACATACATAATATATATAATATGTATATATATAATGCCACTTAGGCATTATTTATCTATTCATGTTTTGGGACTCAGATCTTTAAGCCTCTCTAGTATGTCTTGGTGCTTTTGTGGGATTTAGTTATACATTTACTTAACTGTTCTGTTATGAGGAAAAGTTGGTAGGAGGTTGAGTTTGTGCTACATTTGTCTGTGTATTGCCAGCATGTGGCACAAAGCCCAGAACACCAATAGCAAGATTAAAAATAAAGATAAAGTTAAATAAATGAAGAAATAAGTGGATGAATAAATGAATGAATTAAAAAACATCTTGTTAAGAAATTGGAAAACTCAGTTTTTGGTTTGGTAGCTCAAGCCTGTAATCCCAGCACTTTGGGAGGCCAAGGTGGGCAGATCACGAGGTCAGGAGATCCAGACCATCCTGGCTAACATGGTGAAACCTCGTGTCTACTAAAAATACAAAAAATTAGCCGGGTGTGGTGGCAGATGCCTGTAGTCCCAGTTACTCGGGAGGCTGAGGCAGGAGAATGGCGTGAACCCGGGAGGTGGAGCTTGCAGTGAGCCGAGATTGCGCCACTGCACTCCAGCCTGGGCAACAGAGGGAGACTCCATTTCAAAAAAATTAAAAAAGAAATTGGAAAACTCAGAATAGAGGTTAGTATCTGATTACTAGCAATCTACTAGTTGGCCTTGAAATTTTCCTTGTACATCTGTAAGTTGGTTGACCTTAACATACCATTCATGACCTAAACTAATTTGAACTTGCCTCTTTGTTAACTAGCACACAAGTTTTGCCTTCAATGAAGACAATTAGTAAGATACCGGGTCCAAAATTTAGGAGAAAAACATTTTTAAAAGCTATGTAAAGAGTAATTCCTTTCTCTAAAACTGCTTTAAGTCTGCACAAGATAACTCATAACAAAATTAAAATAGCATCTCGACAAAATTAAATATACACTATGATTTTCGTTACTATCCAATATAAAATTTATTTGGATAGGAAAATAAGAGAGAATGCAATACATTAAACTAGTAACAGTAATTGCTTTGAGGTGGTGAAATTATGGGCAATTTCTATAGTTTTTACAATAATCCAACTTTTTCTCGATCAGTTAAAAATTTAATTTTAAGAATACTTTTTAAAATGCAAAGTTTCTTTAAGCTCTAAATAGCAAAATACTAGTGGCGATGTGAAGACTGACTTCCAAAGTAAAAGGAATGATCAAAATGGTATTAGGTGAATGAGAGATTTCATAGCAGAAGCGAGTTCATCCTTTTGTTGGGAGGGCAAGGGGTGAGCTCCGGATGCACTCAGGGTTTCTGGATAGAGTCACGCCCCAGCCCATGGTCATACAGACACATTTATTTGGCCTGCACAACATGGATTAATTCGAGCAAAACTTGTTTCTTTGAATTTGGTCTGACATTTAAAGCTTGTGAAATGCCACACACAAAATAAGAACCATATTTCTGGTTTCTCTTGAAAATTGAATATATGGCAATGCCTAATTCACATTTTTGCATGGCAACAATGATCTGGAGCTCCTAAGTACCACAGTTGGCCACATTTCTTTTCACTTTGGTTTCCCCCTCCACCTGGCTCACCACACCTGTTCATTTTCCCTGCCTGCATCTCAGGAGGCCTTTGATATCCTGACTCCATTTTAGTTCTTTTTTTCTCAAATGAGGAAACAGAAACTTGGGAGAAATACAGATTCCTTTTTTTTCTCTCTCTCTTGTTGTATGTGCTTTCTCGTGAGTTTTGTATGAAGAGTTGGGGTGAGAGCAGAAGGATGTTTAACCAAAAAGAAGTGATGACCCAAATAGCCATCAGTGAGGGAATGGATACACATAGTATGTGATATGGTTTGGCTGTGTCCCCACCCAAATCTCATCTTAAATTGTAGTTCCCATAATCCCCATATATGGGAAGGACACAGTGAAAGGTAATTTAATCATGTGGGTTGTTACCTTCATGCTGTTCTCGTGATAGTGAGTTCTCACAAGATCTGATGGTTTTATGAGGGTTTTTTCTCCCTTTTGCTCCTTCTCCTTCCTGCTGCCATGTGAAAAAGGACGTGTTTGCTTCTCCTTCAGCCATTATTGTAAATTTCCTGAGGCCTCCCCAGCCCTGTGGAACTGTGAGTCAATTAAACCCCTTTTCTTTATAAATTACCCAGTCTTGTGTATGTCTTTATTAGCAGTATGAGAACAGAGTAATACAAGATGTTATAGACACACAGTGGAATATTATTCGACCTTAAAAAAGTGGGAAATGCAGACGCATGCTACAACATAGGTAAGTCCTGATGACGTTATGCTTAGTGAAATAAGCCGGACATGAAAAGAAAAATAGTGTATGACTCCACTTATATGAGGTACTTACAGTAGTCAAAATCATAGAGACAGAAAGTCGAATGGTGGTCGCCAGGGGCTGGGGGGTGAGGGTAATGGGGAGTTACTGTATAATGGGTAGAGAGTTTTAGTTTTATGAGGTGAAAAGAGTTATGGAGATAGATGGTGATGGTTGTACAACATTATGAACAGTACACTTAAAATGATTAAGATGGTAAGTTTTATATGATTTTGCCACAATAAAAAATTAATAACATTTAAGAACACAATTTAAAACAGAAATGACGAGATACATCATTGTTTCCTTTGAGGGAAATGTATACAAGGATTTTTCAAATCAGCCCAGGAGGGTAGGATGTAGAATCTGTAGACTTTGTAAGTGGCTGAAATTTTCATAAAGAGGTAATTTTTCTGAAACTAATCCATTTCTAGAGTTTTGAAAATTAATGTTTCTAAGGCAAAAGTGACAAATTTGAGAGATGATTTATGAAATGGCTGTTAGTATTTAGAGGTTCGTTTTGGCCAGGAGGAATTAAACGTAACTATTAAAGACATATATTTAAATTATGCCAGATTAGAAATTATAGAGTCCTTCCCAATGGCAAAGATGCATTTACCAGGGAGCAGTTTGAACCTTCCCTGGGCACTCTCAAGAATAACGCTCTTGCCTGGGAGTGAGGGGACAGGAGAAGGAGACTGAGAAAGTAGGACAAAATTAATGACCTCTGGAACTCCCAGATGTGCATAACTCAATTTTCTCTAACATTTGGAAAAGGACAAATACAGGTGAGATCAAAACAGCCAACGTGTGTGTCTCTTCTATCTGGGAGTGTTCCTCCCTCATGACTCCCTGAAGGCGTTGGCTTTGTCACACATGCAGCTGGAGCTGCTGACTAAACTGCAGTGAGAACACAGCTGAAATCTCGCGAGGGGTGTTTCTTGTCAAAGGCAAGGGAGCCATGTTCTCACCGGCCTCTGTCCTCAAGTACAAGGAAGGAGGAAAGTAACATCTCTTTATTTTTATCGTCTTGATATGTTCAAAGGGTTTTGCTTACCATTTTCCAATTACAGTTAAATTGCATTTGTTATTATTTCTCATCTCTTTACTATATGTCATAATCACTAGGTCTCCTCCCCATGTATAAATCTGGCACATCAGACCACAATGTGCACTGTCAGCTCCTGTGAGTGGAATCCATCGCACTTGCGGAGCTGTCCCACTTTTGCCTTTGTAGCAACTTTTAGACCACAATAACCATCATCAGTTTAAAGCAAGCAGATCCATTACATTTCCTCTGTTCCTACAGCCCCACATTAAGCTAATATTATCTATTTCCCAAGTGAAAAGAGTCCTTCCAGTCCTATCAATTATTAATTCCTTGCTTGCAGCTAATGTTTTCTTTGAATTATTTAAATGCATCTTCATTTATCAATAAACATAAAATGTTAAACAAAGAATACTGATGAAGGGCATTATTTAAGCTATAACATTTTATGAGATTATTTCAAGCGCCTTTTCTGATTTATTAACACAATATATTTTATAATTATTTTTCCTTTTCTAAAAAAAGTTATTCTGGATGTCATCTAGAAGTTTGCAGATTTTGTGAGTGCTGTCTTCAACTTCTATTGTGATTTTGACCACTTTCTTTTAGAATATTCTTAAATGTATGTATACATCTGTGTGTACCTCTCTCTTTCCTTCTCTCCCATTCTCTTTCTCTGTGTATGTATGTATACACACACATACATTTACACACAAATGTGCATATATAAATGTACATGAGTATTTTTATTTACTAATACACGAGTTCATTATCCCTCATCTGATTCTTAAGAAATTAAAGACACAAGTTTAAATTTTCTGTTGTGAATTCCACAATACTGTACTCAGCAAAGCATATTTGTATGGATTTACAAACATGTATACAAACATGACTTAGGCAAGTAGACAAAGAAAAATACTTTTTATTGTTTAAATATACAATTTTAACACTGAGGCAAATAAACAACAAAACTGCCTACCATTTATTATGATTTTTTAAGACTTAGCAATAGCACCCACATGTGTACATGTGTAGAAACACTTACACAAATAAATCCTACTTGCCTATATTCTCTTTCATTTTTCTGTTTTATAACCCAAAATAAAATATGGCCTCCTGAGAAGTCCAGGTACAATATGAGTACCTTTTTATCCTATCACCTTCTAAAATAGAATGAAACTGAGTATTCTAAGTAAATATTCCATGTATACCAAATCAGAAAAATGAAATCTTTGTGCACACTGATAAAATAAACACTTTAAGGTAATAATTAATGATCCAACTCATGTCGCTTTCACTGAAAGGTAATAATTAATGATCCAACTCATGCCGCTTTCACTGACTTTTATTTTAGAGTGATGGTATTCTTTAAATGTTATACAATTAGTTCTAATCAGTTCTTTCTACAAATTTGAAAACTCTGAATTCTCTGCTGATACAAATTATCCAATAAAAAATCTCTATACGTTTACAATCATGGTGTTATGTTAAGACATACATATATGCTAACAATAGTTTTATAATTATTTTAAATATTCAACAACATGCTTTGAAATATCAAAGATTGTTTACTTGATAGCACTCAAAAAATTCCAATAATTATATACTATATTTCAGCAATACAATTCTGAAGCAGGCAGTGATCTTGGGGGTCATGTGATCCAGACCTCACTGTATTAAAAACTAAGAAACTTGTATCTAGGAATATTATTGACTTGCCCATGGACATAAAGCTAGTAACACTCGCTACTAAAGTTTGTAGATAAATGTAAGTTTTTTGCTGCATTTGCTTTGGAGGAAAGAAAACTGTACATTTCAAATGGCATATATGGTTTATCAATATTTGCTTTAGGTTGAAATTCATTAATTTTTAAAAAGTCAATGGAAACAGAGTTACCTCTCAATATAGTAAGGCTGTGATTGTATAAATGAAGTTCTGCAAACAAAAATGTAGCAAAATTCAGGTAATGGTAACTAATCATAATGTCCATTGTGAACATCTGTAAGATTTTAAATTGTATGACATAAGGTTCTATAAATTATTTTGTGACATCAACTCAGGATAAGCCCTAGGCAAAATGTGAACTAAGGGAAATAGTTCTTTTATGTGCTAGTCTCTTCCTTTTAAATAGTGAATAATCTCTAAGGCAACAGCTAATAATTGCTCACCTCTAGTTTAAGGCATTTCATATACAAGGCGACAGGCGCTATCCTAGGCACTTTAAATGTTTTATTATTTCTAACAACAACTGTTTTAGCCAGACATTATTGTTGTTCCTGCTCAATGGAGGAATCCACACTCAACAGCGGTGAAGTGATTTTCCTGAAGTAATTCAGTGGATAGGAAAATCTTAAAGCCCATGCTTTTCCATTAAAAACATGCAACTTTATCACATGAAAGCTATGAAGAGCTATCAAGGAGGTTTTGTTTGTTTGTTTTTTAAACAGCTTTATTAAAGTGTAATTGACATACAAAAAAATTCACATATTTGAAGTGTACAATTTGATAAATGTTGACATATATGCACACTTATAAAATAATCACCCCAGTCAAAATAGTGAATATAATCATCCTTCTCCAAAAATCTGTGGATCAGTTTGGGGATAACTGACATCTCAATGTTGTAGTTAAATTGTAAATCTTCCTATCCTTGAATAAGGTATATTTCTCTAATTATTTAGGTCGTCTTTAATTTGTCTCTGCAGTGTTTTATAATTGTCAGACTACAAGTCATACACATCTTGTCAGTTATTCCTAAATATTTCATATTCTCAATGTTATTGTAAATAACATCAATTATTGATATTTTTGAATTATGGTATTTTAAACATTCAGACATTCAATTTTAGTTGTGAATATGGGGAATACACGTGATTTTTGTATATCAATCTTGTAAATAGTAACTTCACTAAATTCATTTTTAGTTATAGCTATTTTATAGATCTCATTGGATTGTCTACATAGTCATGTCATCTGTGAATAAAGACAGTTTTACATCTAGCTTTCCACTCTTGATGCTTTTTATTTCTTTTTCTTGCCTAATGTTTAATAGAAGTGGTAGGGACATCCTTGTCTTGTTCTTGAACTTGGAGGAAAGCATGTAGCTCCTCACCATTAAGTATGACATTAGCTGTAGGTTTTTGTAGATGTCCTTTATCAGGTCGAGAAAGATCCTTTCGCCTCCTAGTTTGATGAGAGATTTTATTATTATTATTATTCATGAATGTGTGTTAGATTTTATCAAATGCTTTTTTGTCTAATGAGGTTACCATCTTGTTTTTAATTTTTAGTTTGTGTTATGGTCTGAATGTTCATTTCCCCCACAAAATTAATATGTTAAAAATCCTAATCCCCAAGATGATGGTATTAGGAAGTGGGCCCTTTGGGAGGTTATTATAAATGGGATTTATATCCTTATAAAATAGACCCCCAGAAAGCTAGCTAGTTATTTCCAACATGTAGAGACAGCAAGAAGGGCTGTTTATGAGTAGGCCCTCATGCAGCCAAAGTTGCTGTCACCTTGATCTTGGACTTTACAGCCTTCAGGACTGTGAGAAATCAATTTCTAGTTTATGGTGTTTTGTTATAGCATCCCAAATGGACTAAGACAGTCAATTTGCTAATATGGTGAATTATATTGATTTTTTTTATTTTGCTTTGTTTTTTTGAGATAAGATCTTGCTCTGTCACCCAGGCCTCAACCTCCTGGGTTCAAGTGATCTTCCCATCTCAGCTTCTTGAGTAGCTGGGATGACAGGCATGTGCCACCACACTCAACTAGTTTTTATTGTTATTATTATGATGATTATTATTATTTTGTAGAGATGGAGCCTTGCTACATTGCCAAGGCTGATCTTGAACTCCTGGGCTCAAGTCATCCTCCTGCTTTGGCCTCCCAAAGTGCTGGGATTTTAGGTATGAACCACTGCACTCAGTCTTGACTTTTTATTGTTAAACTACTCCTACATTCCTGAACTAAATCATACTAGGTATTTTGAATTATCTTCTTTATATACTGTTGGATTCCAATTATTAAAAGAGTGTACAGAACAGTTTAATATGTATGTATGTATAGTTTAAATCTATGTGATTTTAAACACATTATATAAATGTGAAATATTGGTATCTAGAGTTTTTTTCATATAATGTGTTTTTCTGGTTTTGATATTAGGGCAGTGCTGGAGTCATGGAATAAGCTGAAAAGTATTCAGTGTCCTTCAATTTTCTGGAAGAGTTTGTATAGACATGGTATATTCTCTTTCTTAAATACTTGGGAGAATTCAGCAGTGAAGCCATTTGGACACAGTGTTTTCTTGAGGGAAGGGTTCTTTTTAAGAGGAGATACAATTTCTTTATAGGTATATAGCTATTTGGGTTATCTATTTTTTCTTGTGTGAGCTTTGATCATTTGTGTTTTTCAAAAAAATTTGTCTATTTAAGTTGTCAAATTTTTGGCATAGAATTGTTAATGATATCTTTTTATCCTTTCAATATCTGTCAAATCTGTAATGAAGACATCTCTCTCACACTTGATACTGGTAATTTTTTCTTCTCTTTTATGTTCTTTATGTGTCTAACCCAAGGTTTATCAATTTTATTGATCCTACAGTTAGAGATTTTGGTTTTATTAATTTTCTCTATTGTTATTTTCTATTTGACTTCTTATTTAGTCTTTATTTTTTTTCTTCTTACCTCAGCTTAATTTGCTTTCTTTTTCCCTGTTTTCTTAAAGTAGAATATGGAGTCATTGACTTGAGAGCTTTCTTCTTTTAGAACATAGGCATTTAGTGCTATACATTCCCCTTCCCAATACTGCTTAAGTGACACCTGCAAATTTTGATAAAATCATGTTCTCATTTTTATTCTATTTAAAATACTTTCTAATTTGAAGCAATTCATATGCTACTTTGTTTGTCCAGACTTAGCTAATAAGGCCTGGACCAGCTAGCATGGTGGTAGTGCAAAGGAAGATAAGTGAAGATACAACAGGACTTATTGACTTGCTATGGGGGCCACAGACAAGAAGGAAACAAAGTTAATGAAATAGAGGTATCTGGATAGAATGACAGCTTTGGTTTTGAACATGTGAGTTTTAATGTCAGATGATATCGAAGAACATTATTCACCATCCACTTAGAAATTTGGAATGACTATTTAGGAAAGATCATAGACTAAAAAAAAAAAAAAATCTGGATGTATAAGTCATTCACAAAGAGATCAAGCCAAAATATTGGATTAGAAATCTAAAGAGCACAGTTTATAGAATTTTAGATGACCCTTGAAGATCACAGGTTTGAACTGTGCAGGTCCACTTGTACTCGGATGTTTTAAAAATAAAAGTTACACAGAGCATACCTGCCTCTCCTGCCTCTTCTTCCACTTCCTCCACCTCTTATGCTTCTGCCACCCTTGCAGCAACAAGACCAATCCCTGCTTCCTCCTCCTCATCAGCCTACCCAACGTGAAGACCACAGAGATGAAAACCTTCATGATGATCTACTTCCCCTTAATGAATAATAAACGTATTTTCTCTTTCTTATGATTTTCTTAATAACATTTTCTTTTCTTTAGCTTTACTGTAAGAATACCATATATAATACATACAGCATACAACATATGTGTTAATTAACTGTTTATGTTATCAGTAAGGCTTCTGGTCAACAGTAGGCTATTAGTAGTTAAGATTTAGGGAAGTCAAAAGTTGCACATCACGTAAGTTTCCCAGGTTTGAGATCTCTCAACATTAAATTTACCATCAGCTCCATAGGGTGGAAATTTGGAGTAATTTGCTTAAAAATTTGATTTAAAATGAGGATGAGTAAAATGTGTATTTTACACCTGAATTTTCTAAGAAAGCATATACCTAATACCCTCAATCTGGAAATACATTCATTCAATCAATCTCTTAACAAGTATGTTTAAAATTCCTATGATGTGCCAGGCATTATATAAAGTGCTGGGATTACAAATATGTGTAAAATACACTCTGCCATTTGAAGGTTGCACAGTTTGGTAATTATGATTGCAATTAGATGCAATAAGCAATAGAGGCTTATGTGTGAAGCATTAAGAGAGAAAAGAAGACAGAACAAATTTATAAAAGAAATTGTATCAAATTTGGGCAACAGAAACCAAGTAGAATCTAATTTATTCCAGGTGGAATAGATCAGAGGAGACAAGAGTGTTTCAGAAAGAAAAAAAACTCCCCTTGAAAGAGCACAGAGTGTGAATAAACAGCACTTTTGAGAAACACCGTAAGATCTTTGAGGCAGATAGATCTCAGTTTGAATGCCTATTCTACCATTAGGCATGGAACACCTTTGGACCAAGATTTACTGTTTTCGTTGTTCTCTTTTTGAAACAGGGATACTTACAGCCTCCTCATGGAATTCTTGTAAGGGTGAAAGGAGATGACATACATAAAATTCCAGCCTAACCATTGGTCTTTTACAGGTATTTTTCACTACCTTCCCAGGCCATCATCGGTACAAATGTACTCTGTTCTAACTCTGTATGTGACCAGAGGAAAGAGAGCATGTTTCCAACATAGGAAATGAAGATGGAAGTGTCTTTAGGGGACAGATTAGAAAAGGCCTTATGTTCTAGCCTAAGAACTACAAACTTAGTCCTATAAAGAATAAAGTGTCATTTAAGGCTGTTGAGCAGAGGGTTTATATGATTAAATGCTTGTTTTAGAACAGCGAGGACAGAACATACTGGAGGGAGGAGAGCCTGGAAGGCAGGAGGCCAGTTGGAGCTTCTGTACAAGCTGAACACAAGATAAGGGCCTAAGAGAGAGGCCCTAGAGGTGTGAAAGAAGGGGAATGCTGAAGAGATTATTTGGAGGTAGAAGTGATGGCACTAGGTGACTGATCAAATAAGGGACTGAAAGGAAGCCATCACTAATGACCACATAGTTTCTAGCCTTCAGCCACTGGGAGTGCTAGTATGATTGACTTACAAAGGGAAAGGGAGAAATATGTTTGAAGATTTCCAGTTTTGTTTAGACATATCAAATTTGAAGAACTTGAAGAAGATCCATAAAAAACAAGTCGTGGTAAGTCAGATGCATATATACTTGGAAATTAGAAGAGCACTGACCCAGAGGAGAAAAGTGTTTTATCCCTGTCTTCACTCCAAGGCATATCAACATCTGTATGAGGCATAAAAAATGAAGAGGCCTGACATTTATTAGCACAGCTTTATGAAAACACCTTCTACCTATCATGTCATTTCGAATTCCAAGATGTAGACCTAATTATTATTAGCTTTTCAGTTTTAGAGATGGAGAAATCATGGATTATGACAGTAAGCTACAACAGCAGTTTTTCTTTCAAATATATGCAAACATAATCAACAGAAGAAATACTTTTTCGGGGAAGATAAAATTAATGGTAGTATATCCTTAGACTGGGTAGCAGAGAATTGGCTGAATTATAAAATGACAACATTGGTGATTAACAAGGGAAAAAAAAAGGATGAATACATTGTAAAACAGCCAAGAAATTATGTAAGTATACTAAGAAAAATTAAGTAGGTGCTACTGATAAGCCTACTAAAACCGAAGAGAATTTAAAATAATAAGGCCTATATTCAAATATGCTGCTAGGATATTTGTTCATGTGTTCAGTTTTTTAATACATTTAACATTTTTTCATTCTCTAATATGTGGCTGGTATTCAACTAAGTGCTGAGGATACAAAGATGAATTAGAAATATTATTAAGTGTTGAGAAATTCATGGTTTGGTGGGAGAAAGACAAAATGGTCATTTGAACTATGTGGGAACCATTTCAATAGATATGTGTCCAGAAACTTCAGAGAGTACAGAAATGAATGATAGGAAGGGCTTCCTGCAAGGAGTGATGCTTGACATAAACTTTAAAGCACAAGAGGAAAGCTAGTCTAAGGGTGCAGAGGAAGGAGATGCTAGGCAGAGAAGTTGACATAAACAAGGCAAGGAAATGAGAAACAAAGTGATTCTCAAGAGAAATTCTGAATTCTGAGCTGCTTGGTTTGACATGAACAGCAAGAGCTGAGTAGACAGTATACATAAAGGGAAGATCATGAGGAACTTGTCGGCTTCTGTAGCCTCAAGCACTTGCCGGATTACCCAGCTGTTGGTTTGTTGCAGCAAGACGGTGTCCTGAACTAGGGCCACAGCAGCAGGAATGGACACTCAGCACTTTTCCCTTGATAGTTGAAGCACTGGATCTGTTGAATTGAGATGGTTTTTGCCTCAAAGCCTTCAGAAGTGAGTCCTCATTACATTTGAAAAGATTGGATTAAGACCATTTCAGAAAAATTCTCAAACTCAAGATCAGTAGTCAGGCTTATGGATTGACTTGTTCGTCTATCTCCCTCAAATTTCTTTTAAGAAATGACAGGCAGCATTAGAGATTCCCTTCCCAGAAACCTCTGCCTCTACTGCCACCCCTGTCCCAGCAACCTCAGGGATACATATTTCCTGGAAGAACATTTTGCCGTCAGAAGTACTGACTGTCTCAGACAACCCTTGGGCCAAACAGGAAATTTACAAGTAAGTCCTCAATATAATTCCCTTTGGTTCCATACCCAAGTATAAAGCATGTAAAATGTTCCCTTCTTCCCTTACAATCTTTAATAAGCACTTGTTGGGTAACTAAGATAGAAAACAAAATCTATACCATGTTTCTCTTCTAGAGTGAAATTCTTATTGAAGCCTACATTATAGTCACATTAATGTCACATTGGCTTCTCATGATTAATAATAGTACAATGAATGAATTAATAATGATTGGCTACCTCACTAAGGCTTTCCCTCCCCCAACCTTGACATGAAGAGGATCCAGGGCATTGATTATCACAAATATAATGGATTGATTCATCATTTATGGGAAAAGAGGTTCTCTTCCCATAAAGCTTATTTTCCCTCCCCCTCTACTCCCGGAGATATATTATCTTTGGCAGCAACTCAAAACCATCCACAGATTATTCATTGCAGCCCACAATTATAATTAAGGATGGTGATTTGAATACTAGCCTTAAGTGAATGAGCATGTCTCACACAAACGATGTTTCATATAGAAGCTGTACCCAGAAGGATCTTTTCCTCTCTAGTCTCCCCTTGAATGATAGTAATTGGATAACATGGTTGCCTTCTGAATAGGATGAGCAGTTATACTGCTGGCTTAAATTGTAGAGGACGTATTATCTACTGTATTAGCTACTGGAAACCTCAAAACCCATTTAGGAGTTGATATCTTTATACACTTCATCTTACCTTATGGCTACTCATCTTTTCAGCATGTGTGCATTAACTGAATTAACCGTCCAACTTATTCCTTGGGTTTCTTCTATGGCTTTATAGTAAACATCCCTGTTGAGAAGAGTTACACTTTTGTCTTGCTAATTGAGAAACAGCCCTTCACCACAATCTATTGTAATTAAAAGCACAGCCCTCAGGATTGCCCTCACATTAGGCCCTATCCTTTGATAGGCTAATATTGGGCTGAAACTTGCA
This sequence comes from Mandrillus leucophaeus, assembly GCF_000951045.1. Classification (NCBI taxonomy): domain Eukaryota; kingdom Metazoa; phylum Chordata; class Mammalia; order Primates; family Cercopithecidae; genus Mandrillus; species Mandrillus leucophaeus. The sequence continues at coordinate 1,665,266 of NW_012104443.1, read as the reverse complement.
CATTTATCTAGCATTAGCTTGCTGTAGCAATTTAACATAATTATGTTTTAATTGCATTTTTAAAAATATTGGCACATTTCCTGCCCATTGACATTTGATCCATATGCAATAAAAGGAATCTAGTGTTAACCTCAAAAATTCTACACCTAAACTATGCATTAAGAAAATGATGTCTGTTTATTGCCACACTTCACATTGTGTTTTGTATTTTAAGTGTCCTTCATCTACTAATGAGCTCTTGCGGTTTCATAATGAAAAGGTCAATATTTCTTCTCTAGAAAATGTGGGTAAATGGGCTACAAAAGTGGCTGTGTTTTACACATGCGTACGTGTGATACAGCAAAAATTCAATGTGAGTGTCCACTAGTTCATTTCCATGAGCATTAATAGAGGGCCTACTATGTGCTAGGCTCTACATTGTTCAAGGCATAGAGGTATACGAAGATGAAAGAAAATGCCTTTGCTTTTGAGGGAAAATAGTAGAAAAATCATTTCAATACAATGATACATGTGATTAATAAATATTTTTATAAATATTAATATAGATCCAAGGTAGGCAAAATAAAGAAGAATTCACGGAGAAAACAAAGCTGAGGAAGGCTTAAACCAGGAGATAATCTGTGACGATTCTCGTTGTCTTTCCACTATGGAAATAAAGATGAGCTGACAGAAATTAAACTGCCACCAAGTACCAACAGGCTTTAGTTATTTGTTTATCCAGTGTTTTGTGCTTTGTGTAGATTTTAGGTATTAGATTTTAGGTATTAATGATTTATTAAAGTTCTTTTAGCTCATATGTAGCTTTACCCCCAAAATTCATGTGATATTATGACATCATACATTTATCCATGAGCTACCTGTGAGCTATCTATAACCTTAACCTTGAAAAATTAAAATAGTAAATCACAAGAGAAAGTATTGTGAAAGACAGCCTACCTATGTTGATTGTCTCCAAACTAAAGATACCTTGTGATAAGAATTGAAATAGAAAACATCTTGTTTAGGATTTTTGCAATTCAGCGGTGACCTACTCATTACAAAATTAAAACCAATGGCAACAGAAGCCAAAATAGACAAATGGGATCTAATTAAACTAAAGAGCTTCTGCACAGCAAAAGAAACTCTCATCAGAGTGAACAGGCAACCTACAGAATGGGAGAAAATGTTTGCAATCTATCCATCGAACAAAGGGCTCATGTCCAGAATCTACAAGGAACTTTAAAAAATTTACAAGAAAAAAAAATCCATCAAAAAGTGGGTGAAGGATATGAACAGATATGTCTCAAAAGAAGACATTTATGTGGCCAACAAAC
>NW_012104443.1:1658247-1663524 GCF_000951045.1 Mandrillus leucophaeus | reverse complement strand
TGGAATACTATGCAGCCATAAAAAAGGATGAGTTCACGTCCTTTGTAGGGACATGGATGAAGCTGGAAACCATCATTCTCAGCAAACTAACACAGGAACCAAAAACCGAACACCACATGTTCTCACCCATAAGTGGGAGATGAACAATGAAAACACATGGACACACGGAGGGAAACATCACACACTGGGTCCTGTCATGGGGGTGAGGAACTAGGGGAGGGATAGGATTAGGAGCAATACCTAATGTAGATGGGTCAATGGGTCAGCAAACCACCATGGCACATGTATACCTATGTTACAGACCTGCACGACTATACATGTATCCCAGAACTTTAAGTATAATTAAAAAAAAAATTAAACAAAGCATATCAGTTTGCTTTGAAGAGCCAGCGTATGATCAAATCAAGGGAGCGTTTGTTTGTAATTACATGGTATGCTACCAGAGAATTACTACTCATGTCATCTGGCTTTTATAACCTGGGGTTGGTTACATAATTCTGATTTTTGTTTACAAACTTATTTTTAGACTCACCAGTATATAATGATATATTATTTCATATAATACTTTTAAAGAGCTGATGGAAAAATTTATCTCACAGTATTTGGAACATGCAAAACACAATGGCTATAGATATACCATTTTAAATATGAAAACACTGTTAACAAGAAATTTTAAAAAACCACTAAAACATAAAAAGGTTCTTTGGCAGAAATAATGGAAGTAAACAGAGTGATATGGATTATTACTATCACTCCTGTGCTAGAGAAAGAATGTTTCATTTCTGATACAGAGGTAAAGGTTTATCAAAATTAAAAGAAAGGAAAAGGGAAATAAACAGAGAAAGAAGAAGAGAGGAAGATGATTTGAAGGACAAGCATATACATAAGTTTGCTGTTCTGTTGCTTGACTTGGTTGCTTACTATTTATTTGAAAATTTAAAAATGCAGCTAATATATAATTGCTGCAAAATGTCTAGCTATATTTTAATCTCTTAAATGTATCACCCTCTATTCATACCCTACAACTCCTTAGTTCATATCTTCTATTTTTTTTTTTGTAAAAATCCCTTTCCTTAGAACAGCCTCTTTCATTCTCCTGTCAGAATAATCCCTCTAAAACTCAGATCTAAATATATAATTCCCTGCCTCAAAAACCTTTCAAGGATCCCAGAGAATTTCACCCCCAAATATGGCACAGTTGTGTGTTTATTCTTTCATTTTACTTTTAAAAACTGATACATAACAATTGTATAAATTTATGGAGTACATAGTGATGTTTCCATGCACAGTGATCACTAAAGGGAAATTAGCAAATCCATCATCTCAAATATTTATCATTTCTTTGCCTTGGGACCATTCAATATCCTCCTTCTAGCTATTTGAAACTACATAGTATATTAACTACAGTCATTCCACAGTACTTTAGAACCCTAGAACTTACTCTTTCAATCTTGGTGTAACTTCATATCTTTCAACAATTCTCTTTCTATCCTTCCCTTCCCCATACCATTCCCAGCTGCCAGTAGCCTCTGTTCATTTTAATACTACAAAATCAACTTATTTTTGGCTTCCACATGTGAATGACAACATGTAGTGTTCAGCTTTCTGTTCCTGGCTTATTCCACTTAACATAATGTCCTCCATTTCCGTCCATGTTGCCATGAATAACAGGATTTCATTCTTCTTTATGGCTGAACAGTAATCCATTGTGTAGATACAACACATTTTCTTTATCCTTTTGTCTGTTGATGGACACCTAGGTTGATTCCATATCTTGGCTATTGTGAATAGTGTTGCAATAAACATGGGAGTGCAGATGTCTGTTCAATATACTGATTTTTCTTTCCTTTGGATAAGTGCCCAGTGGTGGGATTGCTGGATCATATGGTAGTTCTATTTGTAATTTTTTGTGGAATTACCAGACGAATCTCCATAGTGGTCGTGCTAGTTTATATTCCCATCAATAGCGTATAAAAATTCCCTTTTCTCTGCATCCTAAATTGTTGTATTACCAGGGGCAAATTTGTACAGGTCTGCAGCAACTCCATCCTTGCCTCCTTGGAGGAAAGAATTCCGCTGAGGGGCAGAAGAAAGTTTAAGGCAGAGAGGGAGAGACCAAGGCAAGTTGTATAGCAGGAGTGAAAGTATATTTATAAGTTTTAGAGTAGGAAAGAAAGGAAGCAAGGTACACTTGGGAGAGGGTAAAACATGCGACTTGAGAGATTCCAGTGCCCCATCCAGCCCTTGATTTGGAGTTTTATACATTGACAGGATTCCAGAGTTTGCATTTCATCTCCCTTGATTTTTTCCCTTGGAGCAGGTTGTCTGTATGTGCAGTGGCCTGCCAGCATTTGGAAGGGGCCACATGTGCAGTGTTGACTGAAGTTGTGCACATGCTCAACATTTTTCCCTTACCTGTCAAGCATTCCCAGAGGAAAGTCATATACTGGTTAAATGCCACCATTTTGCCTGTGCTTTTGAGGTATTATTCATAAAATCTTTTCCCAGACCACTGTCCTAAAGTGTTTCCTCTATGTTTTCTTCTAGTCGTTTTATAGTTTCAGGTCTTACATTTAGGTCTTTGATCCATTTTGAATTGATTTTTTAATAGGATAAGCGGTAGAAGTCTACTTTAATTCTTCTGCACATAGATACCCAGTTTTCCCAGCACCATTAATTAAAGAGACTGTCCTTTATCCAAAGACTGTTCTTGGCATCTTTGTAACAAATTGTTGACTGTAGAAACACGGATTAATTTCTGGGCCTTCTACTCTGTTTCATTGGTCTATGTGTCTGTTTTTATGCCAATATTATGCTGTGTTGGTTACTACAGCTTTGTAGTATATTTTGAAGTCTGATAGTGTGATACCTCCAGCTTTGCTCCTTTTCCTCAGGATTGCCTTGGCTCTTTGGAATCTTTTGCGGTTCCAAATAAATCTTAGGACTTTTTTTTTCTATTTTTGTGAAGAAAGTCCTTGGCATTTTGAAAGGGATTGCACTGAATCTGTAAATTATTTTGGGTACCATGGTCATTTTAATAACATCCATTCTTCCAATTCATTTGTATCCTCTTCAATATATTTCATCAGTATTTTGTCATTTTCCTTGTAGAGGTCTTGCACCTACTTGGTTAAATTTATTCCTAGGAATTTTATTTTTGGTAGTTATTGTATATGGAATTGCCTTCTTAATTTCTCTTTTTAGCTAATTTGTTGTTCTTTATAAAAGTGCTACTGATTTTTACATATTGATTTTGTATTCTGCAAACTTGCTGAACTTATCAGTTCTAAGAGTTTTTGGTAAACTCTTCAGGTTTTTCTATATGTGAGATCATGGCTTCTGCAAACAGGAACAATTTGACTTCCTTCTTTCCAATTTGGATGCCCTTCATTTCTTTCTCTTACCTAATTGCTCTGGCTAGGACTTCCAGTGCTATGCTTAGTAAGAGTGCAGAGAGTGAGCATCCTTGTCTTGTTCCAGTTCTTAAAGAAAATGTTTTTGGCTTTTCCCCATTTAGACCACTGTTAGCTGTGGGTTTGTCATATATTTCCTTTATTATTATACATAGAGAAGAAAAGTATTGAGACTCATCTATATATAATTTCTTGAGAATTTTTATCATGAAGGGATACTGAATTTTATCAAATGCTTCTTCTGTACCTCTTGAGATGATTATATGGTTTTTGTCTTTCATTCTATTTATATGACATAGGTAATGTGTTGACTTGCATATATTGAAATAGTCTTGTATTCCTGTGATAAATCAGAGTTAATCATGGTGTGTTATCTTTTTGATGTGTTGTTGAATTTGGTTTGCCAGTATTTTTTTTTTTTTTGAAGATTTTTACAACTGTTCATCAGGGACACTGGCCTATAGTTTCTTGTGTGTGTGTTTGTGCATTCATGGGTGTGCATTTGTGTGTGTGTGTGTGTGTCTTTGTTTGATTTGATATCAGGGTTCTACTGGTCTCACAGAATGAGTTAGGAAGAATTCTCTTTGTTCCTATTTTTTGAATAGTTTGAGAAGAACTTATATGAATTCATCTTTAAAGATTCAGTAGAATTTGGAACTGAAGCCATCTGGTCCTGGAATTTCTTTTCTGGGAGACAGTATTACTGATTCAATCTTATTACTAGTTATTGGTTTGTTCAGGTTTTCTATTTTTTCTTGGTTCAGTGTTGGTAAGTTGTACGTGTCCAGGCAGTTACTCATTTCTTCTAGATTTTTGAATTTCTTGGTGTACAGTTGTTTATAATAGCCTCTAATAATCCTTTGTACTTTGTATTTTTGTGGTATATATTGTCACATTCTGGTTTTATTTAGTTAGGTCTTTATTTCTCAGTTAATCTACCTAATGGTTGCTGATTTTATCTTTGTAAAAAAAAACCTTTTTGTTTCATTTTATTTTTTCAGACAGTTGCACTTTGTTGCCCAGGCTGGAGTGCAGTGGCACAATCACAGCTCACTGCAACCTCGACATCCTTGGGTCAAGTGATCCTCTCACCTCAGCATCACAAGTAGGTGGGACTACAGGCACACGTTGCCATGCCTAGCTAATTTTTTATTTTGTAATTTTTTGTAGAGACAAAGTCTCCCTATGTTGGCCACGCTGGTCTCCAACTCCTGGGCTCAAGCTATTCTCTTGCCTCAGCCTCCTGAAGCGTTGGTATTACAGGCATGATGCACTGCATCCAGCCTCATTTATCTTTTGTATTGGTATTTTAGTCTAAATATTCTTTATTTCTGCCCTGTTTTTCATTAATTCCTTCCTTTTACTGATTTTGGGTTGTTTTGTTCTTGTTTTTCTGATTCCTTGAGATGCATCGTTAGGTTATTTGAAATCCTTCTAAGTTTTCTAGTTTTCAGTTGTAGGCTTTTCTTTGTATAAACTTGCCTCTTAATACTGCTTTTGCTGTGTCCTAAAGGTTTTGGTATGTTGTGTTTGCATTTTCATTTGTTACAGGAATTTTCTAGATTTTATTATTAGTTTATTCCTTCAGTCATTGGTCATTCAGGAACTTGTTGTTTAATTACTGTGTATTTGAATTGTTTTGATTGTTTTTCTTGTTGTTAATGTTTAGTTTTCTTTTCCCCCTTATGGTCAGATGAGATACTTGATATAATTTCAAATTGTAAAAAAATTTGTGAGATTTGTTTTGTGTCCTAACATATGGTTAATACTAAAGAATGTTCCATTTGCTGATGAGAAGACTGTTTATTCTGCGACCGTTGGGTAATATGTTCTGTAAATGTATGTCAGGTCTATTTGGTTTATA
>NW_012104443.1:1623403-1657867 GCF_000951045.1 Mandrillus leucophaeus | reverse complement strand
GTGAAGTGCGTTCTTGTAGACAGCATATAGTTGGGTATTTTTTTTAATCCATTCAGCCAATCTGTATCTTTAAATGGGGAATTTAATCTGTTTACATTCAAGGTTATTATTGGTAGGTGAGAATTTACTCCTGTCATTTTATTGACAATTTTTGTTTGTTTTGTATATCCTTTATTCCTTACTTTCTCTCTTATTGTTTAATTTTATTGTTGGGTGGTTTTCTCTAGTGATAAGATTTTATTCCTTTCTCTTTCTCCTTTGTATATCAGATCTACTGGTGAGTTTTATAGTTTTGAATGTTTTAAAGTTGGTGGTGATAACCTTTTCACTTTTAGACATAAGAATCCCTTCAGCATTTCTTGTAAGGTGGTCTAGCAGTGACAAATTTCCTTAGTTTTTGCTGGTAAAAGATTGTATTTCTCTTTCATTTGCTGGGTATAATATCCTTGGCTGCCAGTAGTTTTTCTTTCAGTACTTTAAATATGTTAAAACATTTACTTCTTGTCTATGAGGTTTCTGCTGATAAATCCTCTATTAGTCTAATGGGGATTCCCTTATATATTATTTGATGTTTTCTCTTGCTGCTTTTAGAATTCTTTGTCATTTATGTTTGACAATTTGACCATAGTTTACCTTGAGAGGACTTGTTTGGGTTGAATCTACTTGGAGTTCTTTTAAATTCCTGGACATGATTGTTCATCTCTCTCCCAAAATTTGTGAAGTTTTCAGCTGTTATTTCATTAAATATGTTTTGTACACCTTTCCTCTTCTTCTAGACAGCCATAATATGAATATTCATTCTTTTAATGGTGTCCCATAAATCCTGAAGGTTTTCCTCATTCTTATTCTTTATTTTTATTTATTTATTTATTTATTTATTGTCTGCTTGAGTTATTTCAAAAGACTTATCTTCAAGTTCTGAACTTCTTTCTTCTGCTTGGTCTAGTCTGTTGTGAAAGCCCTCAATTGTATTTTTTACTTGATTCATTGAATTCTTCAGGCCTAGGATTTCTGTTTGGTTCTTTTTTATAATATCCATCTCTTTGTTAAATTTCTCACTCATATCATGAATCATTTTCCTGATTTCATTGGATTGTCTATCTGGATTCTCTTGTATCTCACTGAGTTTCCTGAAGAAACTTTTTTGGATCCTTTTTCTGGCATGTCATATATATTGTGATTGGGGTCTGTTATGAGAAAATTATTGTTTTCCTTTGAAGGTATCATGTTTCCTTCCTTTTCAATGCTTAATATGTCTCTACTTTAATTTCTATGCAACTGGTGGAAAGGCTACCTCTTTCAATTTTATAGAATAGGTTTCATAGGGAAAGCCTTATTCACATGAATGGGTCTTGAAATATAAATATGTTGGGATGTGTTAGCCTTTGTTCTACTTGGATATAGTAGTATAGTTTTTTCAGCTGTAATTCACAATAGTAACATTTGCTAGTGTCTCAGTGGCCAAGCTGAGAATTTGTAGTGCTGGTAGCATAGCTTTTCTGGACTGTTTCTCAAGTCAGGAGTGCATTCATGCACACAGTGGGTTGGCTAACTTGGAGAGTATCTTGCTGGGGTTGGGGCCATGGGATTGTTACTCTGGCCAAGTACATGCACACATAGTTGCTTGGATACCCTGGACATGCCTGCCAGGAGTGGCCCACAGGGTTGTTTCTCGGGCCCGGGGAATGTGTACCAGCTGCTCAGCCAGTCTGGGGGCGTGTTTGCCACAGATAGCCTATGAGGCTTTTTCTCAGGTCCAGGATGCAGATGCAATGCTGCTCCTCTGGTCTGGTGGCATGTCTAATGGGTGGCCTATGGGGCTGCTTCTAAGGCCTGGGATGCAGGTGGAAGTTTCTTGGCTGGCCTGGAGGTGAGTCTGCTGGGGATGGTCCATGGGGCGTTTCCCAGGCCCCGTATATGAGCACAAGGCTGCTTGTTTGGCCTGAGCATATGTCTGCCAGTGCTGACCCATTATTCTTCTTCTGATTGTTTTAAAGGCCCTTGAAGTTCAGAAGAAACTGGAAGAGATTGTACTCTGATATTCCCTTATCTATCTTAAGACTGGAAATGCCAAAAAGAACACAATTGCCTTTTATTCACTCCTTGAAATTTCTTTATCTAGAGAAGAAAAGAAGACTGAAGAATGCACACAAATAGACTTTTTAACAGGACAATGTCTGCTTCTTGGACTCATTTAAACTCCAAAGAGAATCATTTACATGTTGTTTTCTTTCATGTCCATTCATTTTCTCTAATAATCATATATTACTCCTCAAAATAATTGCTTACAGTTTCCATCTCCCTGCTCCCCTATGAAGAAGGGTACATAAGCATCTAAACCTTGTTGGGTTATTGGGTAATCAGTCTTCTGTAATTCTCCCATGCTAATACACTTTAATTAAATTGCATGGTTTTTTTTTTTCCCCTGCTAATTTGTCTATTTTCTGTTCATTTCAACAGACTTAGACTAAAACCTTCAGAGGGAAAATTTGAGTTTTTCTACACCTTCAATAATTCTCCATTTTTTGCCAAATTAAACACAGCTTCTTTATGCATGCCTTCAGAATCCTCAGCTCTACATCCTCAACCAGACTAACTTCCCACTATTTTTTTCAGCCTGTAACTGACACTCCTTCCTTATTGCATGATCCATTTTTCCATTGAACATGCTCTACAGTTTTGTTCCTGAACTTTGTGTTTATACTGTTTTCTCCACACGGAATATTCTCCCCATCTTCCGGTTTCTCCTGGTTGAAAATCCACCCATTTTCAAGCTTATCTTCACATGCCATTACAAATCATCTAACAGGTTTCTTAATCAATATTTTTCCCTCTCTCATTTGAACTCTCAGGGCATGTAGTATTTCTGCTATGGTATTTGTTTTCATGCATGTGTTGATTTTTGTCTTCACAACCAGGACTTGTGTCAAACAATAAGGAAATAGAGAGAAGTCACAGATTCTGACTTAAGTTGTTTAATAACTCCCTGATAGAAGCAAATAAGCACACAAGTGCCCATCACATGGTGTGATAAATACTGTGGTAAGTCCAAATTCCTGGGGGAGAAATAAGAAAGAATGAAAAGCAAATTCTCAGACTAAGTGATTTGAGAAAGACTTCCTGAAGCAAATGGCATGAGTTGGAGCTTAAAATTTGTGTAGAAATTAGCAGGTCAGAAGAAAAATGTCATTTTAAAACAGGTTAAATGCCAAGGCCATGTTGGTGGAACACTGGGCTGCTGAACTGGCTTGTGCTGCTTTACAAGCAAGGATCATTCAAGAAATACTCAAGAATTTTAAGATCCAGTTGTTAAGACTGTTGATAACTTGAAATCAACCATGCTGGGAGAATTTATACCGTAGACACTGGTAAATACTATAAATCAGGGCTGTTTTGTTTATTTTCAGAGAGCCAGTGAAACAGGACATCACTGGCTGTAAAAGTACATGAGGGGTTCAGAGAACTGCAAGTGGCTTAATGTTCTACTCTAGTTAGCAAATTATATACCAAAGTTAGCCCTTTGACTAGATTGCTAGCCTTCTAAAGGAAAGACTGATTCCTTATCCATTCTGAATTTCTCTGGCTATACCTCCAACAAAAGCAGGTAGGTACTTAACTTAAGCCATCAATTAAAATATAGATTAGAGAAGAATCACTTCAGACATAAAAATATGCTTCTTAAAATTTTGGTTAAATGTATTTGCATTTCAATGCTTGTGTTTTACTTTATCTCTCATAATGAAAATAAACATCTCTTGAAGTAGTACAGTTTAGAAACAGTTATCTACTCAGAAGGGGGCTAAGGGATTATTTTAAAGTGGTATTTATACAATAGATTTAGTTTTTACTTAGAACTATTTAGCATGTTTTTCTAATAATTTTTATTTTATTTTTACATTTTTAGCTAAAATTGAGAAAAGATCAGTTGCCCAAATTAAGACATGGTATGCCATTAAGAAGGAGGCTTTAGAAAAGATAATTTCAAAGAGAATCAAAAGTTCTTTTATATTTGACTCAAGTTCTCTGTTTATTCCACTATGCACACTCCTCTCCCAACCAGTGACCTGGTTGACTGCAGGACCCATTAGTAATATTTGGTGAAAGGAGAAATAAATTATGAAACAATAACTGCCTTTATTAAGCATTTGCTTGGTGCTAGGTACTATTCTAAATCTTTGTATAACTATTTCATTTAACGTTCATAAGTACATTATAATCCTTTATTTACAAGAGGAAACTGAGGCTAACAGGTTAGGAAACTCTTAAAGAGCTTTGTAAATAAGGAATGGCCAAATGACTGATATAAATAAATAAATAAAATCCCTTTCATACTTGTTTGAATATAAGCTAACTTCTTCATGATATATTTTATAAACAATCAAGTTGACTAGAAATCAGAGAATGAAGTAGTTTACTGAATTTTCTGATTAACTATTAAAAACAATTCTTAATTTAAACATTTGGTTTCAAATTTTCTAAAACAGAGTCATACTTAATTTCCTTTGCAAAAATAATATAGATTGAACATGTGATTTATTTTCATCTTTCGGGAATTTTTTTTTAGCACCTCTAGGTCACCATCTAGTTCAGTGTAGGTAGAAGAGATTTAGGTGAATCTGTAGTAAACTAAGAAAATATGCCAGCCATTTCAACATATTTGTTTTACTATTTTTTTATTTTTTACCTGAAATTTGGAGTAAAATGTAATGGTTTATTTGATGTAGCAACTCAGATTCTAAGTAGTTAGATTTTTATTATATATTTTAATATCTTAATATTATCCTAACCTACTAGGTAGAGTTTGTATGACTAGGCAGTATGACTAGGTTAAGTCAGTAGCCTGGCTTGGTGACTGAAACTTATCTGATGTTTCTTCTGTGCATCTCCAGTTTCAGAGCCACCATTTGAATGACATATTTTCAAAAGCAGGAACAATTTATTTGTTGATTCCTTACATGTTTTCTTTCTTTTAAAACATGAAAAACAAAAGTTGTTCATGATATCTTTTTGTTTTTTTACCCAATCCATATATACCCCCAATTAAAATATTTAATAGATTATGTCCAATAAACAATTCTATTTGTCTTTAGTGTATGTAGGAGTCATCTGTCTTAGAAATTTCTTTGACTAATTGATAAGAAAGTCAAGATTATCCTTTCTGGATCCCATTCAAAGTTTCCATTTGTGGTAGATTGTATTATAATCCCCAAACCTTCTCTATACTTCCTGTGAAAATAGTATCCATCTTGTCCATTTCCAAGTGATCCACAGTGCCTATTGCGGGGGACAGGGAGTTGGGTAGCGTATTTCTCACCAGATGTCAGGATTGGCCATATGACTTACCTGGACAATGATGTGTCAGCAGCCAATGCATGGTGCTGGTAGTCCTCTAGCAAAAGAAGGCATTTTGCAGAGAGAAGGTGCTCCTTCAGCAGGACTGGGAAAGAAAATCAACCTCTAAGCAGAACAGTTCAGCTGAAATAGTCAGCTGTCTTTCCAGCCAATATTCAACTTAAGCAATTGTTAAACTGTTGCTGTTGTTGTTGTAAGCTTCTGAGATTTGAAGATTTTGTTACCTCAGTGTAACCGAGAAAGCTGACTCGCACCCCATGCAACATGCCAAGAAAACCTACATAAAATTAATCAAAGAGAGTAGGTCCATCTCTTCTCTCTCTTATCGTTGTTACCTTCCAGATACACATGGCTACACTGAACTCTAATTAAAGTTTATTTTTCTTTTCCTATGTGAATGAATGGAAACTTAGGCATTAGAAGATGGCAATCTCATAACACGGGGAATCAGCATTAAACACTGTATCTGTAACTCTTTTGTAAATTCTTCACAAGTAGTTTCTCTTACAAGTTTCCCAATGACAGTACGAGTAATACTTGGGATAGTTATAAAGTCCTGAGGACATAAACTTCCTCAAGAGACCTTCACTTTCTCTTCTGAGAGACTTTATGTACACCACCCAGGAACATAGAGGTTCTTCCTTTTGTTTCTCATCTTCAGAAGAGGGTCCTTCAGTAATATATTGGCTTTAATTTCATGAGTATAGACTTCTTGCTTCTACTGACTCTAGATCTAGTTACTGTATCTAGTTGCTGAGATGTTTGCCCCTTAAGACTATTCTCCTGCTTGGAAATTATAGCTATAAACTGATTAAGGAAGCCACCCTCTCTTCTCTCTCTTCTCTTAAAGATAGGCTTAGTTATTACTTCAGAAACAATGTGATTACACAAGATTAGTTAGATTAATCAATGCTTTACAAGGTTAGTGAGCTCTCCTAAATTAGATAGTGCCTTAGCTACTTCCTCATTTTGAGCACTGCCAAACTAATTCAACTGTTGTTGTTTTTTTCCTTAAAATCCAATTCTGACTACTAAATGTGACTCTCACCCCCATCAATCCACCTTCATTCGTGAATTGGGAAGGTTGATATTTTTCCTGCTCTGTCCTGAAAGAATTGATAATGTAGTTATTCTGTCAAAAGAACGGACCCTAGTCCTCAGACCTTTGGGCTTTCCTTTGGTCTTCACCCACCCCCAACCCCACCACCAGAGTCTCAGTCACAGTCAACCCTATAGCTTGTAAATGGTACTCCATCTATTGACCCATAACAGGCCAAATGGTGATCACCCTTGAACTTTAAAAATATCAGACCCTGCTAGTATCATAACAAACAAAATGAGATACAATTTCAGCTTTGGTTCTCAACTCCCCTCACCCTCAAACATTAGATCTAGGAGTTACTTTTTCCTGAAAGAATTCTCTGTCATGTTTCTCTTTGAATATAGGTTGTACTACACCTACCATTGTGATCTCCTTCAAGGAGCCACTTGAAAACGATTGCTCTAACATGTTATATATATCAAGATATATGTCTTTTGATAAAGGATTGCTTCATTTTTAAGATGAGGTTTCTTTTTTTAAGTCACTTATCTTTGATTTTATTTATTCTAAAAACCTGGCAACTTATTTTGGGAAATACCAGCGAAGCTGGATTTTGGAATCATATTCCTTCACATATGGTACTAATATATCTCTGTCTTTGCCTTCATGCAACACAGCAACAGATGTCTAACATTTCTGGTTTTTAATAGGCCTCTGATCTCGGGAAGGTCCTTTTTTGGAATAGGCAATGGTATGTTTTTAAAGCTACAGCTCATTTACAAGATTGTGTTTTACAAGATTTGTTTTTACTAATGATGTAAGTTTCACCCTTATTCTGACATTTTCTTAACATATAAGCTAGCAGTAAATTTGCTTGGTGTAGAGATAGGCACTTGCATCATTAAAAGGAAAGCCTTTTAACGTTAATAGACTTAACAGGAAAGATCAGCTTTAACTCTACCTGTAAGTAAAATATTGTGACCTGTGGTCATGAGTTTTTAATTGATACAGCCTATCGTAACTTTTCACAGATGTCCTATTGGAACAGCACTTTAACATACATTCTGACAACTTCACAGTTAAGTAGGTTTGGTTCAGGATCTGTAAAGGAGAGAGTGAAGGGGTAAAGAGTTCTTGTTTAGTGAACTTGTTTAGTGGAAAGTTGGATTTGATTTTCACCATGGGGAGTCACAATGAAAATTGCTACTGAACTATTCCTTTATTGTAGCATTTCAGACCTAGTTGAAAGCAGATGAATCATACAGGGAAACTTTAGTTCACATGTGGTCTGAAGGGATAGACTGCAAGGGACAATACCATAATTTGTATTAGTGGATGTTGTAAGGAGCTTTGATTATAGCCTGTTAGTAATTTTATGGTGATCTACTATGCAGTCAAGATTTACATAATTATATCACATTAAAATGATGATGAAAAATAACTGTATCAGAAAACTTTCTGCTTAACAAACACAATATTTAAATATGAGATCATTCTCTAAATATATTCAAAAGGTTTAGGCTACGGAGGCCAAAGGAATATGCCTACTTGAGCGTCATCATAGTGGTTTATATGTTTAGCAGTACTGGTTATTGTGAAATAAGAATGGAATGGGAAAATTCTTTAAATAAAAAAATTAATAATTAATCAAAAGCCTCATTTCAAAAATATTTTAGAGCAAACACAAGCTTTGTGGGAAGACGCTTTTCCAGACAATTATTTTGTGTTTCTTAGTTTTCCAGTTTTTAATTAGGTAAGATAAACACTTAAATGCAACTGTTTTGTGCTTAATTTTTCAATGGTTAAACATTCAAGTGGCGGTTCAATAGGAATGATGACTTTGGACATTGAGGAAAGAAGTCCATGTGGGCGTGCACCTGCAGGTCCACATGTGTGTGTATTTACATATGTGTGTGCCTGTGTATTGTGTAGCACTCATTTAAAAATAAACATTCTGGAGAAATCAATTTTTTTGTGTGTGGAAAATCCTAAGAGTGGGGAGTACAAGGTATTTGGAAATCTTTCAGGAAACAAACCTGTTTAATCAAAGATCAAGCAGCTTCAAGCTAAAAGAATAGCGAGATTCAATCTGTTCTAATTTTTAGATCTCCTATCATCAACCGAGATTTATAAAAATGAATTAAATAAGAATATAAGGGAGGTAATTATATCAATCTACTTTACTTTGGTGCAAAAAGCAATAAAATAACCTTGCCAAGTTGATACGTTGGTTTGTAAAATTCTATTTGCCTTTATTAACCAGTGCTTAAGGCTAATTTCTCAGGCAAGATCATAATTTTATCCATTTCTCATGCTGTGCTTTCATCAGGGGCTACATTGAGAGGCTAAGAAATGTTATACTTAAGAAGGCCATAAGGAGGCTGCTGTTTTGATTGTTTTTGATGTGCCTTAATTGTCACCCCCAAAAAGTATATTTTAAAAACCTTTGTCATTACTGAACAAAAGGGATTTAAATTCTACCATAAAGAGCTTTCTTCAATGTCAAACATCTGTTCTAAAACTTATCATAGCAATATACTCACTGAACTGCATGAACAAATTTGATTAGCATCAACTTCTGGGAATGGTTTCTAGCTGATTGACCTGGGGACCTTATCTTTAAATATTGGCATTGTATGGATTAGCCAAAATCCAGGAGAATGTCAGATATTAAGGCACATAATTGCAGGTTAATTGGAAGATAAGGATACTTTAATCTAATGTGAACAGGGGGAAATATTGATGGTATTAACTTATTAGCTTGGCTGAAGGAAATAATCTTATTATCGTAAAGAGGACTAAGGTAGCGCTGTCTTTTTTGTAAATGATTCTTTACTGAGAAGTTTCTGTAATAAACACTTTGAATCTGACTGTAAATTTTTTCTTGTAGGTTGTTTCTTTTTTTTTTCTGGTGCTCCCAGCCATATAGTAATGATCTATATAAATTAAGGAGGTCTCAGAAAAATCAGAATTTCTTAGATTTCAGGGAAATACAAATAGTGGTGCTTATGTAATGTAATAACCCCCTTTTTTGTCCATACTGAAGGAATATAATACATATTACAATTTATGAGTCATACTTTGGGCATATTCATGTATTTGTTGGCTTTCAAATGCCGAAAAGAGTCTGGTTTAGGGAAATGGTAAGAGACGTGGAGACAAAACAAACTTTTGAAATCTGGAGGAGATGTTCAGTATTTTAAATTTTATGCTACTTTCTTGATGCTTTAGTTTTAGACACTCTTCAAAACGTCACTTTTCAAAGCTCATATTGACATAAAGTTATTGGAGTAGGGTAGCGGAAAGTAAAGAGAAAATTCACTTTTTTTCTAAGCACCTACTAAATGTTAGTCACTTTTTGACTTTGAGGGGGTGAGATGGGTGTTGTTAAACATCTTTTCAGACCATGGAAGTGGGTGTGAGGGAAGTCAAATAACCGTTCAAGGGCACGCAACTGTGAAGGGGAGAGTGGCCTGTTTCTCTGGGTTTCCCATATTACGAATTTATGTGTGAGATAAAAGTTATGTGCCCAAGACACAGTCATCTCCAAATTCCTTTCTCTATCAGCTCATTCTCATCTCCTTCTTCACCCTTGGTAGCTTTCTCTATTGGGATATGAGTGAGAAAACAAAAGAAGTGTTGTTAGCAGTGGTGACCTAGTAAGTCTCATGGTAATAGCTTCAAGCAAAGGAAGCAATTCTTTCTCACTTTCTACAGATTTTCCTGATGATTATGGCTCTGACGTGGATTAGTGATGTAAACTTAGACAACTATAGTAACTTCCTTAAATCTCATTTCCTATGAAATGTGTATGTGCATGTGTGTAGGGGGAACGTGGGCAATGAGAGTTATTGCCATTAGTGAAGAATGCTAGGAATTTCAAGGATGGGATCTGTATTAAAACCAACCAACCAACTAACTCCCTAGGTGATTCTGAGGCATCAGTAGTTTTGTATATCAATTTGGAAGGATGGTTTCCTAGTTTATCTCCAATAATGCTAAAATCATAATTCTGGTTTTCAAAATTTGGGTAATGAAACTATTTCGACTGGGTTAATCACATCAGTTCTTCTGCTGATCTCAGACCCATGGCGATACCCCACTGTTAAGAGGTGGAAGGAGTTACAATGGGAATAGTCTGGATTTATGATACTTCAAAATCTGAAATTTTTGTAGCGAAACCATTTTTAAAATGCTGGAAACGTAATGTGTTTCAACTGTGTCACATATATGCTTTTCTGATATGTCTCCACCATTTTTGAGCACTTTCTTATTCTACAACACAAGATATTTCACACTCATTTTGTAATTGCTCAGCTTTGGAATCAGCCATTTTCCCAAGGAGAACCTCTTCCTTAAGTGGAAGATGGATACTTAGAAACCAAGGTCTGGGTGTGGAGTATGCTCATTGGTACTGATTGCTGCTGTGTATGTCTCAGTGAACAGAGCTAGGAAATATATGTATGTATACACATGCACACATGCACACATACATACACAAACACATATCCACCTATACACCTCTCTATATGTGTATCCACCCACACATATCTATATCCATGTCAACATCAATCTACATGTGTAATAGATCAATTGATCAATAAATGGATAGAATATACGTTGATTGATAGAGAAATAAATACAGATGTGTGTTGGTGGGTATATATGCATACATATGTATATGGCTGTGTCTTTATACATGCATATATTGAATAGACTTGCATATTGTGTGTATGTATATACACATGCATATTAATACATGCACATACATATATATATAAGTGTAATAATGAGTTCATTCTGATAACTCCAATTCCAATCCATTTCCACAGGGCTCATTCTAGTCTTCCTGCTTTCCAAATCTGTAAATTTCTTTTGGACAATGGGAAATCTGTTTCTCATTATACCCAATATATTTACTTATTTTACTAGATTACACAGACAGTAATTTCAAAATTGCTTACTCTTACCTTTGTGGGGGAAAAGAAAACTACAATCAGAGTTCATTTGTTTACAATTCTTTTTATCTTTAGCTCGAGGGTATTTAATCCAAATGCCATTGCAAAAATAATGTGTTAGTCCACTCCCACCTGTTCACTGTAGTTATGCTGTTCAACTGAAATCAAGTTTGGTTCATTTAGTTCTATTTATATTTTATTTTAGGGAATTTCCCCCATTCTTTTTGATGATTTTTAATGAGATGCTTTTCACATGGTTCCAAAATTAGAACTATTTCATTAAGCATATTCAGAGAGGGACCTGTCAACTTTCTCATTTTTTTTCCATGCCAATACTGCTCATTTCCATCTGCCCGTGGAAGTACATCATATCAGTAGTTTTTAACTTGCTGTTCCTTTTGCATATTATCTTATTTCATTTTTTTCTTTCATTACTTTTTTGTTGGTTTTTAAATTTGCTTATCATAATATAATAAGATAAAATAATACAGCTATTACTCATTCTTTGATACAGTTATATAGAGTATTCCATGGAAATGCTGCATTTATTCAGCTACTACCCTATGTATAGCATTCACATTGTTTATAAATATTTTCAAATTACGAACAATATTCAATAAGTAGTTTGTGTATATGTGTTTATATATATATGCAGAGGTGTATCTATCTTTTGGCTAAATTTCCAGAAGTGGCATTGCTGGATCAGAGATAGCAAGTTTTGATAGCAATTGCCATATTCCTCTTCATAATGGATATTGATATCTCCACCAGAAAATTTTAAGAGTGTCTGTTTTCCCCGCAGCATGTCTAATGGAACGTGTTGTTATACTTTTTAATTTTTATTCCTCTGATAAGTGAAAAATGGTGTCTCTGTATGATTTTAATTGCTTTCTCTTATGAGTGTGATTGACTATCTTTCCATATACTTAAAGGCTATTTTAATATATTTTTTAAAATTGTCTCTTTATATTTTTGCTTATTTGTCTATTCAGTTTAATTTTTCCTCAATTTTTAAAATTTATATTTCTAATAGCAGTATATAGAAATGTTCATTAACCACACTAGAGTCAAAATTTTTATTGTTAAGCTAATTTTTCTCAGTCTAGAGAGTGTGCTTTTGACTTATATTTTTCTAGTTACTTATAAAGCGTGTTGGCTTTCTGTTTTTTTTTGTTGTTGTTGTTGTTTAGGGAAGTGTCTATTCAGGTCTTTTGCATTTTTTGATTGCCTTTCTCTTAATGATTTTAATGAATTTATAATGAATTAGAATTCTTTCAATGTTCTGGATTCTACTCATTTGATTGTTACTGTGCCACAAATGTTTTTCCCAAGTCTTTTTACTGGCATACACTGATGACCCAGAAGTTCTGTTTTCTTATGGTTGAAAATGTCATTTTCCCTTTTATTTAGCACTTTTTACATCTTGCTTAAGAAATCTTTCTCTAACCTGAGGACAGAAATATATTCTCCTTTATTGTCCTCTAAAATTTATATAGTTTTGCCTTCAAAAGTTAACATTTAATTCACCTGGTGTTGACTTTCAGCTATCTGATCATATGGGGATCAAATTTCTTTTTTTCAAGATGGATAACCAATTGTCTCAATGCCATTTATTCAAAAGTCTGTATGTCCCCCACTTACCTGCAATACTAACTGAACCATAAATGAAATGATTACTTCTCTATTTTAAGATTTTCTACTCTGTTAAATTGATACGTCCCTGCATAAGTAGTACATTGTTTAAAGAGTACAATCTTAGTCTAAGATTGGATATCTGCTAAGACTACTTCCTCTAACAAGTCTTTTTCTTCAGGAGGAAAGTACTATTTTTGTTCCTTTACTCTTCCCTATAAACTTTAGATCAGTTTTTAAGTATCTCCAAGTCTTTTTCTCTTGCGTTCTCTCTCGGTGTTCTCTCTTTCACACACACACGTGTGTGTGCATGCACACACACACACACACCCCGTTGGCATTTTGATTGGGATTAAATTGAATCCATAGATCAATTTGGAGAGAATCGACATCTTCACAATATTGAGTGTTGTGATCTCAGAACACGATGTCTCTCTTCATTTTTATACCTTCTTTCAATAAAGTTTATATTTTTCTCCATAGGGAGCTTAAATTTGCTTGTATATTCATTCTTAAGTAATTTACATTGTTATGCTACTATAAATACTGTTTTGTAAATTTCATTTTTAATTCTTTACAACTTGTGTACAGAAAAATATTTAGTATTTAGGAAATGTACTATAGACAATTTTAAATGCTAATCAATCGTACATTGATTACTTTGAGACTTATATGCTAAAAATCACTACCTGTGAATGTTGGGATTCAATCAGGCTGGTGGGAAAAATATTAGAGATAGTTATAGAAATAGACACAAATCTTCTTGGAAGGCCAGGAAGTTTGCATAGCTTTGGTAGTTAAATGTATAGGGCATATGACGAAGAAAATAATGTGCTAGAGACATTTTCTTCTTGCTAATCAGACTTTTAAAATGCACTTGCAATAACACTTAAAATAATTCATATAGCTTTTAGTTTATGAAAGCTAAAAATGTAAACAATACTTGTGAATGTAATGGCTAGGGACTCAAAACTAATTTTAGTTGCTAAAAATACAAGGGTCTTTTTTTTTTTTTTTAGATTTATCCAAGTTTGAGTCCCAAATACAAATTTTCTAATAGAAAATATTTTATGAAAACCTTTTTCTTTTATTATATTCAGTTACCCCAGACGTAAAGAGGTTAGTGACATTTTTAAATATACCAGTCGAAAGGAGTATATTTGGTATTACAACTATACATTACATAGCTATAGGAGAAACACAGCAGTTGATACTGAAAGATTACTGTTCTTGCAACATAATGTCAAATTTATATAACTTGCCAAAATTTTTTAAAATATAATTGCTATTTTAAACAAATATTTCAAATAAATTTTGTGTTTAATGTTGTATCCCAAAATTCATTCTGTGACAATTTTATCTGGCTTTGACTGAATACTTACGTTAATATTTGGCAACTTAGCATTAGGAGAAAATGAGTTTTGGAAAATGCACTCTTGGGTGCCCAGGAAACCTCTTGCCCCTGCAGGCTTGAAAGTGCCTGCTCCCATTGCCTGGGCTTCTCCCAACTCCCACTGCCTGCTCCAGAGCAAAGCAAAGTTGTGGCCAAGCCTGGGTGCTGTCACAACCCAGCTGGGTGCATGCTCAGAGTGGCACTGACACGCCAGCCCCCTGCCTCCTCAGCACCCTCCAGATTTTGGGCACAGATGAGCACAGGAGGAAGTCCAAGGTGGGGCTGAGGGTGGCTTGGAGCGGGCCTGCAGTTGCCCATTGGCACAAACAGCCTGGGTCCCATGGACAACATGTCAATGGCAGCAGGAGGCAGACAGGCTTCTGAGTGGAAAGGGGCAGGTCCGGGGTGAAACCCCACCTTCAAGCCAGGGATGATCTGAAGCCTGGGGCCAGGCTGTCATCTGGGTAGAGTCTGCAGCCTGGAGTGATGACTTATGTTACCTTTTCTGGGCAGGCCCATGGCCACCCACGGACCAGTCAGCATGCACTTCCTCTCTGCTGAGCCCATAAAAAGCCCCAGACCCAGTCAGACTCACACAGACGTGGGGACTACTAGCTGCAGAAAGGTGCTACCCACTCCTGGTCTCCTCTTCACTGAGAGCCGAACACTAATCAAGACGACCTGCCTGCAGAAAGAAGCTACTCACTTCAGTCTCCAAGAGCTATGCTGTCACTCAGTAGAGCTCCTGTCTGCCTTGCTCATCCTCCAGTTGTACCTCGTTCTTCCTGGATGTGGGACAAGAACTCGGTGCCAGCCAAATGGCTGGACTGAAGGAGCTGTAACGCAAACAGGGCTAAACACCTTCTCAACCCTTACACCATTACAGGCAAAGAGAAGGAGAAAAGAGCTGTGGCTCTTCAGGGAGCCCAGACCTAGGGACTCCCTGAGCCAAGGCTGTGACATCCTCTTTGGGGCTCTGCAGTTAATGGTATCTCCAAGCTTCTGGGCACCACAGTGTTCCCCTCCTCTAGACAAGAGTATCCACAGCAGAAGCTACTTGCGATGCATCTTATCCAGCCACAGGCTTGCATGGAACCAGCACTTGTGCTGGCCCTTGGAGCTGCTTGACCCAGTGCAGTAGCTGGCGTACCTGGCTGTGCACAGCGGCTAGACCTTGTGCTCGCTCGCTCACACACCCCTTGCTGTTCCATGTCTGGATCGTGCTTGGCAGGCATGGGATCTGGGCAGATAGCACAAGGCAAGCACAGCCTGCCAGGCTGGGTGGGTGTAATGAGCCCAGCAGGCCCAAACAAAACTCAGGCAAAGGCCTTACCAGCCACTAAGGGTTCCAGCTGGAAAAGCAACACCCTAAGGTCCTGAGAAAATAGTATCATTCAGTTCTAGAGGTTTTTAACTTCCACTGTGATATCTTTTTAACCTATGAAGTACTGAGAAATATGCTTCTTAATTTCCAAATGTTTGGTGTGGATTTGGTTGGATTTTGTTTCATTAGGAACATTGTCTTATGTGTTTCAACTTTCTTGTGTATAGTCAAATAAATATGTTAAGCCTTTCT
Organism: Mandrillus leucophaeus; assembly: GCF_000951045.1. NCBI lineage: Eukaryota > Metazoa > Chordata > Mammalia > Primates > Cercopithecidae > Mandrillus > Mandrillus leucophaeus. The sequence continues at coordinate 1,641,914 of NW_012104443.1, read as the reverse complement.
TTATGTCTGTATTTGTGATCAGTTTATAAATGTTTTACATGTGCTTGGAAGGAATAGTTACTTGCTACTGGAGTGATGAAAAATTCTTTATATATGTATTAAATCAAATTTGGTTTGTTCGAATCTTCTATATTTATATCTGATTTTTTTGTGATCTACTTTATCTGCTAATTACTGAGAAATATATGTTAAAAATATATTACTCTGATGGTAGATTTATCAGATTCTCTCTACAGTTCTGTCAAATTTTGCATTACATATTTTTCTTTTTGTTACTCCATTCATAGTTTAAATTGTTATATATTTCTGCTAAATTCAACTTTTATCATTTATACTGCTTTTGCCTTAAAAGCTATTTTGTCTGACTAGCATAGTTACAAAAGCTTTCTCTGGATTATTATATGCCTTCTGTATTTTTTGATGCTTTCATATTAAACATTTATATCTGTATATTTTAGACTTATTTTTGGTAAATAATATATAGCTTATTATTTTAGTTCAGTTTGAAAATTAATGAATTTAACTAAATTAAATGTCATCACATTTTATAGTAATTATAATAGCTTTCATTCATTTGAGTTTTCTATTGCATTTCTCTTTTTATTTTCTTTGTGCCTTCTTTTGGATTGATTATTTTTTACTATTCCACTTTTCTTTTGGATTATTTTTTATTATTCCACTTTTTTAACCCTTCAGCTTTAGGGAACCGATTTATGAAATTCATTTTCTACAATTTTAGAATGCACAAGTTAAAATTTACCCATTTCCCAGATAATGCAGGAACCTTAAAACACTTTATCTATATTTATCATTTCCCAGTTTATTATCAGCATTACAATTCTGTCTACATTTTTTTAATCTAAGAAAATTATTATTATTTTTTAAAATCAATGTTTATTTGGATTTACCCACATATTTACCACGTATTTTTAGTCATTTTTTTTTTTCTCACTGTAATGGCTGATGTGATTAATAATGATTATCAAGGGAAAATAGGTTGGTTGTAACACAACAAGGGCATAATGAGTGTTTCTGCAACCCAGGGGACACCCTGTGGCCACTCACAATACTATCCCATCAAGTGACAAAAGTTATCAAAACGGCGATGGCCCAATACAGGCAAGCCTACCAAGGGCTCCGACTCAGGAGAAATAAAAGTTTGTGTTACCTCAGTAGGTAAAGAATCACGTTCAACCACAGTCCTTAAAGAGGAAAAATGAAATGGGAAATGAGTAATGGAAGAAGGAATCAAAAATTTTAGTCTCATAATAATTGCAAGTCCAAATGCATTTTTCCTTGCTTTGCTAGATATATTTGTGAGCATGTGTGTTGTGAGCAGACTAGTCAATTTTTAAAAATTATCAACCTTTCCTCCCATAATGTTTTATAGAAGTGCTTTTAGAAACTAAACTATAAATTTGTCTGTAAGATAAAGGATTCAAAGATGGAATAATTACTAAACTGCAAAAGGCAAACACATTCCCCAAGGTGGACCCAGCAACTTGGGACTTGGGACCTCTGCTTTTTTAGAATAGGGTTAAAGGGATTTCTATGATACAAGATCTAGTTTTATCACATAAACAGCATGTTGCTTTTCACTCTCATTTGGAAGTTAAATAGAGGTAAAAATTTGAGCGTGGTTTCTGAGTAGCTAAAAGGTTAGCACTTAGCATCCATTTCCAACTTTTTAATGGTTTGTCTCCACATAGTGATGGGTAAAAGCAGTTCAATTTATTTCCTATTATCTTTTACATTGAAAATGTAGCACTTCATGGTCTCAGATCTATATGTGTGGGATGTCTCCTATAACACTTTTCATCTGAGACAGGTTTTGTTTCCTCTTCTTCAGGAACCAAAAGGACATGGAAACTGAAGCTCACGATATCCCAAAGTTAATAATCCCTCAGAGTAAAAGTTGGCTCCTGGGCTCTGCCTACCTCTGTGAGTTCATATTGTACTTACTTGTGGCCTCTAAGGATTCTTACCAGCTTCAATGCATTTAAAAGCTAATCAGTATGTTTAGATGAATGAATATCAGGAGAGTAAATCAGGGTGCTTGGCTTGACGTGCTGCAGTGGGGATATGAGTCATGGCAACTTTCTTAGTCTTTATATTTTTTAAAGATCTTTTCATTTTTTTAGGGGACACAAATATGGATTACATGTATGGCTTTAGTGGTTCTTTCCATTTCCGCTTGTGCTTGCTTTGCAATGAGTTAGCTTAGCAGAGCTGACACAAGAGAGCAAGAAGACAGGGTCTGAATAAAATGTAAATGACCCTCTCTTACAAAGCTTTTCCCAAGAAGGAAGTGCCTATTTTTACAGAGTTGGTTGGATATTTCTTGCCATACTCCCTATCTCCAACTTCCTAATAAATATGCAAAAGTTAAGAGACAGGACCTTGCTTCATGGTGCTTCTTAGACCAGACAATTTATGGAATAGCGGGCTTTGGGGAGAAAGCATTTACTGATGACTCTTGGCTTATAAATGTTTTGCTGTAAACTATGCCTATACCATTTCTGGTTACCGTTGTGCACTCATGGACTTTAAAGGTACTTTTATCTTTCACTATGTTTCATGATACTTAGCACTCTCAGCATTTTGATATCTCTCCATTATCATCTGGCATCTATTATTTCTGATGAGAAGTTTGCTGTCAGACTAAATACTTTTTTGTATGGTTACTCATCTTTTCTATTAGCTTCTAAAATAATTTCTTTTACGTAGTCTCATAGTTTAACTTAGCTGTATCTAAATTTATTTTTGTTTGCATTCCTATTTTTGTATACGCTGTCCTTGATGCTTTCAGTCCACTTTTGATCTTAGGATACTTGAAAAGTTCAGATGTCTTCAAATATTTATTCTGCACCATTTCCTTTATTCTCTTCTTTAGGAACTATCACGTGATAAAAGGTAGGTCTGCCCAGCCCATAGTCTATTTTCCATTGCTTCATTATATCTCCTCCTCTCACTTTTTTTAAAAAAAATCTTGCATGCTATATTCCAGGTCAATCTCTCTTTTATGTCACTGACTTCAACTTTGTCCAGTACCAAGTAAACTACATTTTCTTGAGTGTTTGAATTTCAAAGACTGTGTATGTCCTTTCCAAGATTTCTAATTGGATTTGTTTCATATCTTCTTGGTCTTGTTTCATTTCTGCCTAGTTTTGTTCCATTAGTGCTTGCTTTTCTTTAATAGAACTTATTCTTCATTTTTATTTGGGCACTAAATACATTTATATTAAAGATTTGTCAGACTGTTTCATCCCATTAATTTCTCCCTGAGAAAATTTGTGTTCCATCTGCGGATTTTCTTGTCTGTCTTTCTCGGTATTACATTGGGCTCTTTATTAAGCAGATCCTGGGTAAAGAATCTAAGTTCAGGTAGTTTATTTGGAAGGTAACAAAAGCACCAGTAGGAGAATGGAGAGGGGAAACAAGGAAGGAAAGCGGCCAGTAAAAGATGGATCACCAAGCCAGTTACTCTTGTGTGTAACTAGAGGTGAAACTCACAAGGAAAATTCTGGGAGCCTCCGTAGAGCAGATCTCTCAGACTTATCCCACCCAAGGGTCAAGGGAATCTTTATACACCAATTTTCTTTAGTCAGTTTGAGGCTGCTTCCAAAGGGCATTAATTCTCCATCACTTTTAGCATGCCAGACCAGTGGACAAAGCATGCTTCAGTGGCTATAGGAAAACAAAAGCAAAGAAAAGCAGTTGTTAGAAGTCAAACCAATGTCATGCACTGAAGTGGTGAGTGCAAGGAGATAAGGGCAGTATTTGTTACAGCATTAGCTGCTTCCATGTTTTGGCTGATTTGTTATAGGAATTTCACTTGTTTCTTTTTTCTCTCCTTTTATGCATGATTCAGATGTTTTAGCATAGTGTTTATCCAGCCTTAAGGTCCCGAATCCCAAACCAAGAGCATACAGTGACCTTCCCGGGCCGCTGTCCCTTGACAGTGCTGGGGATAATATTGATCCAGTCAGTGCACTGCTATGTTACTTTGACCACTTCTTTGTTGCAAGAATATGTCCATATTTGACTCCCAGCCTACAACTTGTTAAAAGCCATAGCCTTTGGCAATATTTAGCAACTTGTTTTCAGTCTTATTTTGTAATCTAGAAAGCATTGGTTTAAGCAGTCTTGTTTACCGGGTAGCAGAATGTTACCCGTGTTCACTGTCAACCTGCTTCTTAACTTGGAGGACAGCAAAATTGTGGGTTCAGACTCTCTTTCACTACTTTGCATTTATTTTAATTTTCACTTTTTATTTCTTTTGTGTGTGTGTGTGTGTGTGTGTGTTTTAGCTTGGCTATGTTTTTTGGTCTTCTATTTTTATATTTTACCTATCATTGATGTGTTTGTGCAGAGGAAGTATTACAAATTGTGATTTTACTGTGCCACGTTGTCTGAAAATTTTTTACCTTTTTATTTTAAATAGAAAAATATAATTAATTTTTTCCATATGTGATGTTTTGGGGGGGAGAGAAAGATCTGCCTTTTTGTAGCCGTTTACAAACATGAAGTTGCACTAAGAGATTCTCAACGTGAATTTTTAAAATTTCATTTAGAGAAAACTGTATCTGTAATCTTTCTGTGGTCTAAATATGTCATCTTAAAACTAAATCAAAGCTCTTGATTCAGTGTTAACTAAGATGTTCTAAAAATAACTTGTCCAATTTTTGAGATATAATAGATCACTTAAAAATTATCCCCAGAGAGTAACTGAGATTATTAGAAAGTCGAGTAATGAAATATCCACGGATAGAGAATTAAGAACTGCAGAGAATAACTCTAAGGACTTTACCATTTCCACAAGTATGCCAACAGCTGTAGTAAAAACAAAGGAAAACTACCCCACGTCCTTCTTTCTAACCTTGCCCACACCGCTCTGCTTTCGGTTCAAAACTATTCAAAGTTGTGGAAGCCCGCAGTCTTACGTGGAATGAGAGTCCGTCAGGACCTCTACGTCTAAAAGCTATAGATAAAGCACAAAGAGAGGCTGCACAGACTTCCCAGGATTTAATTTAATAGCTGTAAGAACAAAGGAACAAAATATCCTGGACAAAGCTAATTCTGGTCAAAAGATAATCTCACAGTAGGACCTAAGTAAATATTAAAATATATTCCCTCCTACCTTCTCCATATGTTCCTCACATGCAGCAAGGTCACTACAATAAATACATATTCTGGTGCATAGTAAGCCTATATCTCTTTATACATGTCAAATAAGAGAAAATAAACACTGACTCATCTAACATAGAACAACTGTTTCTTTCACGTGAATATTTTTACTTTGCATAGGATGAAACTTCGTATTATAAAATTAATTAAACACTATTAGGAGCCACTACAAGTAATTACCAAATCTTCATCCTCAGAACATTTTTGAAAAATAATATTGAGCCTCACAGTCTTCCTGAAGACTAAGATGGAGCAACACTTTTAAACTCCCACCATGTGCAAGACAATGTGTTAGGGTCTTATGTATATACACTCTAAGTATCATTTATAGCCTGTAAGCCAAATACAGTTTTATTTTATAGGTAAACACACTGGGAATCAGAAAACCAGAGGCTGAGCCAGGGTTCAAACCATTTTTGTCTTTCTTTAACATTTGTGCTTTTTGTACCATAGCATGGTGATATGCTGTTTGCAGGATTGGTGTAAGGGCTGGAAATGATACATGCATATCTCCTGGCACACAGGAGGATGAAATCCCAGTAGGATGTTTATTCTGTATTGTGCAATTATTATTACTGTTACTTCACACTGTGTCCAGCTGGATTAGCATAGGTCCTATGCTACCTGTATAGAAGTTATTTTGTAGAATGTCTGCTTTCCCATTTCAGTTCACCTTGTGGCTACTTACTACCAGTAGCCAAAATAAAAAAGAGACAAGCTAGCTTGCTGGGGCTTTCACAGAAACTTACCTCTCCAAACAATCAAAAGCCCCTGACTTATTTCTCAAAAAGGTATGCAATGAGGTTTATCAGCTGTGGATGCATTCCCAGATCTGACTTTTGATGTAGAACTTGACCATTCTGCTATACAAATTTATTGAATATTGTGGTAGCACCAGGGAGAAGTAAGGGTGGAAAGGCTCATTTAGCTATTTGGGAAAATAAAATGCCAATAAATCACCATGGTATAGCCTAGTATTTGCTTACAACCCCCTGGGGCTTTCTGGGTAAATAGCCAAGAGAGGGCAGAAAAGTGAACTTGGTTTTTTCTCTGCCTCAAAGTGCTCAGATAGGAGGCTGGAGGCATTGCGAGGACATAGGGAGCCTTCGTCTTCTCTGTTAGCATTCTCTATCCTGTGTCTTGGGCCAGTCTGGCAGCCTATCACTCACGTCAGAGTATTTTGTCCCTTCCACTTTAACTTTGTAAGTTTTTTTAGATCATTTTTTATTATTTTACAGAAAACCAGAGGCCCTACTTGCATAGTAGACCCAATGAAATAGCTACATTTTAATTAAATTTACGCTGCTTTTATTACACCAGTGGGTAGCCTTCACTGCTACCCGAAGAAACCCCAGAGCCATCAGATGTACTTCACATGTAATTAATCTCTAATGCTCGATTTTGTAAGATATGTAATAATGCTGCCTGGATAGAAATGAGAGCTTCAGAGAAGAGTCATATTAAAGATGAAGAGAGAAGCTTTAGGAAGAATTGGTTTTCAAGAGAGCAACAAAGTGTGAACTTTATTAAAAGGAAAAGAAATAATGGGAACAGCTTGCATTAAGTAAAAATGCTTCACATCTTCAATTTTTCAGTTTCTTTTATTTTGCCCCAGACAAATGTTTCAGGGTTTGTTTTTATAATGCATACCATGTGTAATGTTACATTTATAGCCTCAAAGATTTAATATTTGGGCAAGGGCTAGATTTGTTGTATTCAGGAATTGAAAAGTAAAAAAGGAGAGATAAAGAAAACCCCCACTGTAAGTAAACCTTTTAGAATTTAAATCCTTTCCTTGAATATATTTTAGGATATTATTTTCAAATCGAGAATTTTTAATTATCAAACTCACCAATGACACATTAAAATGCTACCCAAATCACTCATGCTGCACTTTGCATTTTTCACCATGCCTAAAAGTGCATCACCTCACTTGACCCTCACACACATTGGGAGGAAGAGAAATATTGTTGCCCTGCATTTTACAAAGTATGAAATGAAGAGCTAAATAGTCAAGTTGTTTATCAATAGTCAACCAGGTAGCTAATGTAATCTGTGACTTCTGATTTATAATCTAATGGCTTTTTCACTCCACCATCCTGATCCTATTACCACTTCTGGACCTTTTCAAAACTTCATGTATATCTCCATATAAACCTCATCTGATATTAAAAACATTCTAATGATCGCTGATTAAGCTTTGGAGAAAAATTTATCTAGAAGAGATCATTCCACTACTCTCTAAAAAATTATTGGTTACCACCATGTAGCTCTTGTGACACAACATCGTTTTATGATACCCCCTTTTCTGGCTTCACCCTTCTCTTGGATTCTCCGCATTAGATAACAGTATCTCCATCTACTCTGCAGAGCATGTTAGAAACTTTAGCAGTATTCTTGACTCTTTTCCCTCATTCGTCATATGTAATTACCAAGTTTCTTATTCCACCTTCAAAATGCCTTGGATCACCAATATCCCCCATTCTGTTCATTCCCACTGTCACTCCTCAGATTTAAACCCCTACGTCTTTTCTGAAATCTACCCATTGTTGGAAAACTTTGATTCAATCGTGAGTCTTCTCCACTCAAAAAACTGTTTCCTTCCCTCTGCTTGCAATAGAATGTCCAAGCATGTGACATATTAACCATGTCTTTGCACACTGGAACCCAGTATTCTCTTCCTTTTATTCTACCCTGCACTCGCAGCAGACAACTCACCAACTCTCTGTGTGCGTTGCGTATGTCCAACCTCTGTGCCCTTGCTTGTGGGCAGCTTCTGTCCGTTTACATGGCCAGATGCATCTGCAAATGTCCTAATCATTCGCTCAGTTGAAATGACATTTTCCCCGATACCCCTCGCCCTCCAAAGAATCTCTCGGCTTCTCTGTTTTTCATCATATTAAATGTTATTTTATTATACCCCTTTCATATTGTGTCTTCTTCATTCTATATCTGATATTTGGAGAGCGAACTCAAATGAGCTATGCGAGAAGGGTTAGGTCCCTGCAAAATAACAAAAATTTTTTCAAATTGAATGTAACTGGGATGAAAGACTCACAGTCTGTCCTACGAACTAGTAACACTTAGACTTTCTTTTTCTATCTTTTAAAAAATATTTTCCAAGCCACCAGGAGAGAGAGTGAGAAAATATGATTTAAGTAAAAAAGGCAAGAGGAATAATACTACTTAGCACAAGTTCTAATTATGTTTAGCATAGCTTAGCTACTAGAGCCTCCTTTATATGGTCACTCAAGTGGACACAAGCAGAGAAACAAAAGGTTAACCTGCCTGAAAGAATCTATGCGGCTTGATGGGCCTTTCCAAACTCTGCCGGCTCTACAAGTGTTTTAAGGACAAGTGTGTGCGTGTGTGGGGAGGTGGGGGTGTGTGTGTGTATTTGAGTACGTGCATGTATTTCATGTTCTTGAGGTTAGTCCAGCTACACTACATTTTTTAATTGGCAGTCTAAAATATAGATATTCACTCCAACACTTAACAATACTTGCATGCACAGCCACTGCTGTGGTGACCACCTCTGAGAGGGATCCAACTGAGTTTCCTCCAGAAGCTATCCCAGATACTGTCCTGTGGTCGGAAAACATGCCCTGTATAATTCTAATTCTTTGAAATTATTGAAGACGCCAGGCGTGGTGGCACACACCTGTAATCCCAACATTGTGGAAGGCCAAGGCGGTGGATCACCTGAGGTCAGAAGTTTGAGACCAGCCTGGCCAACATGGTGAAACCCCGTCTCTACTAAAAATACAAAAATTAGCCAGGTGTGGTGGTGCAGGCCTATAGTCCCAGCTACTCAGGAGGCTGAGGCAGGAGAATTGCTTGAACGCGGGAGGTGGAGGTTGCAGTGAGCTGAGATTGCGCCACTGCACTCCATCCTGGGAGACAAAGCAAGACTCCATCTCAAACAAACAAACAAACAAACAAACAAAAAGAAAGAAAAGAAAAAGAAACTACTGAAGACCTGTTTTATGGCCCAGCATATGGTCAGTTTTGCAGTTTTGGTAGATAATCCATGTGCACTTGAAAATAATATATATTTTGCCATTCTTCAGGAACATGTCCTATGTATATCAATAAGGTAAATTTTGTTTGTTTTGTTGTTTCATATGGATTCTTTGCTTATTTTATCAAGTACTGATCACCTTCTAGTGTGATTGCAGATTTTTCTATTTCTTCCTTTTAATTATATGTATTTTGAAACTATGTTATTAGATACAGAAACATTCAGAATTGCTTTCTAGTCCTTAATAGACTGACATTTTAATTATTGCAGAATATTCCTTTTTAATTTTAGTGATGTCTCTTGTCTATGGTCTACTTAGCCTTCACCAGCTTCTTTTATTTAGTGTTTTCAAGGTATTTCTGTTTTTGACTTTCTATTTTTATCCTTATATTTAAGATGCGTCTCTTGCATATATATATATACGTATATATATACACGTATATATATATATATACACACACACATATATATACGTATATATATATATTTAGTTGTTTCTTTTAATCCACTTCAGCAATTATTCACCAGTTACACTGAAAACAATTAGTGACATTTTCTCTATGATATTAGTTTTCTGTGTGCCACACTTTATGTATAAATTTGTATTTTTTTGACAATTTTTTCAGGCAGTGCCAGAGCTTTACAATACCTTAGCTTCGTTCTTTTTGGTGTCAGTCTTTTAATTCTAAATACATTTTAAATCCCATAAGGCATCATGATGGTTTTGTACAGCCATTATGCCACATATTTACACTTTCTGATGGTTTTTATTTCTTCCTGCACTTTTGGATTTCAAATTAGGATCATTTTCTTTTGACCTAAAGTACTCTATTTAGTATTTACTTAAAAGTGGTCACACTAGTATCAAAATATCTCTGAATTTCCTTTTTTACCTAGATATATCTTTTTGCTTTATGTTTGGAGTTTATTATTATCAGACAGGAAATTCTAAATTTAAAGATTTTTGTTTTCCAGTAATTTTTAGAAACCATTCTGTGGTCTTCCAGAAGTTTTCACCATGTCTGTTGAGAAATCGACTGTGAGTCTTAATATTGCTCTTTGGAAAGGAATGTGCTTCCCCCTCACCCCTTTAACTGCTTTTAAGTCTTTGTCTTTGCTTTTCATCAGTTCTACTAAGATATTGATAGGAATGTTTTTCTATGCATTTTATCCTTCTTGGAGTTATCTCGCTTCTTTAATCTTTAGCTTTAATGGAACGGTACTTAATGGAATTAGCTTAATGTCTTTTATTAATTTTGAGAAATACTTAGCCATTATCTCTTCAAAAATTGCTTCTGCCCATTCCCTTTCTCCTACCATTCTAGGAGTATGATTTCCATATATTTTAGACCTTTTTTGAACGTCCCAATAGTCTCTATTGTCATTTTCTGAACCTTCTCTTTTTTATTATGTATGCTTCAATTACTAGTTTATACTCTTCTTCTTTGCCCAATTGGATATTAAACTCGAATACTATGTTTTCAGTTCCAGTAATTGCATTTTTCACTTTCAAAATGCTAAGTTCTTTTTATATATTTTATTTGTCTGGTGAAATTCATTATCAGTTCATGCATTTTCTTGGACATATTCATCAATGTTATTTTAAATTGGTGCCTTGGTCAGCTGTGGACCTGTCTCTATTGTCTAGTTTTCCTTTGAGTCATCTTCCTTTTATATCGAATAATATTTGTTAAATGCCAGACTTTCACAAATTAGAAATTATAGGCAATGGTAGGTTGTGGTCTCTTTTCACCAAAGGTTCACCTTTTTTCCTGGTAAGCTACTAAAGGAGAGGTAGACACCTAAATAAAATGAGGAACCAATTTGATTTCAGACTGAGTTTCACAGCTCATTACATTATACCTAACACTATTCCTAACCTCAACTCCTAGGGTAGAGACTCCAGGGTATCCAAATGAGAGCCTAGGATGTTTACATGGGCCTTTTGTTTGTTTGTTTGTTAGGTCCTGAATTCACATTTTTGTCATTAAAGCACTATGAACTACCAGAAGCTCTGTTCAGTTTTTCATCTGCCTCTTATATCACAAAGCTTAGGAACTGGCAAATTATTCAAAAGAAAAAGGAATGTGGAGTGTCAGGCTTGCATCTCTATAACTGTTCTTCTCTCCAGAACCTTGGTCTCTTAAATCCTAGTTATCTCAGAAGACCTCAACTCTAATTTTTGTCTCCTTAGTCCTATGAGATCACCAAAAGTTTGCTTATATTTCTTCCCCTAGCAGCTACTGTTTCCTGTTTCTGAGCCCTTTGCCTGCCCTGCTTAAGAAATTGGCATATGTCTCAAGGAGAGAAATAGCAAGTAGCATGTTGGGGTCACCTCCGAGAATTTCTCCCTCTGCAGGATTTTGGTCCCTCAAAGTTATGAAGTTCGCAGAAACTCTCTGATGACTACAAGCAGATGTTTTTCATATTTTACCCACACTTTGTAGTTACTAGCCAGAGTAGAACTACATTAACTTTAGCAATCACAGATTTTTGTGTTGTTTCTTTCTACTACAAAATGAAGTTTTCTCTAGTAAGAAAGCCTATGATGTTGGAAGAAAAAATATAAGCATGTTGAATGATTTTGTAAAACAAGTTTATGGAGTACCACATTAGTGTCCCAGTGCAGTACTGGACTCTAAAGATATATAGAGTAACAGCACTACCTTTGTCCTTAAAGACTTCCCAGTCCATTTGAGTGGTAAGCAAATAGACATATGATGTGTATAGTGTGTTAAATGCTATCATAGACATGTGAATAAGATTCTCCAATGAGCAGAGGAAAAGGAGATCTATATAGTGAGGCAGTCGAGAAGGGAAACAAAACAAATCCTGCCATTATGGCACTTTCTGATTTTCTCCATTTAAAAGGTCTCTACTGCTATACAGGATCAAAGGGCACATCTCCCCAGGTATCACAGAGGTAGGTCAAAGTACTTTTAGCTCTTTATTGTCCACTACATATTAGTTACAAAAACACTGTAGAAAAGAATTGAATGTAACCTATATATCAGCTGGGACCTTCTTGCCCTTTGGATTTCAGGGTATAATTGGCCCAGACTCTAGACAATTCCACAGCCTGTGATAGCTGCTAATTTTTGAAATTTACAATCTCAGCATCCCCAGGACTTCTGCCTCCTACAACCTTGTACTATCTTTAGTTTTACTCTAAGTATGATGCATCAGTTTGGAATCTTTATGCTTTAAGGGATAAAAATTCCAACTCAAACTCAATAAAGGGATTAAACATTAAAGGAGCTTTACTGACTTACCTAACTGGAAAATGAAATTGTCGGGTAAGGATTGGTTAACTCAAGGTCACATCATTGTTATCTCTGAGTTCTACTGTTCACACCGCAAGCTTCATCTAAGGTTGGCTCCCTTGTGGCCATAGGATGCAACCAAGGCTGCATTTTTCTTCATTCAAGTCTATATGAGAGAAGGTTTACCTCTCAAATTTCCAGCAAAATTTCTAAATTGGATCTTTGTACAGGTAAAGTTATACCCACCACTGAAACTACGGCTGTGGACAGGAAAACAACATATTAGGTGGGTGGGGCTATCTTTCCTCAAGTGCAAGAACTGCGATTGAAGGAGCAGACCTCCATATGAAAATCTGGGTATCATCAAGAAAGGAGAGCAAGACATAAATGCTTTGTACATAACCAAGAATATCCACTACATCCACCTAGACATCAAAGTCGCTTCCCGTTGGAGTTCCTTCCAAACAATCTACCCTCACACAGAGCTCTAATGAAAATTGTAGGTTTTGTCAAAGTTTATCTAAGCAACACAGAGGTATTGGTGTAATACACATATTACAATGCATATCTTATAACAAAATTCCATCTCAGTTATGATTGCCACCTTATGCCAGTATTTTTATCAACCCTCCCTTATCTAGTATTATATCACGCAAACTTCCTAAAGAAAATACCTAGGTCTTCTGACTCCTTTTTCTTTGTGGGAAGCCTCTATACTAGGTAGCAAAGAACTTAAGGTGAGGGGTAGGGAGTGTGCAGAAACTTCTACCTTAACACTTATTTATACACCTCTCAAAGGTAATGGTGTCCTTGAAAGGAGTTAGTGGAGAATAAATATGTATCCATCTTATTACATTATAAGGTACCTCTTTTTTAAAAGTGCATATTTGCACACAGTAACTTATGATATAGTTTGGATTTGTGTCCCTGCACAAATCTCATGTCAAACTGGAGGAGGGGCCTTCTGGGGGGTGATTGGATCGTGGGGGTAGATTTCCCCATTGCTGTTCTCATGATAGTGAATTCTTTCTCATGAGATCTGATGGTTTCAAAGTATGTGGCACTTCTCCCTTTGCTCTCTGTCCTGCCACCATGTGAAGAAGCTTCTTGCTTCCCCTTTACCTTCTGCCATGATTGTAAGTTTCCTGAGGCCTCCCAGTCATGCTTCCTGTACAGCTTGTGGAACCGTAAGTCAATTAAACCTCTTTTCTTCATAAATTAACCAGTCTCAGGTAGTTCTTTACAGCAAGTGAAAATGGGCTAATACAACTTGTATGCAAATATATAGCATTCCTCATAACTAAGAAGTGAAAACATTCCAAATGTTTATCTACTGGTAAAAGAAAAACAAAATGTGATGTATCAGTGCAATGGACTACTACTTAGCAACAAACAGGAACAACTACTGATATGTGCTGCAATGTGAATGAACCTCAAAGACATCAAGCTAAGTGAAAGAAACCAGATGAAAAACTCCATATGCTTTATTATTCTATTTATCCTAAATGCCCAGAAAAACAAAGCAATCCTCATGGAGACAGAATGCAAATTATTGGTTGCCTTGGTCTAGGATGGGAATAGGGATAGATGGCAAGTGGATATGCGGTATCTTTTGGAGGTGACAAAATGTTCTAAAATTGGGTTAAAATGATAGTTGCACAATTCCATAAACTTACTAAAATTATTCCATTCTTAAGATGGGTACATAATGATGCATTGACAAGGATTTTAGGAAAAAAAAATAGTAGATATGAACATGCTTTGGTAACTGAAAAGTGTGTGAAGTGAACATGTGTCACTTACAGGTGAAAACATTACTAGCCAGACTGTGAGCCATTTTCTCTTTTCCCTGACTCAGTGGTCATGGGAATAAGTATAACACCAGTGCTTCCATCAGCCTGGGTGTCTTTGTGACTACAATGAGCAGAGCCACCATACCGACCTGCACTGAACATGTGATGTGGTCATGAAACAAACTGTTGTTGGATAAAGCCATTGGAGAAAACAATACAAATGAAAAAAATACACATGCACAATTCATGTGAGAGGTATTCATGACGTGACAGTGCTTTTCATGATAACCCAGATTTGTTTATATCTCCAAACAGCCTAATGTTGAACATGGACTGGCTTTAGAGTATCATCTTATGTCACCAAATAATGAAGGCTTTGGCAATTTTATGGATAGAAAAAAAAAAGAGTATTTTGCGTCATATATACCACACAACCATGATATGAGCGAGTACATTTCACCTGCTTCCTTGAGTTTTCCAACCTCATAGTCTTGTCACAATAAGAGAGAGAAAGCCAAGAGATATTTCGAGCTTCTAAAAATAATTAAAATCTCAAACAAGGTGCAAATGCAAGGTGTCCGTGTTTTATTCTAAAGTCAAAATTATGGATGCTACTTATTATTTAATGACTAATGCTTTGACACCCTCATTGCATAGCTGCAATTGAAAATATTAACACATTGCGATATTTATATTGGAGGCAAGCATTTTGGTTTTTATACTTTGTATTTAATTTATACAGCATTCTTTTCACTTATGGCTCCCTCTCTCCCCTGGCAAGGATAAACTCATGCACTGAACTTAGATCAGCTGTCAGAATCTGTGAGCTCTGAAAGGACCTTAAATTTGGCAGAATACCTTCCCCCTCACAAGAAATCTTCCAAATGAACAAGCTGGAGTCTGGGCTTTCCACTCCTCACAACCCAAATTTTTCAAGTCTGTAAACTCCTTCCTTCTCCATTCAGCTCTCAAGGGGAATTGCACTGATAAGGTTTCTGTTCATCAAAAGAATGGAATGGCAGTGGCTCCGCTATTCCCAGGACACCTCTGGCTGGAAAAGGGCGGCTTCTCCCCTGAGAAGCTATTATAAAGAACAGCTCTCCAGCTCCCATCAGGAATATATCACTCCACTTCAGTTATTGTTCCTGTGGATTCCTTTTCCTCCTCTCCCTCCACCCCCTGCACCCTCAAGCAGTTTTTAAAACCCATTACCTAGGGAGTTTCAAATTGTATCTGACCTATTGATTCCAAAAGATGGCCGTGCTCAATGGGTATGCAATACAGTATACAACCTGGAGCCCAGAAAAAGGCAACTCGCTGATGAAAGAAGGACAGAACATTAAACCACAATCTGGAATTTTTAGGGAAAGGAAAGAAATATTTTTTAAGTGTTCTGACTTGGGGCGAGGAAATGAGATGATGTATGTGAAGAACCTTTGTAAAGCATAAAACATTATGCAGATATAAGATAGTGTTTTTATTAATAATTTTTAAATATAATCTCAATTAGTTCACGGCTACATCTCATGCATATATTTCATCCAAATATCTATTCTAGATTTTAAGATGCTCTGTTGCTGGCTTATATCTATAATCAGAGGATATTTGCAAAGGAAGAGGGTACTATACCGAAACCTATCAGCTCTCACACTTTTGCAGTGCCTGAAAAGGGCTTTGTGGAAGGTAGCAGGAACACCTCAGAAGCAAACACTACTTAGACCACACTGTGATGCAGAGCATCTATCAAAGAGAAGTCTGCAGGAAAGCTGCACCCCTTTCACTTTGCACTGGATATGAGTGTCCGCTCTAAAATAACTGCTATGCCATGATCCAAAGTATTGGATAATATAATTCTGTGTAATTCAACCAAATCTTTATTTCATGCTAACCTGTGACCCAGTCGCTATGTTAGTCTGTCTGGGGATATTAAAAATATGTAAGACATGTTTCACAACCTCATGGAGTTAAGCATATACTTGAAGGAACTTACAATTAATTGAATTGGTTAAAAGGTGGGGTGGGGGGTGTTACAAATTTACCCGATTTATTTTTCTGTTTATTTCCTTTAACATATTAGCTTGGACAGTCAACAATTGTCATAGTTTGGAGGAAATGTGAATACATACAAGTAAAATGGAGACACCAGCTTTTATACTGTGCCTCAAGCAACAAAACCTTTTTCTCTGTTCTGCAAAATCAGTGTGGAGACACACAGGATTAGATATATAATGTGTGGCCACTCTCCAGTAACCACTATTGAACTTCAAAACGAGTTTAGTCATTAGCTTTGACAAATGAGGAGCCTGTTATTGATTTTTACACATGTCTATCATGGGATCTATTTAAAAAGAACAGTCAATTCTAAGAAAGATTATGTTAATCTTATTGGTTTGATTTAATAATCGGAGGAGGCAGAGCAGGGACTGAAAAAGAGAGGCCCAGAAATTGGCAATATCTGTATCATTTTCTTAAATCAATTCGAAAAACTATTCGGAAAAAAAAATCAAGTCTATCTGTCTTTTCTAAGAAAACTAAGAATATATCGATAAGTCAATTCCAGACAATGTTAACCAACAGCTTGAGAAGTTCACGAAAAAGGACATTGACAGGAGGGATACAATTACTAATTTATTTGTCTTTTTATGGTTCAGTTAAGAGTACCTTAGGTAGTCTAGCACATGGCAGCCCGGCAAACTTCACAGGGTAGCTGTCAGAATTTTGACTGATGTACAAGAGCTCCTTGCTCATGTTTGCCCTTCCTTTCAGTGGAGTGCTCACAGGTAAGACAGCTGGTTGGTAATTTTTATTTAATGCTCCCAGGATCTGTGGCTACACTTTTATTGAAAGTTCTGACAATAAAATTCCACTCCCTGAAATTTCCAAGGTTTCTGCTGTGAGCACTTCTCCACTTAAACAAGATCTTCCTCTGGGATTAGACAACTCTTGAGGGTCTTTTCTGATGCCTTCTGATCTTGGAGACAGCTGTTTAGTATGTTGGATATGGTTTTATTTTGTTTTTTTTTTTTGTTAGCTTTACTGGAAAGGCATCTAAAAGAAAAACAAAACAGAAGGAATTAGCAGTGCAAAGGCACATCAGGGCTTAAGGGAAGCCTTCGTAATTCCGAATTGGCAAATGCCAACTTGAACCCAGTTTAACAATTTTTAACCTTTTCTCCAATCCCTCTGTTCCTCAGCTTCAGTCCAATCCACTCATTAAATGAAACTGCTCATTCCATACTAGTCCTGGATGTCAGTTCTAGAAATTTATTTTTCGAAACATTGAAAAAGGTTTTAGACTAGAAGACTCAAACAGGCTTGAGTCCTGGACTATTTGCTGTTGGATCAGAAGCCTTAAATTATACAGGAATTACAGACCAGTGTTCACACCATTTTAAATGCTTGAACAGATGTTTGAAAAAAAGTAAATTGCAATATGGCCATAAAACACCTTAATATACTAAGGGCAACTGCCTAGTATACTTCATCTTTACTCCATCATACAACGTGATATTCAGAGATGTATTATTGTATTTCAAAGTTCATGATCAAAGCTATCACAATTTGGTTACCAGTGTGAAACCCAAAACTTGACCTGTATTTTCACACAGAAAGTTGGAATTGCTAGGGAATAAGGCTTGATTGGTAAATCTTTTGAAGGCACGTTTTAACAGTTATTAGAGATAATTATTTTCTCCTAAGGCAGTAGTCATGTGGTACACTCTCATTGTAATCATATAACCTCTTATATTTGTGTAATTTCAACATTTTGGAATACTATCCCTCACAGCATAATTATTATTTCAAAATAGAAAGGATACTTTATCACAACATTAAAATGTAGGAAGAATATAAACTCAGAGTAAGTGTAGTCCTTCAAATTGAATATTTAGCTTTATCAAATAACTAATTTCATTGTTGTATTGGTAAAGATAAACTTGATTATGCCACAGGAAAAAAAAAATCTAAAACTTCAGAGCTTGTAAAACAACAAAAGGCATTCTTTGTTCAAGTCACATGTATACTGTTTGTTTGTTTGTTTGTTTGTTTGTTTTTTGAGGGATTGATACGTCCTCCCACAAGGATGTGAAGCCTGAAAAAGTAAAAGAGCAAGGCAGCCCGCACATTGAAACTTAGTATTTCTCCATGGAAGGAACACATATCACTTCCACCCATGTTTATAGTCCAAAGCGAACCACATGACTTAGCTCTAGTTCCACAGGGCAGGAGCTTATAAAACTCTTGCATTG
>NW_012104443.1:1561836-1623353 GCF_000951045.1 Mandrillus leucophaeus | reverse complement strand
CTTCTGCTTGGAAAAACCAAACAAGAAAAAAAAAATGCTTCCTACTACCTGGACAACAAAGCCCCAGATTCCTAACCTCACTTTATTGATCTACCCTTTCTCTCATCTTCATCTATTCCTGTCTCTTATACACATCTAGATGTGTGACTCTGGATATTAGTGGACATTACCTAGTCACATTTTTCCTTTTGAAAATGAAGAAGCCCCAGTGATTTTCCATCTCTGCCTCCTAAGCGGCTGTTACACCAATTGGCCAATAGTAGAAGTTACTACTTGAATTAGGTTTCAAACCCATGTTTTTTGACCTCCAATTCATGTTCCTTCCCATAGCAAAACCTATCCCAGTAGTGCTGTGATTCTTTTAAACGAGTGCAAAGATAAAGATAAAAAGTATATTTATAAAGAAGTCAGAATCCAAGGAGTGCTCCCACACCTTCATCTTTTTTTGTTTCAGAACCATCCCCTGAGGTAATTATGTCAAGTGTTTTACCCTGACTTTGGATTTAAGGAAACTAAGGTTTAGCAAGAAAGCGGCTTACCTAAGATCCTATAATAATTGGTAGAGCAAGACTCCTGTCTGAATCCCCGAATCCTGTTGTGTGGGGAGTCCTGGTGTTTGCCAGCCATCTGGGTGCAGGCCCTGGAGTGAGCAATGCACCTTTCAGATCTACTACCCTGCATCTGTTTCAGGTTTGCTTGTCTTCAAACTTTTTTGTTGTGAACTTCTTTTCAATCCTTTGCCCTGACTTTTCTCCCACCACAGTGGGGAAATACTAAAGCTCATATCAAACTAGAGATGCGCAACACATGTTTTCCTTATGGTGTGAGCTCATGGCGTCACTATAAGCCAAGGCAAAACAAACTCAGAAGCTGCTTATAGAAGGAATGTCCCACATCGTTTGATTTCAAGCTTTTTGTGAAACTTACTAAAATTAGCGTCTAAAATATTATTTCTGACAATTACATTGATTTTTCATGTTTTTAAAATTCTTTATTTATTTTTTTTTATTGGTGGAGACTTTTTTTCTTTTATTTTAAGTTCTGGGATACATGTGCTGAACGTGCAGGTTTGTTACATAGGTATACATGTGCCATGGTGGTTTGCTGCACCTATCAACCTGTCATCTAGGTTTTAAGCCCAGCATGCATTATTTGTCCTAATGCTGTCCCTCCCTTTCTACCCCCCAACGCCCGACAGGCCCCGGTGTATTTCCTTCCTTGTGTTCTTTGATTTTTTAATCATAATCATAAAGGCTCCTCACCCTCCTTGTTTCTGTCTTATATTAACAAGTTTATTGGCTGAGTAACATCCAAACTTATCCCACTTTTACTGAGAGGCACTGGGATACTGATTGTAAAGCATAGGCAAAAATAATTCACTTCTCCTTTCTAAATTTCCAGATATTCAGTTATGTCTACATGCTACCAAAAGGTTGTCTTTTTTGTCAGCCTATCAAATGCTCCCTGAGATTCTGCTACAGAATACAAACAAGTTTTTGGATCTTCAGAGAGAATGTTTATGTGACCTTGCCCCAAAAGTATACGATGATCAGATAGACATATTAGAAGTAAGCCTACATATTTTTATATTTTTGTTGTAGATACAAAAGTATCTAATATTTTCTTAGAAAGTTATTTTACCCTGATAGGAATGTGGTTGTTTTAGGTCTTGAAGGATTATTGGTTACCCTGTGGTTTCTGTGAAGTCCAGATGTTTTCAAGATGGTGTTACGTGTGAAAATCATACATTTAGAAAGACTCGAGCTCTTAGACATTCCCTGGAGGTAAATAAGTTTAACACTTTGAGGTTCAAATGAGAATACAGATATTTACATAAGATTTTGCAAAAGGTATCATTTTAGTTATGTTTATAATCTCTGTAGAGTTATTTTAATATGTTAATAGTGCACAAATTAAAATGTAATTAAGTAATGTGATAATCGTTAATTTATTCAATGAAAATTGAAATGATTTCAGTCAAAGTTGATTTTATTTTTGAGAATATTTTGAAGTCATCAGTGTTTTGGAAAATAGAAAATTCACCTTAATGTGAGTTAAAAATTACTGTTTCTTTCTTAACTGTAAAATGGTATAACAGTGTCTCTCAAACCAACTTGAAGATTAGGTACATTGTAGTTAACGCAGTGGTAATTCTGCTGACATTAGTTTAGAAATTTTTATAGATCAATATTCAGTTGTCATTAATATTCAACAAATCCAGTAACACTTTCTCATTTATTGAACTTGACTTTTCTAGCATGTCTGACACAGTTTACCATCCATTTCTTCTTAAACATTTCTCTTTTGTTTTTTTTTTTGAGACAGAGTCTCACTCTGTCGCCCAGCCTGGCCTGGAGTGCAGTGGTGCAATATCGGCTCCCTGCAACCTCCTTCTCCGGGTTTCAAGTGATTCTCCTGCCTCAGCCTCTTAAGTAGCTAGGACTATAGGCATGCGCCACTATGCCTGGCTAACTTTTTTGTATTTTTAGTAGAGACAGAGTTCCACCATGTTGGCCAGACTGGTCTCAAACTCCTGACCTCAGGTGATCTGCCCGTCTCAGTCTCCCAAAGTGCTGGGATTACAGGCGTGAGCCACCATGGACGGCCAAACATTTCTCTTACACAAGCTTCGCAAAACTGAACTAGGCTACTTTTGCTCTTACAACTCACATCCCTGATTGCTCTTTATTTTCTCCTCAGATTTCTCTTCCTTCCTCACATAACATACACATAATGAATTTTTCAAGTCTGATTTTCTTTCTACAATGTCTTTGTTTTTTCAAACTTTAAGTCCAGGGGTATATGTGCAGGATGTGCAAGTTTGTTACATAGGTAAATGTGTGCCAGGGTGGTTTGCTGCACAGATCATCCTATCACCCAGATATTAAACCCAGCATCTGTTAGCTATTCTTCCTGATGTTCTTCCTTCTCCCACCCTCCCCCGACCCTCTGATAGGTCCAGTGTATGTTGTTCCCCTCAATGTGTCCATGTGTTCTCATCGTTCAGCTCCCAATTATATGTGAGAACACACATTATTTGGTTTTCTGTCCCTGTGTTACTTTGCTGAGGATAAAGGCTTCCAGCTTCACCCATGTCCCTGCAAAGGACATGATCTCATGCCTTTTTATGGCTGCATAGTATTCCATGGTGTATATGCACCACATTTTCTTTATCCAGTTTATCACTGATGGGCATTTGGGCTACTTCCATGTCTTTGCTATTGTGAACAGTGCTGCAATAGACCTGTGTGCATGCATCTTTATAATAGAAGAGTTTATATTCCTTTGGGTATATACCCAGCAATGGGATTGCTGGGTTGAATGGTATTTCAGCCTCAAGGTCTTTGAGGAATTGCCAAACTGTCTTCCACAATGGCTAAACTAATTTACACACTCACCAACAGTGTAAAAGCATTCCTTTTTCTCTATAACCTCACCAGCATCTGTTGTTTTCTGACTTTTTAATAATAGTCACTTTGACTGGTGTGAATGGGATCTAATTAAACTAAAGAGCTCCTGCACAGCCAAATAAACTATCATCAGAGTAAACAGACAACCTGCAGAATGGAAGAAAATTTTTGCAATCTGTCCATCTGACAAAAATGCTAATATCCAGCATCTATAAGGAACATAAACAAATTTACAAGAAAAAAACAAACAACCACACTAAAAAGTCGGCAAAGGACATAAACAGACACTTCTCAAAAGAAGACATACATGCTGCCAACAAACATATGGGAAAAAGCTCAACATCACTGACCATTAGAGAAATGCAAATCTTCAACATCTTAGTATTTAGGTGCTCTATGGCAGTGACTATCTTCAGTTCCAAATGTGCTATTTCTGCTGGACATTCTTGTAAAAGTTGTCTGAACTTTAAATGTAACATTCCAAATATAATTTTTATTGCCTCTCCCACTACCAAATGTAAAAGCAAAAGCTCCCACAGATATTCACATATTCTGCCAGTGGTATTGCTAGTCACCTACTTATCCAGGCTGGAAATCTTAGCCCTCAATTTTACAAACCTCTCACTAGGAAAGTATTCTCCCTCTAAGTTGTTAAATTTAGTGTTCTAACTATAAACCATCACTTGAATTTATTTCCTTCTTCCTACTTTTTCTGCAAATTCATTTTCTCCATTAACTTGGACTGTTGAATAGACCCCTAACCAATCTCCCTGGTTCTAGTCTTTCACTTGGCCAGTCCATCCATCATACCACTTCTACACCGACCATCTCCTCACTCCATCCTTCTACTTGGGAAAACCAAACAAACAAACAAAAAAATGCTTCCTACTACCTGGACAACAAAGCCCCAGATTCCTAACCTCACTTTATTGATCTACCCTTTCTCTCATCTTCATCTATTCCTTCTTTCTCTAACCTGTTTTTTAATCTGTATCTGCTACTATTCTTATGCATATGATCTGTTTTTATCAATAAAAATCACCCCATATTTTCTGACTGTAACTTGCAATTCCCTACCTTACAGCTTTGACGAGTTTGTGTGCCAGAAATAGCACAGAGTAGGGGCAGATTGGACCACTTTCTTACCCCTGTCAGCTGGCCAGTTTGTCCCCCTAAATACATAAAAGCCAGGTGAAAACGGAGGACCGTTGGGAGGCCGAGGCGGGCGGATCACGAAGTCAGGAGATAGAGACCATCCTGGCTAACACGGTGAAACCTCTTCTCTACCAAAAATAACAAAAATTAACCGGGTGTGGTGGTGGACCCCTGTAGTCCCAGCTACTCGGGAGGCTGAGGCAGGAGAGTGGCCTGAACCCGGGAGGCGGAGCTTGCAGTGAGCCGAGATCGCGCCACCGCACTCCAGCCTGGGCGACAGAGCGAGACTCCGTCTCAAAAAAACAAAACAAAACAAATCAACAAAAAACGGAGGACAGGTATTGAAAATACAACTTCAAGGAAAGGCTCTATCTTTGAAGCCCCTGACAATCACATTGTCATAGGTAAGTCTGCCTCATATGGGTATATTTAAAGCAACCACTCTTTTGATACCTTCCTGTCCTATTCAGTCTGAACTCAAATTCTAACACATCCATTTAATTTTCTTTTATTCTTTAAATTTAAACAATGTCTCCAAGCACTTCTATAGCATTTTATTAACTTCTCTAAGGAGCTATTTTCCGTTATAGTATTGTATTATTTTATGTACCTACCTTACCCTTCATTTCTAGTTTATAAATAAGGTGAGGAGAATCTTTATAACACTCATTTCTGTATACTGCGTATAACCTAACAAAGGCATTCAAATACATGAACTATTTGCATCCGCTTAACTAAATTTTTTATAGTAGTAGGAGTCAACCTAGATTCTCTCCATTTTTAATCTGGTCCATTATATTTGGTTTTTGTTCTGACATTATAAACAAATAATTATTTATATTTTCATTTCACAAATACATTGCATTGTGTCTACTATTTGACCTCTTCTCTACTGATCAAATTTATTTTGTTTTAAAGTCATTATATACTTCCTTAAGCATCTTTATGGAGAAATCTATATACATACCTATCACATACATACATATTCATATGCACACACTTAAACATATGTATATCTAGATATACATCTGTGTTCTGACTACTAGGATTTTGTGAGAAGATACATTTCTTGGAATCTATGACAATGACTTGTATGTTTAACTTTTTGTGTCCTGTCAGTACCTTGCTCAATGCTGGATACATAGTCAGTGCTTTATGTTTAGTATCCATTTTTAGTAAATTGTATTTTTTGAAAATTCAAAATATGGAGCACTGATCAGTCTTGTATATGTGTACATGAATTATAGCAATTTTTAATATCTGTATGTGGGAACTGAAAGCGGGATTGCTTTCCACTTCTCAATTACACATGATCTCCAAGTCACACATAAAGCAGGAAAAATTTTTAAATAACATTTGGGGGCAGCAATTTCCCCCCCAAAATCACACTGAGGAATCTGCACAATGCCATGCACAGCTATGAATTTAGAGTTATCCTAAAGCTGTCAAACATCTGCATCTTTCACATCTGGGGCAGCATCTGTTCTGTGTTGTTAGAAGAAAACAACAAAATTGGGGTAAATGCCGCAGCACAATATCAAATTCTACAAATCTAACAAATGTATTTATTTATCGTTGATCAAGTGGCCAAAAAGCGGTGTGAGGCCCATACTAAGATGCTTGATAATTGCATTTCTCAACTCCCTTTAGAAAACACTATACTCCAGACCTGGGAATAACAAGCTTTTGCATAACAGCACTGGGGCCTATAAATAAGAAACTCATTAAGCTACCTGGAGCAGGCCTGTACCCCAGCCCTGCGCTGGCTTGGGGAGCTTAATGAGGTGATAATGAGGAGAAAATGGTTTAGCTCCTTTTTGGCCTGGTTTGCGATGGGTAGCGACATCCCAGTGTTCAGTGAAACAGCCGCCATAGAGCCCAATTCATCATTCAGGGTGGGTCTATACCAGAGAAATAATTTGCTTCTAGGCCCCAAGTTATTTGGCTCTCCTGTCTATGGAAACAAAGCAAGCTATTCATTCACATTTGAAGGGACTGTCCGAATAACACCAATAAAGGGTGTTAAACTAGCTGGTCATTAGCATTTGAAGGGAATGGTCAAATAACACCAACAAAGGGTGTTAAACCAACCCACATTATAGGTAGTGGAGTGGGAGCACTGTGCAATTCTAAGTGGATTAATGCCAGCATTATATTCTCACTATAAGCTTGGCCTCCTTACTAAGGTTTTATATTCATCGAAGGCTGGACCAAACCTTGGCCAAGCTCTCACCTTCCTTTTCCCTACAAAAACAAAACAAAACAAACAAACAAACAAACAAACAAAAAAACCCAAAAAACTAAAGCAGTGAGCTGGGGTTAAGAGCATAACGTTTAGATTATTAGAGAATAGAAGAGATCAGATCACCAATCTGTTGGGCATCCAAGCCACAGTGCCAAATTCAGTAGGATGTTCTATGGCGGTCCCCAGGAGGGGATCAGGAGAATAGATTGGTAACCAGTTTTATTTGAATTGAGCTTTTCTCAGT
Organism: Mandrillus leucophaeus; assembly: GCF_000951045.1. Lineage (NCBI taxonomy): Eukaryota > Metazoa > Chordata > Mammalia > Primates > Cercopithecidae > Mandrillus > Mandrillus leucophaeus. The sequence goes on along the minus strand of NW_012104443.1, from coordinate 1,616,299 downwards.
TAAACTAATTGATCCTGCTGCTAACCCCTCTCCAACTGAAGGAAAAACAAAAGGAAAAGGTGAAATCAGAATTTCAAGAGGAAAATGCCTCAATGATCATTCAGTCCAATGTTTCAACCCAAACAGAAATCCTTCAATAATGACCCTCAGGGAAGGACCTTCATCCTCTAGATGAAAGCAACCTAGGAAACTCAGAAAAAGCATACTTCTGGGCTACAGTCAAGGATGCAATCCCTACTATGGGCATTACTACTGTTCTACCAGGGGAGGAGAGCTACATGGTACCCGTGTGCAGCACAACCCAGGAATTCTACTTACATTCTTTCTTCCTTTTTTTGAGACAGGGTCTTGCTCTGTTACCCGGGCCAGAGTGCAGTGGCGCAATCTTGCCTCACTGCAAACTCTGCCTCCTGGGTTCAAGCCATTCTCCTGCCTCAGCCTCCCGAGTAGCTGGGGTTACAGACACCTGTCAATGCACCCGACTAATTTTTGTATTTTTAGTAGAGACGAGATTTCACCATGTTGGTCAGGCTGGTCTCCAACTCCTCCTGACCTCAAGTGATCTGCCCACCTTGGCCTCCCAAAGTGCTAGGATTATGGGCGTGAGCCACCGCACCCGGTCTCTACTTACGTTATTTCATTCTGCAAACACTTTTGTGGGGTACACAATAAAAAGCCTCGTTTTGTAGATAGGAAAATGGCAGTGAAGAGAGATTCAATTGCTTATCCTGCCCAATGCAGCTAGGAAGTGCTGGAGCCAAAATTCACACGCAGAGAATACGGCTTTCTATAACACACAGATTGGGACCCAGGGAACCAATACACTCAGCTGAGAGGAGATGGTGAAAACGAAAAGGTAACTTTCTAGTAGACATTCCAAGTAAATCATGGTCTATTGGACATACAAATTTATCTTTACCCCACACCAAATCAACCACAGAGAATAAAAACCATCGCAAGCTCACAAGGACAAAGACAATGGGACAGAGAAAGACAGCAGTTGAGAAAGGTGTACATTACACTTAGCAATCCAGATAAATTTACAAATGAAAGTTGAACTCTTATCCACAAGGGATGGGGGAAAGCAATGCCAATAAAAAGCAAGTCAGTTTGTCCTGCAGGAAGTGGCAGGGGATGGGGTATGGAGTCGGGGGCACAACTGTAATCTCTGAACCAGGAGGCAAGATGAAGACTGGTTCAACATCCGTTCAGCTCCAGGAGCCCCTCCACCAGCTCACCAGGCCAGGCAAATGTCTCCTCCCACACTCTTCACCCCAACTAATTCGTTGTTGGTTGGTCAGATTGATTCATATTCTACTGTAATCTTAAAGCTCAGCAGGTCTGAAAATTTCATTTCCCCTTTAAATGGAATCTTCCCACTGAACTTACTCGTTTTGGTGAATTTTACTGAATTCTCCCAATCATCCAGGCATGACCTCTTCTTCAGTTTTAAATGCTTTTATTATTCAATATGTTTAATACAGATATGAGAATACGTGTATGTTTTGAGAGACAATAGTAATATGAATACCTTTAAATCCACCACATTTATGATCTAGACTATAAACCACAGGTTTGCATTTACTGCAACATTCCTTTCCCGCCCCATCTTTTGCTTCCTCCCAGAGGAAAACACTATTCTGAATTTTGTGTTTTTCATTTTCTCGCCTTTTTTTAGATGTTTTGTCACATATGTATGCATCCCTAAAGAAAATGCTGCTTATGTTCACTTCCTTTTAAGCTGTGAAATATTATCATACTGTATGTAGTTGCTTTTCAAGTCAATGCCATGTTTCAAAAATTTATCCATGTCAGCCAACGCAGTGGCTCACGCCTGTAATTCCAGCACTTTGGGAAGCTGAGGGGGGCGGACACCCAAGACCAGGAGTTCGAGATCAGCCTGACCAACATAGTGAAACCCCATCTCTACTAAAAACGCAACAATTAGCCAGGTGTAGTGGCAGGCGCCTCTAATCCCAGCTACTTGGGAGGCTGAGGCATGAGAATCACTTGAGGGAGGAGGGGGAGGTTGCAGCGAGCTGAGATCGCACCATTGCACCCCAGCCTTGGTGACAGAGCAAGACTCCATCTCTAAATAAATAAATAAATAAATGTTACAAACAAATTCATCCATGTTATAGTAGTTGCAGTGTTGTTACTTTTTGATATTCTGTGTATGAATACACCTCAATTTATTGACATTTTCTTCATTCACGGTCATAGTTCTAATTTTTAGCATTTATAAATTATGCTGCTGTGTACATTGTGTGCACATCTCTTGCCTATGTCTATGCAATAGTTTGTTGTTGTTGTTCTTCCTATTATTGTTCTTGTTTTTATTAAATATCTAGGAATAGAATTGCTGGTCATAGTATGTGGGGTATTTAAATTTACAAAATAATGCCAAATTGTTTTCTACAGTGATTGTACTCATTTGCACTCTCAACAGTACAATATAAGAGTTTTCATTTGTCCCTCACCTCACTAGGTGTATCCCTGATTACCAAAAAGATTGAGAGTTTTTTCATATTTCCAATCACTTGTGTTTCCTATTCTCTAAAATGCATATATAAATATGCATATATATGTATTAATATATGTATGTATATACATAAAATACACATATATACACACATATATGCATACATATTATGTATATATACATATATATGTAATACATATTATTATGTATGTATACATATTGTGTGTGTGTATATGTGTATATGTATACATTTTTAAAATATACTGTATTTTTTTTGAGACAGAATCTCACTCTGCTGCCCAGTACAGTGGTGTGATCTTGGCTCGCCACAACCTTGGCCTCCTAGGCTCCAGTGATCCTCCCACCTCAGCCTCCCAAAGAGCTGGAACTACAAGCGTGTGCCATCACACTAATATTTTTTGGTATTTCTTTTTGTAGAGATGGGGTTTCACCATGTTGCCCAGGTGGTCTCAAACTCCTGGGCTCAAGCAGTCTGCCTGCCTCAGCCTCCCAAAGTGCTAGGATTTACAGAAAAATTGAGAAGCGAGTGCAGAGATTTCCATATATCCTGCAGTTTCCCCTAGATTAACATCTTTTTTAAAAAAAATGTGGTACATTTGTCACAATTCAACCAATTTTGACACATTATTATTAAATAAAATCTCCACTTTGTTTAGATTTCCTTACCATTAGTCTAATGTTCTTTTTTCATTCTAGGATCCCATCTAAGCTGCCGTATTACATATGGTCCTCATGTCTCCTTAGGCTCCTCTTGGCTGTGACATTTTCTCAAATTTCCTTGTTTTTGATAACTTTGGCAGGTTTTGGTTTGGTTTTTTGAGACAGTCTTGCAGCAGTAAGCTGTGATCACACCACTGCACTCCAGCCTCGACTTTGCGGGATCAAGTGATCCTCCCACCTCAGCCTCCCAAGTAGCTGGGATCAGAGGCATGTGCCACCACACCCAGCTAGTTTTTTGTTTTTTTTTTTTTTTCCTGATTTTTAGTGGAGATAAGGTCTCACTATGTTGCCCAGGCTGGTCTCGAACTCCTGTGCTCAAGGAATCTTCCTGCATCTGCCTCCCAAAGTGCTGGGATTACAGGCGTGAGCCTGGCCGACCTGGCAGTTTTGTGTATTGGTCAGGTACTTTGTACAAAGCTCCTCTATTGTTTTTTGTCTAGGGTTTTTCTCATAATTAGACAGGGGTTATGGTTTCAGCAACTAAAACATAATATTTTCTATGAGGTTCTTTTTTTTAATTTGTAGTAGCTGTTTTGCTATTCTGCTCTTAATGCTTGCTGATTATATGTTCTTCAAGTTTATTGTCTTCTTTCACCTCTTCATATAAACAAATTTAAAATTATAAATTGTGTGTCTTGTCAAAGAAAATCTTTCCAGTTCTGAGTTCCTAAAGATACTCTCCTAAATTGTAATCTAAAAGTTTTAAAATCTTGACTTACACATTTAATTCTAATCTATTTAAGTTTGTTTTCTTGTATTGTATAATGTAAGGTTCTAAGTGATTTTTCAATAGGGATTAACAATTGTTTCAGCAGCATTTAATCTGTCTGGTGATATTTTTCCACGGACTATACACCACCTTTGTCATATATCAAATTTCCAGAGATGCCTGGATCTGTTTATGGCTGTTCTTTTCCATTCCATTGATGTCTTTGTCTATCCCTGCACCGGTACACACAGAAAGACAATAAAGAAAATGTTTTTAAAAACCATGTTAAACTAGGGGAAACTGCAGGATATATGGAAATCTCTGCACTCTCTTTTCAATTTTTCTGTAAATCCTAGCACTTTGGGAGGCTGAGGCAGGCAGATTGCTTGAGCCCAGGAGTTTGAGACCACCTGAGCAATATGGTGAAACTGCATCTTTACAAAAAGAAATACCAAAAAATATTAGTGTGATGGCGCACGCCTGTAGTTCCAGCTCTTAAACCACAGCTGCGTGATGAGTTTGGATATCTGGCAGAGTAAGCTCCCCATTTTACTATTCTTTAGGAGTAGCTTGATTTTTCTTATGTCTTATGTCTTTTCTATACATTTCAGAGTCTGTCAAGTTCCTTTAAAAATTTCCATCGGAGTTTTGATTGAAATTGCATTGAAACTTCAGTGATTTGGGGTGTTTCTTAAATCCATGAATACAGTATTGCTCTTTGACATTTTCTTTATTGTCTTTCTGTGTGTATTTTTCATAAAAGTCTTGCATGCTTTTCTTAGATTTTTAGGAATCATCTATTTGTTGTTATTATACATTGTTACTTTAATTTTTCAAATCATTTATTGCTGTTGTTTACAAATATAATGGGTTTTGTATCATCTTATGTCTAGTAAACTTACTTATTGATCTAATTTTCCAAATATTGTTCCATACCATTCTTTGTGATTGCCTATAGAGAAATATTTTATCAACAAATATGGATTGTGTTTCTTCCTTTCCAAATCATATAAATTTTTTGCTTTTATTGTAGGGGCTAGAAACTTTAGAAGAATGTTGGCAACAATTAGTTTTAGTGTACATCCTTCCTGATATTAATAGCTATGAGTCTAATGTTTCACCGTTAAGAATGTTGTTTGCTGTAGGTGTTTGGGTACTTAAAAACAAAACAAAACAAGCCTTTCATTTTAGGTTCAGGAGTATACGTGCAGGTTTGTTCTATAGGTAAATTTATGTCATGGGGCTTTGTTTTACAGATTATTTTATCACCCAAATACTAAGCCTAGTACCCATTAGTTATTTTTTTTCTGCACTTCTCTCTCCTCCCATCCTCCTCCACTCTCTGGTAGGCCCCAGTGTCTGTTGTTTCCCTGTTTGTGTCTATGCCTTCTCATCATTTAGCTCCCACTTGTAAGTGAGAATATGTGGTATTTGGTTTTCTGCTCCTGCATTAGTTTGCTAAGGATAATGGCCCTCAGTTCCATCCATGTTCCAGCAAAGGACATAATCTCATTCTCTTTTATGGCTGCATAGTATTCCAAGGTATATATATTCACCCCGTTTTCTTTATCCAGTCTACCGTTGATATGCATTTAGGTTGATTCCATGTCTTTGCTGTTGTGAATAGGGCTGCAAAGAACATGTGTGTTTTTGTGTCTTTGTGGCAGAATGATTTATATTCATTTGGGTATATATCCAGTAATGGGGTTTCTGGGTCTAGTGGTAGTTCTGTTTTTAGCTTTTTGAGGAATTGCCACACTGTTTTCCAAAATGGTTGAACTACTTTGCACTCCCACCAACAGCTTATAAATGTTCCTTTTCTCTGCAACCTTGCCAGCATCTGTTATTTTTTGACTTTGATAATAGCTATTCTGACTGGTGCGAGATGGTATGTCATCGTGGCTTTGATCTGAATTTTTCTCTAACAATCAGTGATTTTGTTTTCATATGCTTGTTGTCTGCATGTATGTCTTCTTTTGAAACGTGTCTGTTCATTTCCTCTGCCCACTTTTTAATGGTTTTTTTTTTTCTTATACATTTGTTTAAGTTCCTAATAAATGGGGCTATTAGACCTTTGTCAGATGCATAGTTTGCAAATATTTCCTTCCATTCTGTAGGCTGTTTGTTGATTCTGTTGATAGTTTCTTTTGATGTGCAGAAGCTCTTTAGTTTAATTAGATCCCATTTGTCAGTTTTTGCTTTTGTTGCAATTGCCTTTGGTGTCTTCATCATGAAATCTTTGCCCATTCCTATATCCAAAATGGTATTGCCTAGGTTGTCTTCCAGGATTTTTGTAGTTTCAACTTTTGCACTTAAGTCTTTAATCCATCTTGGGTTGATTTTTGTATATGGCGTAAGGAAGGGGTCTAGTATCAATCTTCGGCATATGGCTAGCCGGTTATCCCAGCACTATTTATTGAATAGGGAGTCCTTTGTTCCTTGCTTGTTTTTTGTCAGTTTTGTCGAATGTCAGATAGTTGTATGTGTGTGGTCTTATTTCTGGCCTCTCTAGTCTGTGCCATTGGCCTATACCAGTATTGGGTAGTTATTCTTTATCAGTTAAAGAATACTCCCTTCAAGACCTAGTATGCTATAAGAGATTTGTGATTGTTTTATACAATGTATTAGTGGATAATCAGTTTTATCAAATGACTTTTCTGTATCTGTTGAGAAAATACTTTGAGTTTTCTTCTTTAATCTGCAGATTTGGTGAATCACAGTTATGTTTCCTGGCATTAAATCACCCTTGAATATTCCTATAATAAATGTAAGCTGGTATTTGTTTCACTTTTTTCTAAAATTGGATGTGTTTTGAGAATTTTTTGCATATAAAATCATGAATGAAATGGAGTTGGAGTTTTCTTACCTTGTATACCCCTTTTCTGGTTTTGATTTCAGAGTTATACTAGTCTTATAGTACGACTTGTAGTGCCCCCTATTTTTATGTCCTCTGGCAGAATTTATATTAAGATTGAGATGGTATGCTCCTTGAAAGGTTTTAGACTTCGCTGGTACAACCATCTGGTCCTGGTTTTCAAACACTTTAATACCTATATGATATATGTATATTTTCAATGCTTTTTCAAGGGATTTATAATAAGTTATATTTTTCCAGAAATGTGTCTATTGATTTAGGTTATCTATAACATTTAAGTATTCATTGTTCTTTTTCTAATTTCTTATATTAGATGCTTCAGTTATCATTAAAGTTTTTTTTACTATAGTTTGAGGCTGTAAATATCCCTTAAATGTTTCACTTTTGCAGCATTGTGCAGTTTGTTTTAAAATATCTTAATTATCATTCAGTTGTAAGTTGTTTTTTTCTCCAAATTCCATTGTTTTCTTATCTATACCATGTTATTTTAAACTGTATTTTTTAGTTTCCAAAGTATTTAACAAATTTTATTATTAATTTCTCCCCAAATTGGATTGCCATTAAAAAAAAGAAAAGCATGGGCCAAAGGCATAGTTTTCCTATCCCAGGATTAGCATTCCCGTTTACCCCGAGAGCAGCATTTTCTTTCCTATTTGCTCACATCTTGCCACTCTTACTCTGCTTTCAGCTCACTGTTCCTTTTTATTTATTTATTCATTCGTTCTGAGAAAATTTCCTTTTCTTTCATGTGATTTCAGCAATGCATTAAAGCGTATTTGTACTAGCGTATCCAGGATCTAGATGTTTTCTAGTAGTGGGGCTCTTCATGATAGCTGCTTGATATTTAGTGAATTCTAACCGGGTTCTCCAACTACATTTAGAAATTTATTCAAGTCAAATGAAAATGCAGGGCATTCAAAAGTTTGAAATGCTGCACAGTATTTTCACCTATTCAGGCTATTCTACTCTGTATTGTTCCCTGATTGCGTACTAAGAAAGGATTGAATAATACATAGCATTAGTCTAAAAAAGTTTACTTTAGCTAAGTTTGCTTCATTTCAGGCTCACACCATCTCTGGTGTAGATAATTATGTGATTTAAAGGATCTTCCTTTTCAGCTCTTATATAAAGATAAATAAATAGAATAGATGGTGTTGTCAAATTTTCTTAGCTATATAAAGAGGTGATTGGAATAGATGAGCTCTAAGGTACCTTTCAGTTCTAAGAAAATATACTTGTGCCTAAAAACAAGAAAATGGTATTTCCCATGAATTACCTACCAGAGAATAATTGAGACTTAAGTAAACATTGCATTTTTCCTGTTTGTGGAGTAGCACCTTCTAAAGTACTTTTTTTTTTTTTTTTTTTTTTTTACCCTTTAGTTCTTATAACAACCTAATGCTGCCCTCAAGTCACTAATAATTGTTGCTGTATCTACCTGCCATTTATGGATTGAGATTTAGTGCAATCTCTGTTAGTAAATGAAGATGGATACTCCGTCCCTAAAATCAAAGTTCAAGAATGTACCCTTGGAACAGGACTTCTGGGATAGAACAACAGCTCGTCTTGCAACCCATAACCAGATCGTTCAGAAAGACCAGTCTATTGAATGGAAGCAAATTTGAACCAGTGATATTTATGAAGTCAGAATCCAGGAAAAGGAAACTAAGTTTGTAAGGTTAAGAAAACAAAGAGTGGCCTTAAGAGTAATAGTCATGGTCTGTGAAAACAAGCACTGAAGTAATATTTATGAAAAATACAGGTGGTATTTGGGTGCAAGTTGCAGGAAAATTCTAAGCTTTATAATTTAGGACTTACAAAGGAATAGTTTTCCTGAGCCATTGAAATGACTTGTGAAAGATTTTATATGTATAATATATATTTATATACATAATTTTTCACAAGCCATTTTGATGAGAATATACAAGAATGAGAATAGAGTATATATGTGCACTCTATATATACACACAGTATATGCACTATATCTATAGAGAGACACACATACATATACACGTGTATTATGTATATAGGTGTGTAGGTGTCTCTCTAGACATATGTATAAAATGAGCTTCAATAGTATATCATTATCTTTTTATAAAACTCTTGAAAAACTAATTTTATATTTGCTTGAAATAATTTAATTGAAGTAATGAAATACAAGAAAGTCCTTAATGATCTTTGCAGAGACTTAAATATACTCAAAGATCTACAAATCCAACATTAAAAATCTTCATTTTTGAGATCAGATTCATAGGAAATCTGTACTTTTAATCACTATTGGTTTTGTTACATAATAATATAAGATAAAAATAGTACATATTACTATGCAGAATTGAGATAATTATGTAGGCAATAATTCCACTCCATAAAAATTAGTAAAATGATTTGAGATTGATGAACTTGTTTAAATCACATTACTGGAAGGTACAAAATTTAATACGTATTTTTCAACTTGAAAGGTTGACAGGGGAAATATATGTAGAGGAGTGACTAAGCAGCATACAAATACTCTTTTTAAATTAGATAACAATAAATCAAAATCAATTTCTGTCATTAACTTTTTGGAAGCAAATGAAATTAGTGTCTTTACTTTTTCAGGCTTGAAATTTCTGCTTATTCTTTAGTTTTCAATTATAATTGAAAAATCTTATAAAAGAGAGAAAAAATGTCTGGGTAATTTATCTTATAGCATTAGTGGGTAAAACAGAGACCTCTATGTAGTTCTTTGAAGAAGCAGCTCATTCAAAGATGGACTGAAATTGTCACATATCACTCTTACAAGTTTTTTCTTGTATATCACTTTTCTTCTGGGAAGTGAATCTACAGTAACAGCAGCATTGTTTGTCAATGTCCTCCTGTGATTGTTAGCAATGCATCCTTGCCCATATTGTTTCAGACAAAAAATTAGTATTTTGCATTAGAAGAGGATAATTAGGCAATAAGATACAAAAGCGAGTATGGTTATCATGAGATAAACACACACATGGGGTGTTATGAGGCACAGCCAAGTGTCTGTAATCCCTCTAGGGTATGATTATCTCGTGATAACCACACACCCTGGAGTTGCCTTATTGCTATTATAAAATATCTTTATTATAGGAAGAAATGTGCATTTTTGTGCAGAAAGGCGACAGAGCTGGCAATTTAGAATGCCAAACAGCAGTTTCAGCTGAGCTATGTGGTTTACATAGATTAATCTATCCCATTGGAATGTTTCCCCAGCCAAAAAAATGTTCCCTAAATCCAAGCAGTCATAATCTGTAGTGATGTGCAGCTATTTGGAGCATTTGAGAAATTCCCTGCCTGCTTCTTAGGCTGCTGGTTTGCTGGTTGCATGGGTTGAATGCTGAGATGCACAATGACGAAAGGATATATGTACACAGTGTTCTGGAAACTTGGTGTTCTGGGAACCCAAATTGTGATTCATGCAAATGTCAAATTTCCATGCTACAATTTTATCTTGATCAGAATAAATGTGTTAAAAAGTAGTTAAAAAGAGAAACTACTAAGGTAGAAATATGATGAAACTCAAAAAGGTAAGGGGAGAGTTCATGAACATCCTAGGTAAGAGATTACAAACTTACTGCCAATGGACTGAAAGGGACAGAGGGCTTTAAATCCAAAGAAATGAAAGCCAAAGGAAAGTATGAAAAGCAGTCATTAATATCTGAATTATAATCATGAGTGGATTTATTCTTTATGGCCCCAGAAAAAATTAAGTGGAAATCATGGGGAAGAGGATTTCATTTTATCATGAGAATTCACCTTTAAAGTCTGAGTGGTTATAAAATATAATGGTGTTTCCTGAAAAAGAAAAACAATGTTTAAGCAAAGACTGAGTGATAAATTCTCCATTAGAGAAGTTTCCTCATATCTCTAAAACTGATTCTAGAATAAAAATTAAAGTTATGGACACACATAATATCTGAGAAGAAAATCAACATTACCAAATGTGCGAGGACTGAAAAGAGATTGTGAATCCAAAGCATATCCCAGATACCTTCTATTGGGAGTAGAAATCTGCAGTTTCTTGTGTGCATCATGAGTTTTTAGGTATTCTAAATGCACTAAAATAAAACTTCATTGTATTGAGACAACTTTGCTGGTTAAGTCTCAAGGATTGGTTATATGAATATTATTTGATTTAAAAATCACAATTCTCTTTTCTGTGAATCTGTTATATTATTAGCCTGATATTCTAAAAGTGATGACATCAGAGCATGGGCAGTAAACATTTTAGCTCAATAAGTCTCCACTGTTATTAAACAAATGTGGGGTAAAGTCAGCAACAGGCCAGTCTATAAATTGTATATAAAATGAAATCAATATTTATATTCATGTTTGGGGAGCCAAATCTTTGGGGGAAAAAAAGGTCCGGAGAATTTAGCCAAGCTTTGATACTTCCGTGTTGGTCATCAGAATGTGTCAAATCTAATGTAAGACTGTTGTTTAATATGGAATATGAAATCAATGTAATCAATTTGATTGAATAAAAAAAAATCTTCTAAGAATATATGCCATGCCTTCTAAATGCAGCAAAGCCAGTAATTGGTTTAAATGTAAAAATAAATTGCATCAACAGATCTCCTACCCAGCCATGGTGATGCTTCATTGGTTTCTGCATTTCACTGACTGATAAGCTTTCATGGAAAATCAATACCTTGAAGTCTAATATATTTCACATTGTTATGTTGTGGGTTCTGTAAGCTGAAATATATTTTTGATGTAGAACTCCAGATCTTTATTTTACAATAGAACTTGCCATGGGGAAAATTTAAAGGGGTACCATTTGTTTTCTAAATATGCAACAGGATCTTTCCCATAATTGACAATTGTTTCCACGGAATGCTATGGTTTCTAGTTTAAATCCCCATCTTTTAATTTAGCCCTAGGCCATACCTTTTAAAGAAAATGCCATCCATGAAATATCAGATGCTTCAACAGGGCCAGACTTGTGTACCTCCCCAGTAGAGCTGTGTGAAAAATTTCACACCTACACTGAAACTGCCAAAATATGCTTCTTCACTCTTTTCAGTACCGAGGGGAAAACATATACTTTTTCCCTTTGGGCAGTTTTGACAGTTTTAATACAAGTGAAAAGCAGGTTTTGCCAGCAAAAAAAAAAAAAAAAAAAAAAGGAAAGAGAAAGAAATCTTGAATGATAATGTGACAAGCTCATAGTCAAGGGGGAGGTGGAAGGGAAGGCTCATCCAGGGATGACCACAGGATCAGCAGCCTTCCATTACTTGTGGAGAAGATCAGGGCAAGTGAAGGAGGCCAGACGTTTTAAAGGAAAAGCTAATACTAGATAAAAATAATAAAAAATGGCAATAAAAATTTGAGCTTCCTACAGCATTTTCCCTCAGAGTTAAATCACAAGTAAGGCCAATTACTTCTAAGAATCTATCCCACATTGACAACATTATTCCCTCCCCTCCTACCCACCCCATGTTCTGTCAACATTTAGAAATCTTTCTTGGCATGAAGAGAGAGATATAAAAATATAAAAGTCAACTAATATATCCCTGAGACATCTCATTGCCCTGTAGAAAATTACCCTTTCTTCTTCACTTTCTTCTTGAAATTTTTAAGGAATCTTCCACTTTTATGAGAGAGAGAGAAAAAAAAAAAAACCTTATTTGTGGAAAGGTTATTAAATGGAAAATTGTTATTTATGATGACCACTTTTCTCAAACACTGCAATTCCCAAACACTCGAAAGGTTTGGAAAAAAAATAATAGGTCCAGAAAATACATATAGATGTAGCACAGGGAATTCAGCCGAGCAGAGAATTCTTCTGGACCCATGAATTTCTATAGCATTTTACACTCTTTAGTCATGCTTTAAAACAATTGAACACCCAACATAAACATGAAGTCAATGGAAAATCAAATGTGCTGAACCGTTCTGCATCCACCCAAACTCATCTGGTAGAATACTATACTTTCAGAACACGTGGAATGAATTTTAACTTGACTCTTATGTAAAGTCTGCACTACATGCAGTTCAAAGCATTTACATAAAGATGCTTCTTTTGTCACTTTGAAGATAGGGTTACTGGGTATTGAGAGACAAAAATAGATGGCCCTTTCATACAAAGAGAGAAGTTGCTTTCATATTGTTTGACTTTTCTAATGATCTTAGAAGAGGGCAATTTTGAGTTCTATATTTGTTAATTTAGAGAAAAACTGCTGATGAATGTATTTTAGGATTTGCTTTTTGGATTATTTTATACTTGTTCATTAAATAATGTAAATAGTCATTTCGGTAAATGCTATTTTATTTCAACTTTTCTGTACCTAATCACCGTAGACTACTGAATCTACAAAACTAATGTCTGGGCATAAGATAAGCAGACACTATGCCACATGTCAACATTTTTAGTGGGGAGAGAAACAGAAAGGGAAATTTGTTTTACTGTTTGTATAGTTTTCAAAAATGGACTTTTCCAATGACATCACATAACTTTGTTGTCTCATTCAGACTTGAGGTCAACTTTCCCTCCTGAGTACCCCTTCCAAACAAACATCTTCTGACACTACAGCTCTGGGGATTGGGGGCAGGGCTTCCAGTGTCTTGTCACTGTCAATGCCTTTCATTGAGTTATCTCCTACTCCTCTCCTCCACTGAAGCTGGTCCTGCAGCATGCTTGTGTGTCCTCGTGTCTGCTAATGCCAGCTCGAACTCAATACTGGTCTTAATGCTATTTATACTGTCCTGGCATCATTCAGACAGGTGTTACCATTGGAACTGCTTCCACAATACTGCCTCTTCTAGAGATACTAAAAGGTTGTACTCACTACTCTGCATAGCTCTTTCCCCACCATATCCAAGAGCCTTTGGGTGAAAATGTGTTTGTTGTTGAAAAACACCTCCTTTCTCTTTCCTGGAGATTCAGATTCATGTGCATAGGGGCTGAGATAGAAAAGTGGCCTATTCCACATTATCCTCACACTGTTTCTTCTCTTTGACTACAGAGGAGAGGCTGCAAGAGTAAGATTTTGCCCTTGGCTTCCTCTTAGGACAATTTCTTTTCCAGTCACCTCCTCTGCTCATCCCACTTCCCCAGCATGGGCCCATATACCCAGGACACAGATATAATTCTGTCAAGTTGTGGCAGACACTGCTGATTTTTTTCCATTGTGTGTTTGCTCCTTTGCTTTAGTAATAGAACCTGTCCACCAACTTACCCCTAAATCTCAGCAAGGCATGTGGTGAATCAGCTAGACACGATATTCCCCAGCCTCCCTTCTGGTGAGAGGTGATTCGGTTACTAAATTCCTGTGTGGTAGATTGAACAAGAAGTGACCATTTAAGGTTGACTTATATACAATCCACTGTCTCTCTCATTGCCCCTTCTTCCTGGCTGGGGAATGACAAGAGCTGGCACAGCTGCCTTGGGCCCAGAGATGGGAGCCACATGTGGGGGATGGCAGAGAGGACCAGGGTCTGGGCTCTACAGATCGCATGGAGGAAGCAGAGCCACCAGCTTTGGACTGCTCATCTCTGAATTGTTACCTGAGAGGAAAATAGGCTTCTAGTGTTTTTGCCTCACTCTATTTTTGAATATCTTTATTACAGTATTTTGACCTGTACGCCAAATAAAATACTACGGTTGAAAAGAGAGGAGGCATTCAGTATATATTTTATGATATACCAGAAAAAGTAGTAAATCAATGAACTCAATCAATTTTCTTCTATATTTTGGCAGGAGATGTTTGGAAGGAAATACTTTCACGATTACATGACTGAAATAGCAACAAAAGGTGACTGGACACCTTTAGCATTGGGGCTAATACAGTTTGCAGATAAACTGAACCAATATCCCAAGACAAAAAAAAAATGAGGTTGAATGTGGAAATATTCTGTATATATAAGAACTTAGTGAACCGTAAAGTATTAGTTATGTCATCATCATCATTTTACTTATATAATGTAATAATTATTATTTGTGTTTTAGCCTGCTCGGAGACTTGAAATAACATATCTGCTAGTATTTTAAATATACTTTAGTAATCAGACAACAGGATGTTTAAATGCTACATTTATTCATTCAACATATATTTGTGGACGACATGCAGAAAGCTCTGGCAGAGGATGTATCGCAGGTCAATGTAACAGTGATTCTGCAAAAACTGATTCAAATTGTATTAATATATGTGTTCGAATTCAGATGAGTATTCACACAAGGCGCTAAAATGTACATATCACTAAAGAGCAAATTTCCCAATTGCACATTCCTTGATCTGTGTTTGTATATATAGAACATATGCACATAGCAAAATATAGAGAACGAATGAGGACACAGCTTCGGAGAAGACTAATGGGATGTGTTTTAGCAAAAAGGCCATAAGAAAATAAGAAAAGGAATGAGTGGTCTAAAGAGCAATTGAGGGAGAGGAGAAAGGTAGTTCCATGGGGTCACATTTTTTTTCTGACTTGGAATCTGTGGGAAGCATTTTTAATGTTGTGTACCTCTTTGTATGTGTGGCTACGTAACTGCCTTGTCTTTTCATGAAGGTAACTGGTTCAGCCTGTGAATGTTCATTGATCTAAGTCGATGCGCCTGAGGGGAAGGGCTTGTCAGCTGGGACAGCTTATCAGAAGGGAGTTGTTCTTCCCACCCACTCCTATTTCTTCCGAAACCAGGGAAAATTCCCCTGGGAGCATCGAGGCCTCAGAGGGAACATTGCAGAGACTCAGGAGACGAGAAATGGTTTGTAAATGAGCATTTAAAACATGAAAACACTCTTGTTTTTAAAGCCAATGAGTATAAAGTACCAGTAGGAGACGTGAGTTGACAGCTGGGACTCTTCATCCGTCTGGCCGAGGGATTCTGAGTCAATCGCTGATGGATGAGAAGTAGGACTGGGAGAGCTTGGGCCTGTCAGAATCTGCTCAAAATTCCTGGGCTTGACATTTCAAACCAAATTCAAACCTTCCAGAGCTTGAGATTAAAGAGAATGTTTACAGAAAAATAAAAGAGGCTTGAAAATGCTTATTAAGAGGCATCTTAGAAATCTTTATAAAGCATCATCTGTGATGATTTATATGCAAATGAATCTGAATGTGCTTGGCATACATTATGGGGGGTTTTCAGATTTTATCCAATCATGCTGATCATGAAAAAAGAAATCCACACCCACAGAGCCACTAGAGAGTTGGAAGCAAGGGCAGCTTGTCCATTCCCGGTCTGAAGCAGAACTGGGTAATGAAGGATACGTGAGTGCTTTTCATTCAGTCACTGCAGGACAGCTTTTGCTCCTAGGGCTACCTTCAGAGCCCAGAGACAGCTCTAGAGGTTTCTGGGAGCATGAGATGTGCTCGGAGCTTCAGGTTTGTATTGGAGAGGCCTTGAGCAGGAATTTACCCTTTGCCCAGAAGATTCTAGGGCCCATAATCTTATTCCAGTGTGTTTTGGAGCAATCTGTACTACTTTCATCAGGAGTTTCTATACTTCCCAGATGGTCTGGGAAGTACAAGTGGCCTCTCTTGGTAGCAAGACTGGAACCGGGATCCTGAGCCTTTCCTAATCATAGTCTGAACTGCTGAATAGGTTTCCCAAGTGCAGAAAGTAGCCAGAGAGTGGGAAACATTGATAAGCATTAAATAAAGACAAAAAAAAAAAATGCCACCAGGTCCTCAAGCTGCTATGACTAGGAAAGCCATGATTAGGTTATACAACAAGCTAAAACAGGGCACTTTGGAAAATGTATAGAACTACTGAGTCCCTACCTAATGATAAGTTACTAACGGTCAGGACAAGAAAGATGCATCCCAGACATCGCAATGGTGTAAGGGAGTTGGGCTGTGTGCTGTGTTATCAAACAGTCAGGATCTTCAGCTTTGTGAATAACCAAGCGATGCATCCCCAGCGCGACAGGTGGTCACGAGTCCATCACTCCAGCCACAGATGCCCAGGGCTGACAACCACAGGCTCATAGGTGTTTCTGCTTTTCCCTTTCAGTCTCTTCTAAAATCAGCACAAGCTCAGGGCCAAAGCTGGCACTGAAGGAAAATCTGAAATAGGCAAAAGTTTGCCTTGAATGCCTGCTCCTGCTCTTCCCACCTGGCCCTCCACGCTCTTTCTCCTTCAGTCTCGGGTACAGTCCTTATACCTAAAATTGAGGCCTGGCCAAGATGACTTCTTCAGGTGTTTGTCTTGCAAAAAATAGTATTGTTATGTTTAAGAATAAATAAATCAGCATCTCTTTGATGATAATTTGGTTTCCTTTCTAGAACTCTTTAGATTATCTGTCCTTGTTTCATTGTATAAGTCTGATTTACAATACAAAACAGAATTTTCCCCACATCGTTCAAAAGGAAGAGACTTTTATGAAAGGAGGTGTGGGCAGGATTCAAGGAACAATTAAAGAATGGTGAGGAGTTTAGAAACCAGCAACAGAAGAAACCATGAACACCTCTGAGGCTAAAGGAGAAAGTGAGAAAATGGGATCACTGGAGCTCAGAGAGCGAGCAGGAGGCAGGGAAGAAGGTGGCTATCTCTAGAGGAGACAAAGCAGAGAGGGAGCAGAGAAGCAAGACTCCAAACACATTCTCCTGCTGCCAGTGTCTCCCATGGGTTGAATCCAGACAGAAGAAGTCCAAGAGCAGTCTTTAGGCATCAGTCAACTGGTCACTGAGCAAGACAGAGGAGGATGCAGACAAGATTAATGAATGGGATGGGATGTAGAAGAAAAATCAGCACAGGAATCTAATTCTTATCTTTTTTCTATAGCTTGATTAGAGTGTTCCTTTCTAACACCCTACATTCTACATCATTCTTAAGTCACTCCAAGTTCTGGTGGTAAGAATTCAAAGAAGTTCAGTTTCAAATCCCTTAACCACAGCTATTCCAATAACTGCCTAATGGTTTTATTTTCCTTTCCCTCCTATTTATCTTATACTCTATAATCTAATTAATCTTTTTTTAAAAAAACCACATAATTCAGTTATTCTTATTCCAATACTCAGCTCAGATACCTCCATTCCATGCTTGTCCCAAAACATGACAGTCCCAGGCAGAGATGAGGCCTCTGGTGTTTGAGTTCTTAGAGTATTTTGTCTAAGCCAATTATGCAATAGTAATCACATGCCTCCTAGTACCCCAGAAAATTACCTGTTTTCCTCCTTTATTAGATAAAATCTTCTTGAAAAGTGGAATGGTTTCATGTACATGTTTACATTTCTCTCTAGGTTACTGAATTCCTTTACTTTCTACATTACAATCACCTTAAACATTTACTAGAGGAATCAGCTTATGGATGAATATCTACTCCATTTCTCCCCTTCCTTGACAAATCCAATTTGATCGATTATAATCAGTTTCAATATCACAGCCTCCAGGAAACCTTTGACCCCGTCTCCTCCCAAGGATATGTTGGGTACTCTTCCTGGGTACCCTGTGCGTTGGTTGTCACAGCATTTGTTACAGTCACACGGTTTGTAAATGGTAGAGCTATGGTTCAAACTGAGTTATACGTAATTCCAGATATCATGTTTTCTATGACATATTTCTTCTCAAGAAGAATGTTGAAGGGAAAAATTACATGTAGGCGATAAAAAAAAACTTCATGAGAAAGGTGGTAATTGAGATACATTCTTTAAGTAGAATGGATTTTGGCAGATAGCTATGACTAACGCAGGCACTATGTACAGAGAGAATAGAGCGTGTAAAGGCAGGGAACTGGCATATCGTAGAGGACGTTTGGAGTTTGTGGGAAGTAAGGCTGCTTATGTTGGTGCCATATTGTGGACAATCTTCATCCGAGGAACCTGTTGCTGCAATCTGTGAACACACTGGGAAACACAGTAGAGTGGGGAAGGGAGGGAGGGTCAATCTAGAAGTAAAAAGAATATTACTGGCTAAGATATTTTTGGATGTGGAGAGATTAACTTGTTATTCTTGTTGCCTCTTAAGAAGGGCCTTCAGAAACAGTGCTTTAACTCACAAGTGAATTAGTTTGATAGTGGATATTTAAAGTACCCTGAGAGGAAAGGGAGGTTTGTTGGACCTTTAAAATCACATCACTGGATACAACCTTTACACACATGGGTCCAGAGATAGGCAGTGGTGAGCATGGATTGCCATGGGTCACTGGAGCAGAAGTGGCGTGGCGAACAGTTCTCAAAAGCAGCAAGGGACTTCAGGGAGGAAGCGCTGGCCTGGGAAGGGATAATATCGTTTAGCAGTCCACGGTTAATCTCCTGCAATGTGCCCTATTGTTTTGCTCACACAAAGATACAGACCAATGTCAACGGTGATAAAAAATAATTATCAAAAAGTAATTTTTTAAATTGTCTCAGCTGTTATTTCTTCAAATATTTTTCACACCCTATTCTCCTTTATTTTTCTGGGGCTCTAATTTGTAGTATGTGATGTATTTTTCGATGTGTCTTACGAGTCTCTCATGCTCTTTTATTATTTTTCATTATCGTTTCTCTTTGTGCTTCAGTGTGGATATTTCCTATTTATCCATCTACCAAGTCTCTAATGCCGACTTCTGCTGTGTTGAATCTGCTGTTAGATCCATCTATTTAGTACTTGGTTTCAGTTGTATATTTCAATCCTAGAATTTCCATTTAATTCTTTCATAGTTCTAATTTTCTGGTGAAATCCTCCATTTTATATCTATTTCATCCATCTTTTCCTCTCTTTTTTGAATATACCATTAATAGTTTATTTTAAACTATTTGCTAACTCAAATACCTGGATCACCTGGTTGTTTTGACTTTTCGTTGTTGTTGTATGCCTCTCTCCTTTGAAATGACTAATTATTTTTAACCGAATGGTAGATAGTGTATATCTAAAAAGTCACAGGAACTCCAGCTGATAGTATCTTCTTTCAGAGAGCGTGCTTTCTAGGCAAAGAGAGTAGAGGTTTTCACCATAATCAAATCAAATATTGAACTGAGCCAAGACAAGATTGCAGGTTTAGTAAAGCTCAGGCCACCTCTAGTTTCACTCTTGTTTTTAGGGTATAGATCTACATGTTTTTCATGGTAGGATGTGGTATGTCCATCAGAACCCCCTATGGGGGGCTCCTATCCTCAGCACTATCTCTTCAGTAAGGTGAGACTGAAAACAGAAACAAAAACAAAACACCTAAAATCCCTCTCTGAGTTTTAAAAGTGTTCTGCTTAGTTTCATATGCTCCTCTCCCCTGTAGCTTCAGAATGCAGCAAATACCTTGAGGGGGACACCAGCTGTGTATCCGGCCCCATTTCTTATCTTTGACCTCCCATTGTGATCTTAAACTCTCCAGTTTCCAATTTTGTCTCTGTAGTCTTACACCTGCTTATTTCTGTGCCCCATCAATGGCTCTCAATCCACATAAAATCTAGATTCTCAACTTTCTACCCTATGCCCTAGAATAAACAAACGCCCCCAAAGGAAAATGGTTACCGAAGGTAAACTCATCTTTTCAGTTTCTCTGCTCTGTAAACTTTCTTCTTTATTGCCCATGTTGCTTCAGCACCACTCTTGATGCTTTTAATAGGGTGTTTTTTTTTAAATGTATGACTTTTCCAATGGTTCTCAATGAGAAGGTTGTGTGCTATGAGCTATTCTACTCTACTTCTAAGCAGTTGTCTTAAATATATTAAAAGGAAAGAAGCAGATATTAAATAATCGAAGTAGGGTGTTCAATTTGATAGGTGTTAACTGGGAGCTAGGGCACCTGTGCTATATCCCTGGCTCTGCAATTAACTGACTGTATAGCACTGGTCAAGTTACTTTGCCTGCCTGGATACTAGTTTTCTTACCTGTAAAATAAAAAGATAAGACTAGATGAGCTCTAAAATATTTTATTTGATTTCTATGAGATTGTATTATTATGATTTGAACAATTTGATTAACTTATAAGTGTCCCTTGGGACTATCATAGAGCATGTTATATAATCATAATAGTAACATCAACTCATAATAATAATAAGCAATTAGATCACAGACACCCTTAGAAAATGATTGCACTTTAAGGCTCCATTTTCATTGCAGCTTAATCAGCACAAGAAAAAGTTTTTAGATAACCAAGCTAACAAGTTTCTACTAAGGTATTCTTATTGATCATTATAATTCAGATGACCATATGTCCTTGTTTGCTCACAACATTCCCATTTTATGTTTATTATCTCCAAATAACTCTTAATAGTTTTTCTTTTCACTCAAAAATACTCTAATTTGGTTGACAAATAATATGGTCATTCTAACTGTAATGCAAAAAAAAGGAAGCTCTAGGTTACTTATATGCATAATCATTTCCTGAGGCTGCTCTGAGAGAACATTGACATGCCAATAAGCAAAAATGACTAGTGGTAGAAACTGCATCACTTCAATTTCCATTCAGA
Source organism: Mandrillus leucophaeus (assembly GCF_000951045.1). Taxonomy (NCBI): domain Eukaryota; kingdom Metazoa; phylum Chordata; class Mammalia; order Primates; family Cercopithecidae; genus Mandrillus; species Mandrillus leucophaeus. Next base: position 1,595,146 of record NW_012104443.1, on the reverse strand, counting down.
CATAATATTGATATGATCTAGAATATTCAGGCATTGTTTGAATCCCTAGACTACTTGACAGTTTTCCAAATGTGTTCTTGTTTCTCACAGAAGAGTGAGAATCAGTTGGACAAGGTGTTATTCAACACAGGCCAACATAAGTGTCATCCAGTAAGGAGCAGGGCTTTTAACGGGCATAGATAACAGAAGAAAAAATATCATGAGCACAAATGTCACTGATGGAGAACATTTGTAAGGGAACATCATACCTCTATACCTATGATCTCTACAGTCCGTCTAACCTAGTGTTTACAGAACGCATAGTACAGTTGTGAGGCTGAAATGACTTCAATTGAAATATTATTTCAGTTGGTCCCTAGGTGATATATACATATACTTATTTTACTACTTGCCTGATTTGCAGACAAAAATGTGTGAGTGATGTATTTTGAAAATATCCTGGAAAATATTTTTAAACATGTCTTTATTAATAATTCATCATTGTATTTTTACTGCTATTAATTGCCTTTCTCTTTGTTGATTATGGAGTATATTAAAGCTTCTTAATTAATGTTTTAAAAATTTTACATCAACAATGAGAATTCGTTCCAAAATTTAGTTCCAAACTTGTATTATAGTCTGAAGAAATGTGACGTATTTGACTGTCCTCTCTTTTTGTGCAAATCTTATTTTGATAGTTGACCCCAACTGTCATGCAGCAAATTAGTGCTTATTTTATTCTAATTCTACAGACACAAGAAGGGCCTAGAAAAAATATTTAGTAGTGTACCAGATATGACCACAATCCATTTATCCACTAATTCATTCATTTACTCAAGAAATATATATAAAGACACTAGTTTTGGTGCTGGTTTGTATTGTTATGTACTTTAATACTACAAAATCACAGTATTTCCAATCTATCACCTAGTGTTCAAACTCACAGTAATGAATGACTAATACAAATCCATCAAGTCCATATATACCAGCTTTTTAAATCATTCTATTGATGGCAATTGATGCTAGAGTTTTTCACAACCGTATATCTGTAATAAACATAAACATCTGCATATAAAGAAATTTGCATTTTGAAATTATTTTCTTAGAATCCTCAAGGATTAATTCCTTCTATTAGAATTCCAGAGTCAAGGAGAATTAACATTATTAAGGCCCTTGATATATGTATTGCTTTACCAACTGGCCATATCAAAATACATTAACAGAAAGATAGCGTTATAAAAAAATTTATAAATGAAAGTTGCTACTTTCATTATGGACAGGACAAATAAAAATGGAAAATTGCAAGAAAGTCTGAGTACAGGGAATTATAGATGGACTTTTATTCTAGAAAATTTAAAACACACATTCTTTTTAAGATAAAAAAAATTATCCTCTTAATCTTCCAGATGACAAATTTTGTGTGTTTTGTCTTGAATTTACAAAAGAAAAAAAAAATCATTCTAAGAAATGTGTAACAAAGAATTGAAATATCTGTCAAACAGAATACATGACTTTAGGTAAAGAATTGTAGCTATACGTTAAACTGTAGAAAATACGGGAAAAATAATATTGTATGTGATGCTCTCCCTTCCTTAATAGCTTTTGCCCTAACTTTTCCAAATCTATTTTTGAGAATAGTAGAAGATTGACACTTGCCAGCTAATAAATTCAGAAGCATGTATCTGGGCTTGCCCTCATAATTGTATAACTTATATTTAGGTACATATATCTACCCTTAATTCAACCGGACTAGAAATAAGTTTTATTTCAGCCTATGTTTAGACTATTTTCAATATTGAAGACAGTGATATTCATTAACTTCCTCATACTTGCTTTCATTGAAGTAGCAATTCCAGTTAATGTACTGTATTTTACAATGGGTGTTTATTTATTAGGCTGAGTAATAATCTGACATCTCTTGGCTTCCTGATATGGTCTTTGATGTTCTCAAACGAAGTTTGAACCCATTTACAACTGTATTACTATTTATGGAACATACACATCAAAACCTTTAATACAAAAGAAACATTCTTTGAAAAAGAACTGGGAAAAGAATCTCAACAGTTTATTTTCAAGACCTTTTTACCAATAAGAGAAATCCTAACATATTCCATTTTATGATCTAGCACACACATACACACACACAGAGAAACTCACATCTCACTTTCATACATACACAAATTTTAGTCAAAATTGCTTTAGCGAAAGCTGAAATTAGGTATTCCAAATAATTACCACAGCAGAAAAAATTGTTCAAGTTACATATCTCATATTTACAATAATTATATTAATAGTCCTCAGATTATAACATATCAAAATTGTTAATTTATTTAGAAAAAGCAAATGTATTAACTTAGCAGAATCCAAGATAATCTGATTACGGCTATAGACTTTGCAATGTAAAATCCATATTGAATATTGTGATAACAGATTTATTAGCTAAGTAATTATTGGGTGAAGTTAATTCTTTTATGTGTATGCAACATATTTAGTAAATCTTATTACTGTGTTTAGGAAACAGAACAGAGTCTTCAGGAATGGAACTTACATTACATTTATAGTCTGTTGTTTGGAAACCAATTATTTTTTCTTCTGACCATTTGACATTGTATTCGACTCCTGACTTCCTTGATATATTATGCTCCTGACCTTAATTCTCAACTGCTATTCTCTGATTACTTTTTGCCATGAGAGTTGGCAACTCCTAACATATTTACAGAATTCCTTCTCTTTTTTGCTTTAGGGAAATCATCTACTCAGAAGAAATATTTTACCAGTTTTATTTTGTCTTCTCTCAGCCTGAATATCCTCTCGTGGTTAGGAAGCTTCAGTTTTCTATTGAAAAGTTCACCTAGATTAATTACAAAAACCTAAACCTGGACAGACAAGTCAGAAACTAAAGTTGGCAATTTTTCTACTCTACAACTTGCTGTTTTTTCTTAATTTTCCATTGTTTTCAAGTCATTAGCAACTTTGTTTCCTCTTGAATCCATGCAGTCATTTTCCGTTATCTCATCCTTAACATCATCTGTGCACTAGACATAACAGAGAGACCCACACCTTCTTTCCATCTCCAGACTGACCACCACAAGTTAGGCCCCAACCATTACCCATTATACTTCTGTGTCTGGAGTTGGTTCCCTCAGGTGGGTTTGTCGTCTCACTGACTTCAAGAATGGAGCTGTGGACCTTCTCGGTGAGTGTTACAGCTCTTAAAGGTGGCACAGACTGAAAGAGTGAGCAGCAGCAAGGTTTATTCTGAAGAGCGAAAGAACAAACCTTCCACAGCGTGGAAGGGGACCTGAGTGGATTGCCGCTGCTGGCAGGGATGGTCAGCGTTTTTTCCTTTATTTGTCCCCGCCCATGTCCTGCTGATTGGCCCATTTTACAGAGTGCTGATTCATCCATTTCACAGGGTGGTGATGGGTCCATTTTACAGAGCACTGATTGGTGAATTTTACAAACCTCTAGCTAGTTACAGAGTGCTGATTGGTGCGTTTTACAATCCTGGCTACAGAGTGCTGATTGGCGCATTTTACAATCCTCTTGTAAGACAGAAAAGTTCTCCAAGTCCCCACTCAACCCAGGAAGTCCAGCTGGCTTCACTTTTGTCTTCTAAACATAGATAATCATATAGTTTTTAACTTTAGAAAAGCTTCCTTAAATGCCTTACTCCATGCACTTCTTGGTGCTTGTACTAGCAAATAAAAATTACTTAGTTTGGCCTTGACAAATTGTTATTTCACTCTCTTTCAGGTTAAGTTTTGCTGCCCAATTCATACAGTTTGTGTGCTTCTTTTGCAAACAAAATTCTCTTCTTTTTTTTCAAATATGTACCTTCTATTCCCAAATCCAAATCTAATTAATCCCGTTTCACCCTTGCTTTGGACTTCTTTAAGTGACATTCAGCTTTATGTGACTTTGTAAACAGAAACTTCCTAACTGGACTGTTATCTCTCACAAACATAGAAAGAAGCTTTATGAACAAAGTTCACCTGCTCTTTATTCAGTCAATACTATTGTTGACAAAATCATGCCATGCCCTGTTATTTTAAAGGGAGAAAGGGAGGTTTAGAAAAATGCCACAGATAACATCAGAAAAACATTAAAAGCTATAGTGGGCTCCACTTCCCCCATAAGAACATGGAGATCTGAGAGTGAAATGAGAAAAAATTCAAACGTTTATGGCAGCTATCTGCAGACAATCACCTCAGAACTGCGATATGTGACTGAGAAACCTTAAGAATGCCCAAGCCTTATCTAGGTAATAAGAGTAATGAGAGTCTAATGTCAACTTTAGCTCAGAAATAGAATGACTTTGGAAACCAGTAAGGAGTCACTTAAGTTAAAATGTGCCTAAAGAGAGGTGTTAGCAGAAATGAGTTGACCTGGACCAAGTCATAAAGGATGAGTTGGGCTAGGCATAGTGGCTCATCCCTGTAATCCCAGGACTTTGGGAGGCCAAGGTGGGTGAATTGTTTGAGGCCAGGAGTTCAAGACCTGGCCTCAAGCCAGGGCAATACACCAAGACTCCATCTCCACAAAAAATTAAAAAAAAAAAAAAAAGCTGGGCATAGTAGTAGCATGTGCCTGTAGTCCTAGCTTACACAGGAGGCAGAGACAGAAAGAACCCTTGAGCCCAGCAGTTTGAGGGGGCAGCATGCTATAATTATGCCACTGCACTCTAGCCTGGGTGACAGAGTGAGACCCTGTCTCAAATAATAACAATAAGAATAATAAATAAAAAGATAAGTTGGAGAATATGAACTTTTGTCAGCACTGTCAAAGGGAGAGGGATTCTGAATTTAGGAGGATAGGAGCCTTCTGAGGAAGGAATCATCTCTTCATTCTTCCATGGCATTGAGAATATATTACTTAGGATTTCTGTGAGCTCTGACTCTGTGGGCTAAATAGTTTCCATTTGCCCATCCAGATCTCCTCTCCACCCTTCTCTGCCTTGCTCTGTGCCATCGGAGGTTGCCCTCCTCCGACTACATGTTAGTACTTCCTCCCTAAAGCTTTCACTTGCTCTTCGCCAGCGTGGTAGAGGTTGGAACGCCCCAGCAGAAGGTTGGGGCGCAGAAGGAGAGGTCAGACTGCTTTCCTCTACCTACAACTTCAGCTGCTATCAGGTGGCCTCTTTTCCAGGACTGCAGCTCCCATCAGGTTCTGGTCACAGTTCTCTCCCCTCAGCCTTTCAGGCCGAGCACTGGGAATACTTGCCATTATGATATTGTGTTGAAATTTCTTGGATGCTTCTTTATTCCATCATCAACCCTAAATCCTGATCCTAACTGTCTAAACAGACTTATAACCACCATGCTCTTTGAGTTCTACTTTCCATGTGCCATCTACCTCTTCCTGGGACCCTGACTCACTTATTGTTTTTAGCTTCTTCTGATATATGCTCCTGAAATGGGGGATGAAAAGGACATTCTGGTTAATAGTGGTGTGTTTGTGCATAATGTGCATGTGTATGTGTTTGTCTTCCTCATTATTAAATAAATGACTTTGGCAGGGCCCAGTGGCTCATGCTTGTAATTCTAGCACTTCGAGAGGTGGAGGCAGGTGGATCATCTGAGGCCAGGAGTTTGAAACCAACCTGGCCAACATGGTGAAACCTCATCTCTACTAAAACTACAAAAAATAGTCGGGTATGGTGATGCATACCTGTAATCCCAACTACTCGGGAGGCTGAGGCGGGACAATTGTTTGAACCCAGGAGGTGGAGTTTGCAGTGAGCCAAGATAGTGCCACTGCACTCCAGCCTGGGCGACAGAGCGAGACACTCTGTCTCAAAAAAAAAAAAAAAAGGATTCAATTTTAACTTAAAAATTATTCTGTAAATAGTTTGGCTTATGCATATCAATATTCGATTGTATCCTACTTTGGGTGCACTGACAACCCTGAATATGAGTACAATGGGCCTCATGGAGCCCCCCCAGGCTAAGTGAGAAATAGGCATAGGAATCTTATGTAATTCAAAAATTTTCTAAGGAAATGTCTAAGCCTTGGAAGCCAGAAGCCAGTTTAAGTTTTAATCTAATAGTGGAAGTTTTATGATGGATTGGATGAAAACTGGTCTCTATTCTGGAAAATAATTACTGGAGTATTATATTGAAATATGATTTTTATTTCAGATTATCTCAGCATACTCTTAACACTATTGAATCACTTTTAGATTTGTTATGGGAATATTGTCCTTCAGATAATGGCCAAAAATTTGCATTTTGATGGCCTGTCTAGACCTGATAAAAACAATTCTCTGGCCGGACGTGGTGGCTCATGCCTGTAATCCCAGCACTTTGGGAGGCCGAGGCGGGTGGATCACGAGGTCAGAAGATTGAGACCATCCTGGCTAACACGGTGAAACCCCGTCTCTACTAAAAATACAAACAATTAGCCGGGCATAGTGGCGGGCGCCTATAGTCCCAGCTACTCGGGAGGCTGAGGCAGGAGAATGGTGTGAACCCGGGAGGCAGAGCTTGCAGTGAGCCGAGATCGCGCTACTGCACTCCAGCCTGGGCAACAGAGGGAGACTCCATTTTTTTAAAAAAACAAAAAAAAAAACAAAAAAAAACAGTTCTCTAACCTGACTGATAACTCAGAAAATCTGATAACACCATACCCTGAATACAGAACGTAATAGTTATCCTGAGCTGGAGAATAGTTGTTTCCTCAAGATGATGCATGCTGTCTCCAATTCACCACAGCACCTACTAGATCTCCTTATGAATGTTATTATTAGGTCTCTAGGTTCCCAATCCCCGTTTTAAGAGATATTGTCATCAGCTCTGATGACTGGACAAACAGGTCTGGTGTGCTCTCACCAGACGGTGAATTATTCATTCATGTGTCCATTTAATCAGTCAGACAGCAATTTATAAATGTTTCCTCTATGTCAGATACTGCTCCATGTACTGAGGATATAGCATGAAACAAAACAGAGAAGCTCATGAAAATTATATACAGTGCAGTGGAAAAGTAATACTTAATTCTTATTCTTTGACTTTCATTTCTTTGGCATTTTACAGATGGACCATCACCTTTTCAAACTGATAAGTTGTTTTGTATCAGTTACATACAGAATAGGGTCATTTGGGTATCTGTCCATACAGTTACAAATGAATAATCTCATATATTTTTTGTTCAATTATTTATATTTTACTGTGTGGCATTTGCCGTCTCTAAAGTCACCTGTGCAAATGGGGTCCCCCCTCAACACAGATTACTAAAGAGGGAAATGAATAAGTGATAGGAAGTTTGGAACATTGAGATTGCCATTAGCTTCCAGGGGAAAATGCTGTGCCCAGTTTAAGACAAGATGATTTTGAGATAATGAGCTAATGTTCACGTCAAAGTGCCTCTGGAGCAGTTGGGAAGATGCATGTGGATGCACCTTCCTCAGTCCTGACTTATGTGTGATGGTTCAGAACCGGAAGTCTATTGTGTTCCTTTTAAAGTGGGGAAAGCCAAAGGTATTTTAACAACTTGATTTGAAAAAGAAAACATAATCCTCCAAATGATTTCATATTAACATATTTTCCTTGTACTCGATTTTTCATTCTGCCTTTAAATATCTGCTTATCTACTTAGTGGCTTATTTATAGCTTAGTCCACCTTGCTTCACAGCAGATGATACGATTTCCTTGTTCCACTGTCCCACTGTCCAGCCAATGGTTTTCAGGCATTGCTGAATAATGTTGATATACTACTAAACAAATACAATTAAGTGGTGAGTCTGCTTTTAACCAAAGGTGACATTCCAAAATTGAAAGCAAATGACCTTTGGATTATTTGTACTGCTTTTTCCTCACAGGCATGGAAACGGGAGAGTTGGTTTATGAACTGCGTCGATGAGAGTGAACCTGTGGAAGGATTACAGAAGCTGGATTAGAAATGAGGAGGACAGCCAGGACAAGTAAAGAAGGATGCATGTACAGGAAATCTACAGAGAAGAGAACTAAGAAGGAGTAATTTAGTTCTTGTTTACATGGTCAGATATTTGCATTCGGCCCCTGGGAGCAACACTTTTTCACCCTGGACACACTTTTAGGAAGGGGAGCAGTGAGGAGAGGCTAACACCAGATTTCTACAGAGTCAGTGTTTCACTTCAGCTGCCTGATGAAGAGTGACAGGGACACTGCAAGAGTTTCAGATGGGTGTCAAGTGTGACTCATGAATAAAAATAAGGAGCAATCAATTATGAATATTTGCTTGCTAGAAACAAGAATCTCAGAAAGGGAGGAGACTATTTATGTCCAGACAGTTTAGTGCCTGTCTAACTCATCCCCCAATTTATGTTTTGAATTCCAATCTGAGTATGCATTTAGTTAAGAATTGCAAAATTTTTTTTAAAAAATCCTGTGACCTGAAGAAATTTGATTCATGATGGAGAAGGGCCAGATGTACGGAACCCTGAGTTTATGAAAGAGTATTCTGTGTGCACTGGCCTTTGTCCATTTCACTACCATTTCACTAAACTTCCCACTACCTGAGGCTTAACTTCTCAATGCTGCTTTTTGGATAAAGCTTGAACACTTATGTACCCAGCAGGCAAATCTTTCCAGAGCTTTTTACGAAATGCATTTCCTCTTTGCCTCTTTACCTTCCAAGTATGAATCTTCAGCTCTAGCTAAACTCAACTGCTCAGGCCTCTCACGTTTCAACCTCTTGTTATTTGTTCAAATTGCTGCCCCAGCTGCAACACTCAGCACCTGGGGCCAATCTGAGTTATCTTCTTCCAGAAGGTCTCTCCTGACTCTTCAGCTAGAAGGAACATCTTTTTCTGAGAGTGCCTTTTGGGTACATAAGTTTTCTGGTATATGTTTTACATTTCTCTTAATACCAGTAACTTTTGCAAATGTTTATAAGGTGTCTCTAAAGCTGTATTATTGTGTCTCACATGGCAACAAGCATTCACAACAGGATATCCTGCTTAGCTCCTCAAGTTCTGAGAAAGACTCTAACTTGGGCATGGGTTAATGATACCTCCTTTTAAATTTGATTTATGTAACGTACAGTCCTAAGGACAGTATTTTCTTTGCATGGCATTGTTTAGATCTGTATGTCTGTTATTTCTAATCTTCACACCCCTAATAGTTGGTGCTCTTTCATGTTGACAAATAAGGAATCTTAGAAATGAATCAGTTACTCAAGGTCCTGCAGCTCGTAAGTGTCTAAGCCTGGTCTCCATTCCAGCCTCACTAGCCTCTATATCCTATTTGCTTTCCACTGTGCCCTGGTCCTTTCCTGATTTGATCATTTATATTTAAAACCAGAATAATTTCTTTACACAGAAAATGTGTTGGAGTTTTTTTCTTTTAAATACAAAGTCCCAACTTTTCTCTCTGCCTACCCCATCTCTCTATCCCAATGCTTTTTGTCTCTGAGATACATGTCTGTTTTGCATGTGGTAGGAGTTTCTGTGTACTTAATACAAATTTTGGAAATCCTAGCTGGTGACTCCAGGAACCTCATGGGAAAAACAATAAGATTCCTGATGGAAGGTAACTTTAATCCTTCCCATCATAGTCTCCTAGACTAAGACCAGTGGGACAAAGGTTACCTACCCCACCCTCAAGGGAGTACACCAAAGGAAGGAGCTCAAAGAAGTGACAGACTTTTTGGAGACATACTTGCTCCAAAGATGGTTTGGTGTCAGAACAGAGTGAAAACTTTCAACAAATCTTGCATCTACCCCTGAAATTATTCTCTAATCCAAACACTAGAAATTTATAGCCTGATGGTGTGTGAAAAATATTAACATATATGCATTCACAGTTTTACCACTATCTGCTTACCCAGTAAGATAGTATTACAGACAATAGTTTAGAATGCAATTTTGCCTTAGTTGGTATTCCATTTCTGCTGCTTACTTACTGTCTGACCTTGCCTCAATGCTACTATCTATTTACAAAGTGAGGTGATGTTATTACTTATTCCTTAGAGTTGTTGGCATTGGATTAAAATAAAAGAGTGCATGGCACAGAAGAAGTACACAAAATGTTAGCTACTTTTATTATTATTGCTTTCCAGAACTTTATGGTGATGATTGAAGTAATGGATTAGAAGAAAAGAACTGAAAGAAGAATGGCTGTTGATTTAAAATTATTAGGATTGGGGTAACATTCATACACATAAAATTCACCATTTTAACCATTTTAAGTGTATAATTCAGTGACTTTTAGTATATCTACAATGTTGTCCAACCATTACAACTGTCTAGTTCCAGAACTCTCTCCACACTCCGAAATGAAAAGCCATGTCTTTTAAGCAGTCAGTCCCCATTCTCAGTCCCTGGCAATCACTAATTTGCTTTCTATCTTTATGAATATGTCTAATTACGTATATTTCTTTTAAATGGAGTTTTACAATATGTGGTCTTTTTGTCTAGCTTCTTTCACTTAGGGTCATATTTTTAAGGTTTATTCACGTTGCAGTATATGTCAGTACTTCATTCCTAAGTTATGGCTGGATAATATTTTGTACACATGTTTTGTTTATGCCTTAATCAGTAGATGAATATTTGAGTTTTTTTCTACCTAAATGTCAGCACTGTCTAAAAAAAATTGAATATAGTGGAGCAGCAGAATAAGTAGATTATATTTTGGCTATTGTGTTTTTTCCATTCTTTTACTTTCAACTCATTTGCATCTTTGGATTTTATATGAATCTCTTATATATACCATAGAGTTAGATCATGTTTTTTATCCATTCTGCCAATCTTTGCCTTTTAATTGGAGAGGTTAACGCATTTACATCAAATATAATTGCTGATAAGAAAGAACTTACTGCTGCCATTTTGATATTTATTTTCTGTATGTCTTTTATCTTTTTTATTCTGCATTTCCTCCATTACTGCCATCTTTTGTGTTTAATTAATTATCATTTGGATTCTCACTTTTTTACTGCATATTTTGTAGACATTTTCTTAGTGGTTACTCTAGGGAATACAATTATCATATTAACCTATAATAACCTAGTTTAAATTAATAGCAACTCAATAGTACAGGCATACCTTGTTACATTGTGCTTTGCTTTACTATGCTTTGCAGATATTGTAGTTTTCAAATTGAAGGTTTGTAGCAATCCTGTATCAAGCAATATATTGGTGCCATTTTCCAACAGTATGTACTCACTTCATGTTTCTGAGTCACATTTTAGTAATTCTCACAATATTTCAAACTTTTGATTATTATCATATCTGCTATGGTGGTCTGTGATCAGTGATTGTTGATGTTACTATTATAATTGTTTTGGGGTGTACAAAACATGCTCATCTAAAACAGCAAACTTAATAAATGTTGAATATGTACTGACTGCTCCACTGACTGGCCAATTTCTCCATCTCTCTCCCTCTCCTTAGGCATCCCTATTTGCTGAGATAGAACAACATTAAAATTAGGCTAATTAATAAGCCTACAATAGCCTCTCAGTATTCAAGTGAAAAGAAGAGTCACATGTCTCTCACTTTAAATCAAAAACCTAGAAATGATTAGGCTTAGTGAGGAAAATATATCGAAAGCTGAGATAGGCTTCTTGTGCCAAATAGTTAGCCAGGTCGTGAAGGCAAAGAAAAAGTTCTTGAAGGAAATTAAAAGTGTTAGTCTAGTAAATACACAAATAAGAAAGTAAATTAGCCGTATTACTTGTATTAAAGAAAATTTTAGTAGTCTGGATAGAAGATCAAACTAGCCACAATATTCCATTCAGCCAAAGCCTAATCCACAGCAAGGCCTCTCTTCAAGTCTATGGAGGCTGAGAGAGGGAAGCTTCAGAAGAGAAGTTTGAAGCTAGAAAAGGTTGGTTTATGAGGTTTAGGGAAAAAAGCCATCTCTGTAACATAAAAGTGCAAGATGGATGCAGCAAGTGCTGATGTAGAAGCTACAGCAAATTATCCAGAAGATCCAGCTAAGATAATTAATGAAAGTGGCTACACTAGACAACCTATTTTCAATGCAGGTGAAACAGCCGTCTATTGCAAGAAGACGTCATCTCAAGCTTTCATAGCTAGCAAGGGGAAGTCAATGCCTGGCTTCAAAGATTCAAAGGACAGGCTGACTCTCTTATTAGGGACTAATGCAGCTGGTGACTAAGTTAAAGCCAATATTGTTTACCATTCTGAAAATCCCAGGGCCCTTAAGAATTATGCAAAATCTATGTTGCCCGTGCTCTCTAAATGAAACAGCAAAGCCTGGATGACAGCACATCTTTTTACAGAATGGTTTACTGAATATTATAAGCCCATTGCTGAGGCCTACTGTTTAGAAAAAGAGATTCCTTTCAAAATATTACTGTTTATTGACAATGGCCCTGGTCACCCAAGAGCTCTGACAGAGATGTACAAGAAGATTAATGTTGTTTTCATGCTGGCTAACACAATATCCATTTGGCAGCCCATGGGTAAAGGAGTAATTTCTACTTTGAAGTCTTATTATTTAAGAAATACATTTAAGAAGCCTGTAGCTGCCACTCATAGTGATTTTTCTGGTGGAAATGGGCAAAGTAAACTGAAAACCTTCTGGAAAGGATTCACCATTCTAGATGTCATTAAGAAAGTTGTAATTGGCCAGGCACAGTGGCTCATGCCTATAGTCCCAACACTTTGGGAGGCCAAGGCAGGTAGATCACCTGAAGTCAGGAGTTCGAGACCAGCTTGGTCAACATGGTGAAACCCCATCTCTACTAAAAATACAAAATTTAGCCAGGTGTGGTGGCAGGCATCTGTAATTCCCAGCTACTTGGGAGACTGAGGCAGGAGAATTGCTTGAACCCGGGAGGTGGAGGTTGCAACGAACCAAGATTACACCATTGCCCTCCAGCCTGGGTGACAAGAGTGAAACTCCATCTCAAAAAAACAAAAAAACAAAAAAAAAACACATGATTTACAGGGGGAGGTCAAAATATCAACATTGACAGGAGTTTAGGAGAAGCTGATTACAACCTTATTGGATGACTTTGAGGGGTTCAAGACTTCAGTGGAAGAAGTAATTGAAGATGATAGAAATAGCAGGAGAACTAGAATTAAAATAGAGCCTGAGGATTTAACAGAACTGCTACAATCTTATAATAAAAGTTGAATTGATCAGAAATTGCTTCTTATGGATGAACAAAGAAAGTAATTTCTTCAGTGGAATCTATTCCTGGTGAAGATGGTATGAATTATTTGTTGTCATTATTGAAATGACAAGGAGGTATTTACAACATTACATAAACTTAGTTGATAAAGCAGTGGCAGGGTTTGAGAGGATCGGCTCTGATTTTGAAAAAAGTTCTACTGTGGGTAAAATGCTATCAAACAGCATCTCATGAATTCTTCCATGAAAGGAAGAGTCAGTTGATGCAGCGACATTATTGTCTTATTTTAAGAAATTGCCACAGCCACCTCCACAACCTTCAGCAACCACCATCCTGTTTAGTGATTAGTCAGCAGCCATCAACATTGAGGCAAGACCCTCAACCAGCAAAATATTATAACTAGCTGAAGTCTCAGATGATTGCCAGCATTTTTAACAATAAAGTATTTTAAAATTAGGTATACATATTGTTTTTTAGATATACTGCTGTTGCACACTTGATTGACTACAGTGTAAGCATAACTTTCAAATGAACCAGAAAACCAAAAAAAAACTGCACAACTCATTTTATTATATTTGCTTCACTGCAGTGGTCTGAAACCAAACCTGCAATATATTTGAGGTATGCCCGATAGAAAAACTTTACTCCAATATATGTGTTCCGCCCTCGTGTTGTTACCATAACAAATTACATCTTTACACAGTATGAATTTATTAATGTAGCTTCATAATTATTGTTTTATTCATTTATCTTTTAAATCACATAGAAAGAGGTATTACAAATCCAAAATATAATAATGGCTTTTATATTTACCAATGTATACCTTTACTGTTATTTACTTCATATGATGTTGGGTCACTGTCTAGTGTCCTTTCATTTCAGTCTGAGAAAGTTCCTTTAGCATTTCTCATTAGCAAGGACTAATAGCAATGAACTCTTTCAGTTTTTGTTTACCTGGGAATGTCTTAATTTCTCTTTCATTTTTGAGGGGTAATTTTCTCAGATATAGGAGTCTTGGTTTACATTTTAATATAGCCTCCCACTGCTTTCTAGCTTTCATATTTCCTGATGAGAAATTGGCTGTTAATCTTATTGTGGTGTCCTTGTACACGACAAATTGTTTTTTTCTGTTTCTGCTTTCAAGATTTTATTTTATTTTGGCTTTTGAAAATTTGGCTCAATATGAATCTCCTTGAGTTTATCCCATATTGCACTTCCTGGTATCAGCAACCTATAGTAGCAATGCAATCTGCCATCTTCAAGACAGTACAGGATGGTACTAGGAAGTACAGGATGGTAGCAAGCCTAGTAAAATAAAACAGAGCTCTTTTACTGAAATCAAACTATTATTTATTTATTAGGCATTTCTCTGGTTGTGGCAACTTTTTGATTAGATTTCAGAGACCTAAAAAATTGATGTTGACAGTTTTTGCTAGCTTAGTCATTGCTTTGTGAGAGAAAATCGTTTGGAGTTCACTACTCTATCATTTTTGCTAATGTCAAATATAAATTGATTCATATTTCCTTTTTTCTATGTATATTTTCATATAATTGATTTATATTTTCTAAGGCCTGTAGAATTGGAAAGGCATAGCCAGAATTTTAACAGAAAAATGAGAAAAGAGTGATTAGAACATGTGTCAGGGGTCCCCAAGACCACACCTAGGTTCCATGATTCACTAGGAGGATTCAGAGGACTCAGCAAACAGTTGTACTGACAGCTATGATTTTTTATAGTTAATAGATACAAAGCAAAAAATAAAGGCATATGGGGACAAGTCTAGAGGAAACCAGGTATAAGCTTTCAGGAGTTTTCTCTGAGTGGAGTCACATAGATTGCACTCAAGTCCTCCAGCAACAAATTGTAATAATATATGTAAAATGTTATTTACCAGGGAAGATCATTAGATATTCAGTGGTAGCTTGTCACATAGGCAACCTCTACTAGGCACATAACAAAATTCTAGACTCCCAGAAGCAAAGCAGGTGTTCAATGTAAACCTCATCGTTTATGCAAACAGTTTAGGCATAGTTAGCAATTCTTATCAATTACGGTGGTGAGAACTCTCTTTAACTCCAAGGTTATAGACATCAGTCAACTTTGCATGCAGGTCTTTAAAAGGATAGCAATCTCAGGCCTGCTATGTTAACTCTTTTCTGGACAGGGTACTTGCCACACTGTATTGAACTCTGAGACACAGGTGAATAAAATAGAATCTTAGGAAGTTTTGTTGTACATTTTGTGATGCAGTTTTCCTCCTTTGTTTTCATTTCCTTATCAGGAAATCTCAATAAAGACTTGCAATATTTTTCTATGCTTTGGATTGGTATTTTGCTTAGTTGTAATATTAAGCTAAGATGAATCTTAAGTTGGAAAATTCCAGTTTTATTCAGACTTTGGAAGCATACTTCAAGGGAAAGGTGGACTATAATTAATTTAAAAAAAACAAATAAAAACTGCTGTCTTCAGAGTGTCTCAAACAAATAAGCTGAGAGCACCAGGAAGCCTCACTGTATGCTGGTACAAAGTGTAGCCCATAAGTTAGATTTTTTTTTTTTCCATATCAGCTGAGTGACTGCTAAAGAAACAGCCCAGGTCATCACAGTAGCCTCCAAAGTTTGGGATTCAAACAGACAATGTGGGGACACCAGAGGACAAGACAGGAGTAGTAGCTGCTCTCAAATGTTCACACAAATGCATACCAGCCATACCTTGGGACTATGACAGTAAAGAATCATGTGTAGGCTAAAGGAGGAAAACATGGTCATTTGTGAGCACATGGGAGTTATCCACGGGACCCCTCTTGTCCTAGCCTGCTAGGGTTGCCATTACAAATACCACAGACTGGGTGGCTTATATAACAGAAGTTTATTTTCTTACAGTTCTGATGCTAGAAGTGCAAGATGAAGGTATTGGAAGGTTTGGTTTCTCTGGAGGCCTCTCTTCTTCTTGGCTTGCAGATGGCCATCTTCTCACTGTGTGCTCTCATGGCCTTTCCTCTATTTGCCTAGACGCTGAGTACTCATTTATCTTCTTCTAGGGACAACAGCACTACTGAATTGAGGCCCTACTTTTATAGCCTCATTTAACCTTAACTACCTCCTTAAAGGCCCTATCTTCAAATACAGTTACCTTAGGGGTTAGGCTTTCAACATATTCATTTGGGGGGTTTGGAACAATTCAGCTCATAACATGGCTCCACACCCAGAATTGTCATTTTGCATGAAGGCCAAGTTCAAAGAACCAGGTTGAATAAAGTCACCATTTTTAGAACCACAGTTATATATATGATCATAGCATTCATTTCATTCTCACCTCCAGGGTCCTCAGGAGGCTGGAATTCTAGTGGGTAGCCAGGTTAGGTTAACTGTATTGTTATTCTTCATCTTATATTACACTTTCTCCCTAATAGCTACTCCTTAAGCTGCTCTTATGATTAATTTAGATATTTGAAAGTGATCAAATGCACCACATAAACTTTTCAACATACTCAGGAAGCAATTCCATAAAGAATCTTACTACATACTTTAGTTAGACAGAATTGTCATTCACACCCAGGCCAAGTTCAAAGAACTAGGTAGAATAAAGTTGCCATTTTTAGAACCAAAATTATATATATGATCATCTCATTGTAATAATATTGCTAAACCACTTCAGGTTTAATAAATTATTTTATAAATAAATGAATAAATAATGTTTCTCTTCCTTACAATGAACCCTTAATGCAGCCATTCTCATGGGGGGAAATAAGAGAAGAGTGAGAAGTGTAAGTGAAATGTTTATCTCCAATGTAGCAATTAGCATTTTCGGGTAGTTTTAGGCAAAAGTCAGTGTGAGTTCTTAGAGTCTCTGATGCCTTCCAGATGAGAGAAAGCATTTGAGGCTCTGCAATGGTCTCAGGCCTCAGTGACATGCCTGTGCTCTTTCAGGACATGCCCAGACAGGTGCTATTTTCATTACAAAATAGTTCATTTAACACCCTAAACAATTTTAACTGGCTTTGTTCGCTTCATTTAATTTTCTCTCTGTGTTCAGCACCACAAATATTTCAGAAGTGAAATAAACTGGGTTTCTGGGATTGCTCTGCTCAATAGGGCACCGTTCATGTGGTAGCACATATGCATCTCAGCTTCCGGAGTTGAGCAGTGCATCCTGCACAGCTGTACCCACAAGCCCTGGGTATGAATGCCCTGACAATCACTGGGACTAGCCAGGCTAAGCATGTCCAGACTTCCTCCCCAGGAACTCTAGATTGAGACAGCTCTGCTTTTTCACCGAACTTAATGGATAGTGTAGAGAGAACCCAAGATTATGCTACCTCTGATATTATCTGTCTCTCCCAAAGCTGAGCAATACTTTGATGATAGCATCCAGGACAGTGAGTTTTGGTGTTATCCTGTCTAATTCTCTGTGATTTGGAAATTTTTAGAGTTAGCATTCTTAAAATGGATTGCTCTAGGCCCACTTAATTATCTATGGCATCAACCTAGGGGTAATAAATAAGATTAATATAGTATTTAAGATAAGTGGCACTGGGAAGCCTCTCCATTGATTATAGAATGTGTTAAGATTTTGTCTTTCATGTCCACATGAGAAGAAAAAAAGGAAAGCTGGAGGGAAAGTGATTCATTAAATGTCCTTTGTCTAAAAACCTTGAGATGTTTGACATCCTATTTTTCCTGACCTCTGAGTGATCACTACCACAGCCAGGGATAATGTTTTTAATGTCGCAGTTTGAACAGGGCCCAACATTTTAAATTAAATTCACAGATTAAGCCTTATAAATTTCCTGGTTCCGTTGCCTTACATTATTGGATATATTTCTGTTTCCTTTGCTTTCATAGACCTAAATAATGAAAACCCTTTATAGTTCATCCAAAGCTCACCGACTCTGACATGTGGCATTCACATTTTATGAGTAATTTCCAGGGTACTTCCTATTTCTACTGAGCTGTATGCTAAGATAACTTCTGGACAGTACAACAGCATGGGTAATTGGCAATTATCCAGGTTTGTTTTGGATATGTTATGGAGGTGTTTCTACAAATTAAGGACCCATGCAAACTGGTAAATTTTATTATCTAAGAATAATTCTCATTGGGGAATATTCCCTTCGTTTTTCTCCCTTTTCATATATTTACATAAAATTGCCTCAAACGGCGCTTTCTGTTCCTTTGAAAGACACCATCAATAGATATCCAAGGGCAGCCATAATTAAGTAAGCCGGCCAATTAAATAAGGAAACACAATATCTTGTTAGCAATTGGCATCAACTGCTGGGTGACATTTTGATTAACTGCTTCAATATAATGTATAGCTTTTCGGTGACTTTTCACTTCTTAAAAGGTTATAGTCTCTGAAAAGTAACATTGAGAAAGATGATATTTAAACGGTATAGGAAAATTCAAATAAATAGCTTGCTCTACTTTTAGGAATCTCTTCTCCTCTCACAGTAAAATCCCTGATAGTCTACTTGGCCTTTTTATTCTACTTGTTGAGGTTTCTATTATTGTAAGGGGAAGATGATACATCTTTTCCTTCCTAAACCAGATTTGCTAGCACTCAAAGCTTCATTCTGCGTTTTCAGTAAGAAATGTAACAGTTGACTCATTGGGAAGATCTGTATGGCTTCTTTCCTAAGAGATCTAGAGATTTCGATCCCAGTACTCATAAATGAGCCTTTTAGGAGATTCAAACCACTGGGAGGAGCACACACAGCATTGCTCATGGGTGGAAGTCAAGATCTACTCCACCAAGGCTCTAGGACCATGTTTTTCACATGATTTACAAACTACCTGTCTTAAAACAGCAACTGACGTGCTTCTTAAAAAATGCAGATACTTGAGTCAAAGTCCGCATCAACTGATTCAGAACCTTTGAAGATGGAGCCAAGGATTCCTCATCTTTATAGGCTCTCCGGGTAATTTTTGAGCATACCTTTGAAAACTACTGATCTAGGCCATGAAGAATTATTTTGATTATCTGGGGAACCTTGAGCTAGATCCTGTCTTGCTTCTTCCACACATATTAAACTTGTCATATTCTCATTCAGCAGGGAAGTTACTTCTATTCCTTACACTTAAAGACAAAAGAAAGTTGCCTTCTTCCAAAAAGACCCATCCTCAACTTTTTGTCCAGCCTGTTGCAAATGATCTGCCCTTGTACATTGTGTCCTGCTCACCGACATTTTGGGAATGGGCATAATATCATCATTTTATTATGAGTGGATAATTCTTTCTTTCAATTGCCCTATGCAGCTTATGAAGTGCCACATAAACTTCTTTTACAGCCTCATTAGAGAAGCCGGAGAGCTGGAGCAAATGCATGACTCTGTATGTGAGCAGAGCATGATCAGGGCATTTCTGAGCACTAATTGGTTGAACCAGCCAGTGGTCCCATTGTTCAGTCAGTGGCCACAATCACAGGAGTGCAGGTGACATAATTGTCCTTTCAAAGAAGGCTGTATCTATTTCATACTTTACCTGGTACATAATCAGTTTTATTGATTCTAAATAAACACCTGACATTTGGTTGCACAAATTTTGCAGTAAAGGTTCCAGAAAGCAATCTCCCCACAACACAATAGCTGAAAATAGATTGTAGGTCAAGCAAATTGCAGAAGGTTAATGAGGCTGGAATATGTTCATATCAAGTCTCCTCATTTCCTACCTTGGAGGTTGATGGAGAGGCCAAGGCTCAAGCCAGTAAGATCCTCATACATGTAAGGCTCAAGTGGTGGTCACCTCACCCATCTCGTAGAAGAGCCCTTGCCCAGCTTCAAGAAAGGTGGTGAGGCACATTTCTCTATCCTCAGATCACACTTAGCAGCCTGTATAATTTATTTAAAAGGAAGACGTGTTTATTGAGTTTCAGCCACAACGTGTGGTCCTACTGCTCAGAATCTATGTTTTGAGGGGTGTTACCTTTGACTGCCCCTCCTTCCCCATTCTCCACTATCTCTGGAACACAATATATCCTATCAACCTACATTGGGAGAACTTATCTGTTCTTTGACTGCTCCTTCAGGCCCTGGGGCTTATGCCAACTTACTGGTTTGTACCAATTCATGTGTTTTGTTTGCCCTCATTTGCTTTGGAACTCCTGATGTGGCCTGTGCTTTCTGCTGGCCCATTTCAGTGCCACTGAAAGCTAGACTCAGTACCCAGCTGCAGCTACTGGCCCTGCCCACTCTGACATGTCCGTACTCCTTTTCTTCTTGATTACCTGCCACAAGATAAATACCATTTGCCAGGTTCCCCTAATCAAACGACTTCTGTATCTGGTCATTCCAGATCTATCTGGCCAGTGCCTACCACAACTTAGTACTGACAGCAAAGATAAGGAATATTGATTGCATGTGACTATAAACTCTGTTCCCAACCCCCTTTAATGGTTCTTCATTGAATTCTGTAAAGCACACGAGGAGTGAAGAGATCAGTATTTTATATTACAGGTGGGGTGGTGAAAGTAATATATATTGGGTACCTGCTGAGGAATAGACATTTTGTCTTTCTTGTAGCCAGAAAATGCTTCTTGGGGATGAGAAAAGAAAAATTGAGCATATACAACAGTAAAAACTAGATATGATAAAAATTACTTTAAGAACAAAGTATGAGAGCATATCATCATTTTGAAAAAGCACTGGGCACAAGAATGTGAAATATGAAAATAGTCAAGGGACATATAAAGAGTATTTCAATATTAAAAAATAATGCTGCAGAGGAAAGTTTAGAAATCTCAGATTCAGAGACTGGAAAGTTCACCCTTTAACACAATGAAGACAATGATCATGTCTATTGTGTTTATTACCCTGTCGTCCATTTGACTTGGTTTTTAAGGACATGGTAGAAACCCAAAATACTTTTAAAATGAACCCACAAATGAATGAATAAAATAATTTCTTGGATAGCAAACTGAACTGCATTATATAGCTGAAATATGTACAGTGACATTGGTGTATCAGCTAATTTTGTCCAAAAAAAAAAAAAAACAAAACCAAAAAACAAAAAACCTGTGTGCCTGCATCCAAAATAAATGTGGTTTTAGAAAGCAATAAATTTTATTTTGCTAGTTGATATTATCCCAATAAAGATTAAGATCTTAGTCATCTATCCACCTGTTTTCTTTTTAAAAATATAAGAAATGTTACCACTTCTGAGTGCATTAATTTACCATGCAATTTCTTAGCATGGTTATTTTTTACATTATTTAGAGAAAATGTGTCTTCCTGCTAGAAATATTTGCATTGTATGTATAGAGTTACTTATTGCTTGGGTAATGCCCTATTAATTTCAATGGATTCCTTTTGACATAAAAATGGATTTGCACTGAAGGGCAAACACTACCTCCATATGTATCCAGGCTGCATTACAATTGAATTCATCACATTATACATTTATAGGTGTCTACCCCTGTTACACTGCTGAAATGGTCTGCCATAAAAAATGGCCATGTGAAAGCTGGTTTAAATTTCATGCATTTTTACTTGCAAAGTATCTGGTTAGATGAACAGAAGCCTCCAAGATGAAATCCTTTCCAACATGAATATGCTAACATGACTCTCAGGAAGCAACACCTCAGCACTTCATCCAGTGCCTTTTCTTTAGATTCCAATGACAGATTTGTTTCAGGGTCAGCATGTTGGAAAGCGCGAAGAATTTATTTTTTCAAGCTCACAGTGGTACATCAAGAGAGGAAAATGTAATCTCTTTCTTGTTTGCTTTGGCACCATTGATGTTAGTAAGTGAAAGCCCCTATGTGATCTTCAAAAGCCCAGTTTAGCATTTGGGACCTATTAGGTTATATCGTTAGAAATACTTGTTTGGTATATCTATCAATTTAAATTTTTTAGACAATTGAAGTGTCTTTCTTTTTCTCATTTGGCCTGAAAAAAAATATGTCTATGAAGCTGACTTCAGGTTTGGAGGCCAAACATGTTCCTCAGGGACAAACATGGAAACCAGACTTATTAATAATAGAAGTCTTTCTGTTCAGGGTGCTTCTAAAAGTGAGGGTCAAGGGTTTAGGAGAACACTAATTTTGTGTGGTTTTTATCAAGTTTCCTTATTTTTCCATGAGTTAGAAATCTCAAATGGAGCTAAGTGTATTATGGAAAATAACAGTATACTGGTAGGAGAAAACAGAAATCAGTAGGTGTCTTCTATGACTTCAGCAAACTAAAGGGAAAAGTGTTCATCATTAGTGTAAGTGTTAGTGTTTTGGGATTTTACTTCTGTCGTAATAAAAGCAAAATAGAACAGAAACTGATAAGATTAACACCAGATTTAAATCAAAACCTATAGGTTTACACTCCAGTTCTGTCTTTCCTAATTGCACGACCTCAAAAAAGCCATTGGCTTCTGCAGTATCAGTTGTTTTACATGTATAATGGGGATAAAAATACCACTTTGCATCTTTATACAGGGTGGGTATCCCAAATCTAAAAATCCCAAATCTGAAATGCTCCCATGAGCATTTCCTTCATCATTGCTCAAAAAGTTTTGGGTTTTGGAGCATTTCAGATTTCAAATTAGGAATGTTCAACCAATAAACATATAATGCAAATATTCCAAATAAAAAAATATGAAATCTAAAACACTTCTTGTCCCAAGCATTTTGGGATCAATTAAATAAGATATTGTATGTTATAAGCTTTGGAAATTTTAAATGAATGGTATTTGTTATTATATATTAAACTCATATTATACTTGCTTTTACTAGCTTGTCTTGTCCCTTTTAATTCTTTTAGGTTTGGGTGTTTCTTTGTACTTTTGATTTCAGGAATTTAAATATTTCAGTGTTTAATTCTTCATGCCTTAAAGACTACAGGTTCTTTAGGCATGGCCTGTGAATTCTGAGTCTTATCTTTTCATGGTCAAATTAATACAAGGTGGATTTATCATGATGTACTAATGGAATATGAATGAGTATGAATGAGGCACAGTGTATAAGGGTATCAGCTCCCTCATGTGAATACATGTAGGTCTGTTACATATAGGGGACATAGTGAATTGTGAGATGCTGAAGGTCTGGGTGTTCCATTTCTTTTTCTTATTTCTTCCCTTCTATCAAAAAAGTTATTAAATACCCAAGATATAGAAGTAATACATATTAAGGCAGATCAAATTGGCTTATTGTAAATTTTAAAATATAGGGCCCATACTATTCTTTTGTCCTCCAATATGTTAAAAACACATATTTAGTAAAACTGTATTATAACACTCAAATAAGTCCGAATTTTTTTAAAAAAGCCTTTTCAGAGAAGTTAATGGGTCAAAGACAAGGTGGAAAATTAACGGTACCTTGAGTTACAAAGGACTTGAATTCTTTCTGTAGCTGGGAGTTTGAAAACTATTAATCATGTTATAACTTAAAAAGATATAAACGTGTACCAAGCAGAAAGAATTCTGTTCAGGTCTGCTGGCTCAAATACAATGGGCTGAATAGCAAAGTCCTGAGATTTCTTAGATGCATAATGTTCTTACAAATGGTCCATGCTATGCTAATAAAACTATTGTGACTAGGAGCTTTTGCAGTAGAAACTGACAGATGAGGCAGAGTTAAGTACTTTTTCAGACAAGCTACTACAGTAAATCATTAAGGCACACAAACAATCATCCTTCATCAGTGTGCAATTTGTTTCATAGCAATTGCAAATCGAAAACAACGTAAACAAACAAATCGACAACTAATGAACATCCCCCACCGCTTACTGTAAATAGATCTACAACTTTAGAAGAACACTTTATCCAACACATTGTCAACTCATTGTAAACACATCTACAACTCATAAACAACTCATTACCCAGTATGTTGTCACCTCATTGCAATTAAAGTTGAATGCTAACTGTACTGTATGTTCCTGCTCTGAATCAGATTATACCCAAGGAAGAAACTGCTAAGAAGAGCCAGTTCAGGAATGAGAAGCCTTTTATTTTACTTCTTCCTCACATCAGTTTGACTTCTTAAATTATTTGCCAAGGTTTACATAGAAATTAAACTGCATTTTTACCCTTTCCTCAGGTAGCCCACATTTTCCATTTGCATAGAGAAGGCAGTGGTTTCTCAGCACAAGTTTCTTTCATTGAGGAAAAGTAAATGTGTAAAGTATTCCCCAAGCAGTAGTAAAACTCACAGCTTTTACTGTAATTGCTTTGTGTGAACTGCATTTGGCATCCTTACCTGGTATATAATCTTTTGGTTAGGGCAGTGTTTTTTACAGTCTACAGGATGATTATTTTTGGAAAGCAAACACGAACTTATGCATGTCACCACAATTTTCCCTTAACGTTAACTTTACCTAAGGATTTAAG
Source organism: Mandrillus leucophaeus (assembly GCF_000951045.1). NCBI lineage: Eukaryota > Metazoa > Chordata > Mammalia > Primates > Cercopithecidae > Mandrillus > Mandrillus leucophaeus. The sequence goes on along the minus strand of NW_012104443.1, from coordinate 1,570,774 downwards.
AGGGCTTATTCGCCATTCTGATTTACATAATCCTTATATCATGCAGGAAGTATTGCCAGATTATATGGGTGTACCTATGTATAACATACATGCAAATACATGTGCAACACATAAATAGATTTGCCAGCAGTTTGACACATTAGAAGGGTAGATTTATGAGATGAAGGTATACTTTTATAGTTTTTCAGGGTTTTTTTTTTTTTTTTTTTTTCTGATTCAGACTAAGTTTCAATGTCTTGGTTAATCTGTAAAAGAAAAGGATTGGAATTGGAATTCTACTAAATAAAAATGATTTACAAGCTCAGTATGTAATCCTATGTAAACAATTATATGTATGATTTAACATGTTTATAAGCATTACATTCACACCGGTCAACACAAAAGGACTCTGAGGGAGTAGAACAAGCTATGATTCAGAGGTATGAGTTCTCTGTCTGGCTTTGCTTCTAAGAAAGAAGATCGTTTTCAAAGTTGTATTCTAAAACGTCAGTCTTAGATTCCCCCCTGGAAGATTAGAAATATTACCGCTAAAGTTTTGTCCAACTCTGTTTTATTCTGAGTATTTTAAATATCTATAGCAGAGGTCCCCAACTCCTGCGCCTCAGACTGGTACTGGTCCACAGCCTGTTAGGAACCGGGCTGCACAGCAGGAGGCGAGAGCCACCGGGAGAGCATTGTGGTCTAAGCTCCGCCTCCTGTCAGACTAGCGCCGCATTTAGATTCTCATAGGAGCACGAACGCTATTATGAACTGCACAAGCGAGGGATCTAGGTTGCATGTGTTTGAAATGCTTGTTCCCCGGTGCTGTAAAGAAATAGCACTTGAACATAAATTTAATATATTTAGCAAGGCTATTTTTATTTCTTGTAGAAAGGGTATACTTGTCAACAGTTTTGTTACGAGAGTATACTGAACAAAGGAGACAGGGTTATTTATATCCTGACGTGGCTACCCTACTTCTGTGTCCAGTTTTTATTGGCTGGAACAGGACTCTACGTTTTGTATGTGTCTGGATTGGCTAGTAACTTAGAACTTTTTAAATGAGGCAAAGGCAGAGGAGAACAAAGGAAGGAGGAAGGAGCTTGTGGAATATTGAGAAAGGTAAAAATACCTCTAAATAATGAAGAGGAACAGGCTATGACTTAATGTTTGTTTGGACTAGTATAAGTATGTTAGAGCAAATATTTAGGCTAAATTATGGGAGTAAAGAACAAAGTATATTGATTTTTTTCTTATGGCTAGTAGATATTTAAGAATGTTGGCCAGGCAAGGTGGCTCACGCCTGTAATCCAGCACTTTCGGAGGCCGAGGTGGGTGGATCACCTGAGGTCAGTAGTTTGACACCAGCATGGCCAATGTGGGGAAACCCTGCCTCTACTAAAAATATAAAAATTCGCCGGGCGTGGTGGCAGGCACCTGTAGTCCCAGCTACTCGTGAGGCTGAGGCAAGAGAATCGCTTGAACCTGGGAGGCAGAAGTTACAGTGAACTGAGATCATGCCATTGCACTTCAGCCTGGGTAACAAGAGCAAAACTCCGTCTCAAAAAACAAAACAAAACAAAACAAAGAATGTTAGCACAGGTCTTTGAATAAATTTTGTTTTTAAGAGAAGTTACTATTTATTCCTAATTAGACAGGGAGGAAAGTCTCTTTGAAGAGGAACCTCTACTTTTCACAAGTGCTCCTTATAAGAATCTAATGCCTGATGATCTGAGGTTGAGGTGGACCAGTTTCATGCCCCAACCACCGACCCCCTCTCCCCCATTTATGGAAAAATTGTCTTCCATGAAACCAGTCCCTGGTGCCCCAAAATGTTGGGGACCGCTAATCTATAATATAGCTAGCACTGGGGTGCTTTGGATAATATATAAGATGAAATGTTTTTTATCTTATGAAATCATGGGATGCATCAGGCCTTTAGAGCCAGGTAATTAAATCTGAATACATTTCTGTCACTTGCTAGCTGTGTAACATGTCCTCTCTGACCCTTAGTTTCTGTAGCTGTAAAATGAGATTGTAGGATTATTGTGAGGATTAAAACACCTGTTAAGTATTTAGTGCAATGCCCAGTGATGAACAAATATTCAATAAATAATAGTGATTATATTGATGATGATGATGACAGATGACAATGATAATGATGGGGATAGCCAAACTAACGTACTGTCTTAGAGGGAAAACCCAGACCAATAATCCATTCATTCATTCAATCAATCCAGTATCCTCCTCTATTATCTTCTTGGCCATTATAGATAGGTCATGATGTTATATGTCATTCACATTAATGTTTTCTTAGGAAAATACTTTTTGGGTGAGCCATGAATTTTCTATTTTATTCTTCTGTGACATATTCTATGATGAAAGTACTCTAAGTAGTGGTGCAATATTGAAGTATGGTCTCCAAATTTAAACAGTATTAAAAATATAGTATTTGTTACTGCAAAAGAGACTTTTGAAAATTTTCTTATATATACCACTCTCATAATAAGTCAATATACTGAATTACTAAAAAGAGTGACAGCTTATTATAGTATAAAGCTCAAAGAATACCACTCTTTCTTTTAAGGTATAGGGAAATGGTTTCTCTCTTCTTCTACTCCAAAAAGGATCTCATTTACTTCCCCCTCTTCTTCTAATATCAGAAATGGAATCTTTGACATTTTTCATAGATTTATCCTTCTATTTCCATAGGCTGAAAAATCTAAATATTATTTATAGAGAGGAATATGTTAGAATTAAGACAATTAGGGCAGCATTTGTGAGATAGAGAGTTGTAGGGAATGAGGTCAAGGACTTAGGGGAGCTGGGTCATGTAGGATCTTTCAGGTTAATGTCAAGACTTTGTGCTTTGACTGAGATGAGATTCTTCTGTGGCTCTGTGCTGAATAGACTGTAGTGGTGGTTGGGGTGGGTGGGGAGGGCAGTAGGGAGTGGTGCTGGGACAATAGTAGAAGCAGAGAGCGCAGCCAAAAGCTTCTTGTAATAATCTAAGCAAGAGATAGTGGAGGCTTAGGCCAGTGTAGTGGTGTAGTGGTGGTGGAGTGGTGAAAGGTGGGTGGGTTTGTGATTTTTGAAGATCCAGGACTCAGAACTTCATGATGGATTGGACGGTGTGGGAAACGAAAGATGAAAACAGAAAATTAAGTGTCCTACTGAACTGGACTTACTTGACTAGTTAGCCAGTCAGTTCATCTGTCTCACCCTCAGTTCTCTCATAGAGTTCTTATGAAGATTAAATGAGATAGATGGCACATAATTACCCCTCAACAAATATTAGCTTTTATCTCTTCATCCATCTTTTGCAGTATCAAACATTCCAGAAATAGTATTCTGTTCGCTGAGATTGTGACACAGATCATTTTATTATTGCTCTCAGTCAATGATAGATAGACAAGATGCCACAAAATAAATTCTAGGACAGATAAACGATCATGTTATGTCATAAAAAACTAAAATGTATTAGATATTCCAAAGCAGATAAATTTAAAATCCACTTTCCTTAACCAAAATTGGTGGACTGCTGGCAGTAACGGTTACAGCCTTACAGGCCTGAGCCAGTAAAGAGGCTTCCCAGTGCAGCCAGTCACGTGCTCATGGCAGCAACTTCCCTGAGACCTGGAGCCATCTGGAAAACTTGGGCCTGGCTTCAAAATGGCTGCCAGCTTCCTCTGAAGCCATATGCAAGGCAAATGTCTTACTTCCGTGGGACATTCTGACCTAATAAAGTGCTCAATTGTTTGTTTGTTTTCGAAGATTCTATCCAATTTCAAATATTTCTATCCAGCTACCTTTGGGTAAAGCAAACTAGCTTGAGATATTTATTCTCAGGTTGCCTGGTGCTCAGCTCAGTCATGAAGAGAAAGTGCTCACTGAAATGTGCTTTCTAGGAGGGTCAAACTCTTGTGATCACAAATTGCATTTCTAGCTCTCATGAATGAAATGTTCATGAAAGTAAACAGGAGAGAGAATGGAAAACACAGTAACATGATAATAGCCAGTGTTTACTGAGCACTCTCTATGTATCCTTCACTGTTCCAAGTACTTAACATTTAATAGCTCATGTGCACAATACCCTTGTTAAATATGTACTATCCTGATGATGTCCATTTCCATAAGTTAAACTAAGGCATACACAGGCTAATTTTTTTTTTTCAAGCACAGCTAAGTGGTCAAGCCAGGATTTGAACCCAGGTGTCTAGCCCGAGGCTGCACTTTAAAGCATTACTCAATTCTGCTCCTATCATCATGTTCAGAAAAATAAATCAAGGAACATATCAACTCATACTGAGGCATTAAAAACATTTCTCTGCATTAGGAGTGGCATCTCATTAATTCTAATATAAAGAGTGTAGGTGAGCTGAAAGGCAAATGAAGGTCTGAAAGCCTATTTACACTCCAGGCCTGTGGGTGGTAATCTCTACCATTTAAATGACCTAAATTCCTAATGCTGTAGTATAAACCATGTTGTTTTAGAGTTCTCTGAAACCATCTTTAAATCAGCTGTTCTCTCCATTGCCAGTCAGGTTAGAGCTTCTGGGTGGCCTTCCAAGAAAAATTCAACCAAAGCAGACTGAAGAGTTCATGAAATAAAAAGACAAGATGACAAGATCTCAGCAGGAAAGTAATATTATACCCTCCATGTGAAAATTTCCACACAAAAAAATATGTTCATTCTTACCTCTCAACTGTTTCTCCCTTCCTCTATCCATTCTGTCTTTGTCTTATACACCTAGATTCCTCCTGAAGCCTATTGAATTTCCAGATGAAAATATGTGCTTCAAATGTGCTAATATCTTTCATGTGTGTAAAACAGACATAAGCACATTATACTATAGGCAACAGGCATTTAAGACACATAGTTGCTAAGATTTGAGTCCTATGAACTTTATTCAAACAGGATGCTGTATAAAATATTGCACAATGTCATATCTGCTCTAAAGTAAAGGGGGGATTAGTAATGATTTAGACCCTAAAAGGAAGCAAAACTTGTGATCCTCTATAAAAATGAACATAAATGATTTTAACAAAGTTTCTGTTTTATTTTTTCTTTATGGTTTACTTTTTATTTTAAGATTGAAGCTTCTTAGTAATATGCATTCTTTCAGTGAATTACATTACTTATAAAAATCTACAGCTTACCTGTGGTTTGAAGTTTACAACATTATTGGTATTTAATCTCATATTCATTCCTGGAAGCAATAGAAAAGGAAACTTCATAAATCCAAGCAAACATTGCATTGGCAATATGGAGCTTGCCAAAGCCAATGAAAGTTCAGGCTATACATTGTACTTAAAACAAATGAATTCTGCCAACCTCCACACCATCTGGTTATTTTTTTTCACTTTTCCATAACTCATCCTGTTCTCTCCTTCTGTACTTTTCTTATCCTTCTGCTTCTTTTAAGTCTCATCCTAATTTGCCCATTTTGTCACCCAACTGAGACAATCTCAGACCTTTTCTCTAAGTCTTGGCTGACTTTATGTTAATTCCAGATAACTAACTATGGCTGAAACATGAAGATAGATAAATTTTATATGCAAATCTGTTGAACAAATGGAGATACTTTTAAAAAACACTTAATCTTTGTTTAAATATATTCTGTTTTCTTTTGTCTTCCTACATAAATAAGATCATACCTATTGGCCTCCTTCTATCCCTTGTCCCCCAAACTGAAAAATCTCTCAAATTATTAAGCAAAGAAACATTCTTTGCTGGGCACTATGCTTTAATATCTACCCACAGTGTTTTGTCTGCTCTGCAGAAAATTTCAAAAATACAAAAAATTGTCTGGGCAAGGTTCCTCACATCTGTAATCCTAACGCTTTGGGAGGCTAAGGTGGGAAGATTTTAAGAGTTCGAGACTAGCCTAGGCAACAGAGTGAGACCCTGTCTCCACAAAAATAAATAAATAAATAAAAATGCAAAAAACACAGAAGAAAAAAAGTCATTGATATAAATTTCCATTGAAAACACAAAATGTTCCAATTGTTGGACACTTAGACTTTTTTCTATAAACAGTAATGAAAATTCTTAAACATAAGTAGTTGTTGATTGTGACTAAAAAATGTATTTTCAACTATTTCTCATCAAATTTCTGTAACCCAGGAATTTCTCAGGAGGTAGCTTAACAAACATTCAGATCTCTTAGACTTTATCTCCTCTCTTAGAGTCTTCCTACCTACAGCTTCTAAAGAAGCTACATTTTAAAGCAACATATTACAGCAAGTTCTATATTATAAAATATGTTTATTAAAATAATGGTTTTATTAACTTTTCAAATCTATTAAATTTACACAAAAGGGACTACTAATGGAGCATTTTGTCAATAAATGCCTTATGAACTTCAGTCTCATAGATAATGTCTGTGAGATTTCTCATAGGAAAATGCTAGCAGTTATAATATTCTGCTTTAGTTACCATAAATGTTGAAAATGCATATCTAACATGTATAATTTACCTTATAAAAATAAATATGTGTTAATTTGGTTTGTCCTTTTTAATACATTTCTCAAGTCATCATATACAGTTTTGGAAATATTTATTTTATTTTTAATTTTCACAAAAAGTTTGGCAACATACAAAAGAAATTACATCTTAACAAAAATTTCTAAACCATGAGGGAATAAAAACTCTGAGGGAGATGTTTCAGCTGTCAGATTTGTGACCCCTGTTTGCAGTGAGTGATGGATTAGGAACGAAAGGGTTAAGCTGTGCACGCTGGTATATGATAGTGAGGAAGTAGGTTCAGGACGCCAAGGTTCACGTAGGTCAAGGCCTAGTGGAGTCAAAGTTCATGGATATCAAGAATTCAGAAAGCAGGGAACCTGGAGAAACATGCCCTGGAGAATTTCAAGGAAGTGAGGTCTAAGAACCCTGTTTGGAGCTAGGGGCTCGGCTATTGTACCAGCCCTCACCCAGAACAGAGTCCAACATTGTAACCCTGAATCAGTCTCTTGGATGGTGTTTACTATCATTGAAAAGGTTGAAACTGGCCATAAGATAAAAGGTGAAGGGCTCTTTCCTAAAACTCCCATGACCTAGTCAATCCGAGCCATTAGGGCACAAGATTCAGAAGGCTGTAATAGAACATTAAAGCAAATGGAACAATCCCAGACTGGCTTATCAGGAGGGCTTGGAAACAGATTAGACCAGAGGTAAGCGAGCACACTAGGCCTTGGCCTGCCTGAACCTTGACCTCCTGGTTGTGCCCCATTAGTACACACATGCCATAAAACAATCAACAACAGAATGTATCAGAATTGGGCCCTTAAACCAAAATAAAGATGTGTGAGAGATGTATGAGCATCATAGAAAAACACAGGCCCAGAGGCAGAGCAGCCAGACTACAGTCCTACCCCTGCATGGATTAAATGTGGCATTCATTCATTGATCAACCTCTTAGAATCTGATTTTCTCTCATATAAAATAGTAATAATAAGGAAGAGTACTAATTCCTTATAGGTTCTATCAGGTATGAAAGGCAATCTAAAAAACAGTAAGACATATCAAATATGAATAATAAGTAGAAGGCATTATAACTATTACTTAAAAATTCTAGGCTAGAAATAGAAAGTAAAGAGAAGAAGGCTTCAGTTTCTTAAATAACCACCAAAATCCAGTGATATTTCTCCCTGCACTACACTTCAGTGTGTCCATCCAACCAGCTACCCCCAAAAGCCTGATATTTGTTATTCCATTCTGAAGCTCTTAAAAACCTGGTGACATTAGGATTCTTTTTTGTCTAAGGTCAAAGTTATTAAAATTGCATAGGTGAAATCTTGTAGTAATCAAGATACCATTTACTGAGAAACCTGCTTAATTACCATCATTGTGTTAGGTGAACCTCACATACTAGTTCTCATTTTATATTCATGAAACTCTATGAGGTAGATATTATTTATTTTTTACAAATAAGCAACTGAAGTTGAGTATGATAATGGGAATTTTGTTGATTTTGTTCAATAATGCATCCCCCAGCATTAAAACAATGCCAAGCATATAATAAACATCCAACACATACTGTTGAATAAATAAACGAAGACCTTTATACACGATCACATAACTGGCAAGAGATGGCATAGGAAACGGACAGGCTGTGGAATATGCATATTAAGTGTTCATTTGAGTGCTTGCTTAATCACAACATTTACATATATACTTTGCCTTTCTCTTTTTCAGATGTATGGATTCTCTTTTGATTCTGAGTTTTCAGAAAAAAGCACTTGTTTCTGAAATTTCTGGGCAGACTTAGGAGAAATTTACTGATTTTTCACTAGTCAGTCATTGGTTCTTTATTCTCTGCCTACATTTCTCAAGAGCTCACCAACTTGAGGTGCCTGTGGGTCCTTCTTATGATGTTATGAAATAGGCTGACTATGATATTAATATGGATTAGAGATCAGAAAAGAGGTCAGGAATAAGGTTGCATATATGGAGTTCATTAACACATAGAGAGCGTTCAGCAAATATATTTGTGGAATCAGCTGGTTCACTAAGCCACTGAAATGGATCTGTTCATTGAAGAATGACTTGTAGAGTGAGAAGAAAAGAAGAAACAAACACGGATGGAGCAGCCTATAAAAGGTGAGCAGAGAAGTAGTTCACAAGACACATGGAGAAGTAACTGGAAATGTGGGAGAAGAGCTGAGAAAAAGGGGCAACATGGCCATGAAAGCCAATGAGAGTACAGTCTTCAGGAAGAACTGAGTGATTAATTTTGTCTAATTCAATTACAATCAGATAGGATAATTAAAAAGTCTCCATTGTATTTATCAGGGTGGCAGGGCAGTGATTTTTTTTTTTTTTTTGATTACTGGTATGAGAAATCATAGTGTAATGTGTTTCAGGAAAAATTAGGTGGTAAGGTATGAGCAGTGATAGACACTATCCTTTCAAATACATTAACTGTGAAGATAGTGGAGTGGTTGTGCAGTAGAT
>NW_012104443.1:1517767-1561786 GCF_000951045.1 Mandrillus leucophaeus | reverse complement strand
TCAAGAGCTCACCAACTTGAGGTGCCTGTGGGTCCTTCTTATGATGTTATGAAATAGGCTGACTATGATATTAATATGGATTAGAGATCAGAAAAGAGGTCAGGAATAAGGTTGCATATATGGAGTTCATTAACACATAGAGAGCGTTCAGCAAATATATTTGTGGAATCAGCTGGTTCACTAAGCCACTGAAATGGATCTGTTCATTGAAGAATGACTTGTAGAGTGAGAAGAAAAGAAGAAACAAACACGGATGGAGCAGCCTATAAAAGGTGAGCAGAGAAGTAGTTCACAAGACACATGGAGAAGTAACTGGAAATGTGGGAGAAGAGCTGAGAAAAAGGGGCAACATGGCCATGAAAGCCAATGAGAGTACAGTCTTCAGGAAGAACTGAGTGATAAATTTTGTCTAATTCAATTACAATCAGATAGGATAATTAAAAAGTCTCCATTGTATTTATCAGGGTGGCAGGGCAGTGATTTTTTTTTTTTTTTTGATTACTGGTATGAGAAATCATAGTGTAATGTGTTTCAGGAAAAATTAGGTGGTAAGGTATGAGCAGTGATAGACACTATCCTTTCAAATACATTAACTGTGAAGATAGTGGAGTGGTTGTGCAGTAGATTTTTAATATTTGAAAGACATGAAGACATCAATATGGTGAAGAGGTTGAAGCTGAAGATAAATCCAATCTGGACTCTGATAGGAGCCTTTGAGGGAACTAAGGAGGAGGGTAGGGCTAGGCTTGGAATGTGCAGGGTAGTTAGCCATCTGTGCCTTGAGTAAGAGGATGCAGTCTTCTTACATCAAGTTAAAAGAGGTGAAAGGAACAGGATGTCTGTAAATTTGGCAGAATTTTTTCACATATTTTTTGCAAAGAGGTTGTGGAGTATGGGCCTGAGGAAAGTAGTGGAAACTTAAGATAGTTGTAAAGAAAAAAGAAGATTGAGCTGGCAGGCAGTGTTGAGAACCTAATAAAGTCAATTCTCAATTTTTTTGTAAATTTTTTTTTCTATTTGGAAACAATTTCAAAATATTCCATCACAGATTAATTTCTTGTAGCTGTAAGGTGGCCAACCATAGCAGAAGATCAAATGTCCTATAATGGAGTGTTTTGTTGGAAGGGGGACTTCGTTTCTAGTAAATTGTTCAGCTAACTCCTGTACAACATTGGGTGAAATGCAGTTCTTTGATAAATAGGAGTGAAATATTTGTTTTGATCAGTGGCAATTGCAATAGTAGTGAAATTCCAGAATACCACAAGTCAAAGGCTCACAATATTTTTCCAAATTGCAGCAAATATACAAGGGTATTGGAGAGGAATATTTTATAAACTGTATTTTAAATATATATACATGGATATTGTAAATACTCTCAAAAACTTTAGTCTCTTGGGGAAAAAAATGTCAAAATCAGTTTATTTAACCATGTTAAAACTCTGTATACCACTTCAAAAATCCGACCCTAAATTAGTGATTTTTTTTTTGGGGGGGGGCCAGTTTTGATTAGAGATCAGCTAGAAGTTTTTGGCTATGGCAGATGTCATGAATAAACTATTAATTTGGGTTAGGGAAAACTTGATATATTTCAGACTTGATATATTCTAAATATTACTCATATAGTTTAGATTTCACAGCATCTATTCAGCTCATCAATGTTCTTTATTCAGCAGATCCTGGAGAGTTCTCACCTGGCCATTAACATTCCCAGGTGGGTCCCTATCTCATAGCAGAGATTTACTTTCAAGAGGATGAAATCCTTTCAACTATTTAATAATACCTTATGTGACATATTTTTTAAAAAACATTAAAAATGTCATTCAGAATCCTTCCTTATTCTTAATTCCACTTGGACGGAAAAAGAAACTTTTTAAAGAAATGTTTTTCAGAATTATTCCTAATGCCACTTGACGGGAAAGGGGAATTAAATGAAGCCATAGTGGAAGAGCTGATATGAAATGTCTTAACACAGTATTCCCACTTTTAGTGTCAAGCATTCTGTTTAATATTGTTACCTATCAACCAGCCATTCATCACTCACTAAGTCATAAAACATTTATTTTGAGTAAGACACAGTACAGGGTTCTGCACTCAGATAGTTTCTACCTTCAAAGCGTTCACAGTTAAGAAGAGTAAAACAACATGTAAGCAGCAAAAATGATGACTAACCGATTAGTGCAAATATGGATGCATGCATCAAGCACAGAAATAGCACCAAGGAGGGAATGATTTTCTCCACTGGAGGGTCAGAAAGGCATTTCAGAGAAGATAACCTCTGAATTGGCATTGGAAGTATGAATTTTAGTTCACTGTATAAAATCAAATGAGAGGCCTTCCTATTTTACAGACAATTACCATAGCAGAGAATGGAGATCACTAGGACATAATGCGAACATCAAAATCTAACATTCTCCAAGTTCCCCTAACTCACTCTTTTGATCATTCCTGTACTTTGTGCTTCTATTGTACTCAAAAATAGGGGCTTATTTGTACGTTCATTTTTAATTGTCCTCAAATTGCTTTCAGTTTTCCTTGCTAAAATAGAATTTCTTATTGACTCTGTCTCAAACTAAGAACTATTTTGTGCACAATGACCTTAAATGCAATTTGAATGAAATTCCGTTCATAATAACCTGTATCATTTTGTCACTGAAATGAAAAATGGCACACGGATGAGATTCAAACATGGTGCCTTAGTGGAGCCAAATTTCTGTTGTACATGTTTTCTACATGAAAAGATCCAGAACAAAAGGACTCATTATCAGATTACAGTCTCAAATAGAAACAGTTGGGAAATTTAAAGCACTAAAATAAGACAATAAAGAGGAAAGCCTACATGTTGGACTGCACAGATTTCTTGGAACAGATAACATGTTTAAGGTTATTTAACTGACTTATTTTGATATCTAAAATATTTACAGTACCTATTTATGCCTTTAAATAATCTTCTCTTTATCAAAAAAGATCTATTTTAGATGTTACTCCATTTTCTGGCCCTAACCTTTGCTTTAACTATTTTTTTTTTTTTTTCATTTAAAGCACACATTGCTGTCTTCGTGCACAGTTATCCCAGACACTTTTTGAATAAAAATTCTTCAAGAGGAAATCCTGGCTTCATTACAATTCTCTTTTTAATCTGTTAAAATCCATCCAAATTTGCTTTCTCTAATTGCATAGGAGATTTAGAGAAACGTCCAAGAATCTCCAGGACTTGTAACCTTTTTTTTCCTTCACTTGTTTCCAAACTGTGTCTGTGTTGTCAGACAAAATATTGATATAGCTTGCTTAGCTAGATTTAGTAGAATCTAGGACAGTGATTTATAGAGTAGAGGCAAATCCATGCTAAACCTCAAGGTCTGGAAGTTTAAGGTTTATGTTGATATCTATTTGGATTGGTATTTCCTCTACTTGCTTACAAAAGTAAAATGATGTGTGAATAGGTAACCAAGAAACACAAAGCATAATGTTTAACATTACTATGCTTGCCACTTGCATATTAGAAGGTGTGTTAGTACTTTAAGGATTCTCGAAGTGAAAACATGTCAACGCAATAAAGAAGGGCAGAGTAGTGCTGAGAGTACACTGAAGAATGAACAACATCTTTTTAGACTGAGAGGGACAGAAAGCAAGCTGGAGGCAGATGAATTTCATATTAGACTAAAAAAGGAAGTTTATAGCACATCTGGAATCTGAGCACGTGTATATGTATGTATACACACACGCAGATGGAGCTGACAGCATACATGGCACAGACATGTGTGTGTATGTATATACGTGCACACAACATAAGCACATGTGTAGAGTATGTGTGTTTCTAAATATATACACATACACTATTATCATTGTCCTTGGGGTATCAGCTTGTCAATCCAACTACTGAGAAACAGGCCGGATTGGCCTTTTGCCTCAAGCAGGATGTCCCGAGGTAGGCTTTTGCGTGTGGCAGGCAGCCAGTACAATACATCAGCACAGCTGGATTAGGAGGATAACACCAACAAGGCCAGACCAGGAATAGGAATAAATCCTGATGGTAGAATTGTGTAGGGGATTTTAGAGATTGCTTATCTTTTTTTAAAATCCCAAAGCACTATTTCCACAGCCAAAACGGAAGGAAACAGTTGTCATTCAGAAAAGGGTGAAGAAAAGGACAGTGGGGCGCTGGAACTAGGACATGACCTTCTATAAAGTTGAGACTCCAGCCAGCAGTTACAGACTTGGGAATACTGCAAGACAGAGTTCAAAGGTGTCCAAGAAAGGCCTTAAGTGTTTGGATCCTGGATTCAAGTTTCCTGGCCCTATTTACTGAGCTTTTCCCCAGGAAGTTAAGGATTTAAAAATAGCTCCAGTGTGGGGTCCAGGTTTACACAGTGTGTTGATATCTTCCCATATAAGCTAAGAGCATCTACCTTAAATGAATAGAACTTGTTTCATCCTGTAGATCCTGACATTTAATCTTTGAGTTTTTAACTGATTCTCAAGAATCTGCTTAAATCAGATTATTTTCTTCAGGAAGAATTGGAGTTTAGTTTGCCAGTATCTACTTTGGTTACTATTTTAACACTTTAAAAATCTCAGAATGATTTTTAAATAATAAGCTCATAACAATACAAGAACATTTTGCTTATTAGCATAACCTTTTACCAACCACATCTACTCCCCTTATAAAAATATAAGAATTCAGTATTTGCACTTGCTGGCCATCTGTTTTCTCTCTGAACATTACTTTTAAGTCCCTTTCTTTGGGTTGTTATTAAGATATTTTAAATCATGATGTTCTTGCACAGCATGTCAGATAGAAATAATGATAATAAAATAAGTGTGTAGAGCAATTTACTTAGAAACAGGAGAGAGCAAAAAGAAAATTAGCGAATGTTTAATTCTAGGCAGAGGGCCGAACTATCCCAAACGCCCTCCTCCATCTGCCCTTGCCATATTTTTAAAAACCCACCTTCAAGAAGTACAAATTTCTTTGTCTACAGCAGCAAAGTTTCCATAGAGTAATGTGTGATGCGGGGGTTAAGTTCAAGGCTCTAGAACCAAAGTGACTGAATTCAACTCCTAGCTCTGCCACTTCATGGCTGGGTGACTTTTGGAAGAGTACTTAACTCCTCTGTGCCTTGGATTCCCCATCTGCAAACTGGGGGTGATGTTAGTATAATGGATGGGTTTGTTGTGAGGTTCACCTTAGTTAATGTGGGGAATGCATTCAGAACTGTGTTTGAAAAGCACTTAGACAGCACATTGTGAGCCTCAAACTGTTGGCTATGATGACTTTTGAAGAATGCCAACAATCATAGTCATCTGATTCATTAGTCTGCCTTCAGTCAATGTTGCACATGAATGTAGTCTTTAAAACCTTTATAGGTGACCACTTCCAGGTGTATTTGTATTCATGAACATGCTATTTCCTAATACATCTGGAAAAAATTTAGCTGCTCATCCTTAACTCCTTATTCAACTCTTCTTAATAGGAGCAAAGGGAATTTCTGTGAAGTCAGCACAGTATCATGTCCCTGGTTTCCCCTGGTTAGTGTATATTTGGACTGTGGCCAAATCCCCACTAAATTTTATATTAATCATGTTCATTGGATTCCGTTGGAAAAGAATGATAAAAGAACTAGGGAGGGAAGCATTTTTATTAGAGCTCAATGTGTATTTTTTTTCTAAACAATGAACATTTGGGAACTAAGCTTCTATGTTAGCAATATTTGTATCTTAATGTAAAATAATTGCATCAGGAGGCATTTTGGTTTTAGTCCAACTTCAGTGCCTTTTAGAATGTGCTAGTATATAGCTATCCAGGTGCATTTTTATTGCACATTCTCATAGCAGGAGGTGCGTGGCAGATGCTTTTACAAGCACAGTTAGGTGCAGAGCTGACCAAAGCTAGAAAACATCACTTAATGGACAGATGAAGACGACTCAAAGTTTACAACTGTTTATTCCCCATTACAGTAGTTAAATTTTCAACCTTTTTGTTCTCCTAATCCCTGAAATAATTATGAAAATCTACTTTTAAGTTAGATAAAATGTTCCTTAGTGAGTTCAATTATATAATTTCAGACTTGCTGTGACTATTGACACTTGAAAAACAGATTTTCTAAACTTATTGGGATTTCAGTTTACCACAACCTACTTGAAAAACACATAAAAGAGATTATCTTTAATAATTGAGACTGTTACAGCTTTCCCTTTTATCCTCAAATTGTATGTTTATTCCAATGGTTCTACTAAATTTTGTTTTAATACAGATGTTATCATCCTTAAAGGTCTTTTATTGATTACCATGTTACTTCTCTGTATTAACAATGTGTATGAATTAAAATCTTATTTATTTTTATTTGGTATTAGGCTCTACAGTAAAAATACTTTGGACTTGGTTACCATTATTAATTTTATTTGTAAATAAATTATGAAAACAGCAGAAATAGTTATTAACCTCAATAACAAAAATTACGTACAATCAATTTCATTATTTCATTGGACACGTATTTCTTAATGACACGGATGTGTCTGGCTTCATTTTTAATTGATTTGTGTGTTTACAGATG
This sequence comes from Mandrillus leucophaeus, assembly GCF_000951045.1. Classification (NCBI taxonomy): domain Eukaryota; kingdom Metazoa; phylum Chordata; class Mammalia; order Primates; family Cercopithecidae; genus Mandrillus; species Mandrillus leucophaeus. The sequence goes on along the minus strand of NW_012104443.1, from coordinate 1,555,235 downwards.
AACTTTATTGCCAGAATTAAACAGTTCCATATCAATTATATTTATTTTCTCATTTATCATTATTAGAACTGAAAAATTTTGTTCACACAGAGAGATGGAAATTAAGGTTTCCTAACAGCTTGCCATCTCAATTCTTGGTAGTCCTATGAGTTATGTGCCAAAATATCACATCCTAATATATCAAAGATTATTTTTAGTGTTCTACATCTAACAACTTGAATAGATACTCCTTCAGTTTTACCAAAAGAAAAGAAATATATACAACCTGTCTTGCAAAAGTCATTGTCACCCATTCATTGCCTCGATTTCTGGGAAGTATACCAAGTAGGTTTTACCAAGACCTATCAGATAGCCATTCATTGTTCTTGCTACTCATTCATTTTGAAGCATTTTATTTAGCCCTGATTCACTCAAAAGAAGGTGGGAAAAATAAAAATATTGTTAATTTCAATACACCTGTGAACATATTTTTAAATAAAATCCTTTCATCTTATCACATACTTTGAATATATTTTGCCAAAATTTGGAGCTGAAAATTCAGTTCATTCCATTTTGGGAAAATATTCACCATTTAACCTACATGGTAATGTCGGTTCTCATTGTCTAAAACCAGTCAATCAAATCAAACTGAATTTTTGATATAAAAAAAAGTCTGATGTTATTTTTCAGTTCACAAATATGTGATTACATACCCCTGTGACAGCATCTTACTTATGAATTCTAGTTCTGGGATACATTATGTAGATAAGTCAGTAGTAAGTAGGTAGCTAGTTATAAAAACAGATCGGTCATGGAGATTTGCCTTAAATTTGTCACCTTGAAGAAATTAGGCTACCTGACCCTCCCTATTTCTGCAGGCTCTCTCTTTGCTTTGCTTTCAAGGGGCTCTTCAGTGGGAACCATTCATTGCTTGATGATATTTAGCAGAGGAAAAGGGCAAGATTCTTATAAGAATCCCACTCGTCCTTCTTAACCGATATATGCTTAAGAAAGAGAATGACCTTAACATTTATGGTGCTTTGATTACAAAGTAGTATAACAGATAACAATATCAAACATGATTCCTTCTTTTGGCATGCTGGAGTTTTTTACACCACAGGGCCAGACAAGTGAATGGGAAATCTTTCTTTTGAAAAGCAGGAGGAGGAGGACAATTACTAAAGAGGAGGCAGAAGAGAAGAATGAGCACTGTGTCTCAGCCACAGGCCTATTACCAGACAAAAGTTCATGTGGATGTTGGAAACCAGCAAATTGATTTCGTTACAACTATTGCTTCCACAAAGACCTTAGAATAGCATACAGGCCAAGTACATGTATCCCTTGTGAAGACTGCTAGATTATAGGACTCTGAGTCCCTCTCTGCATGTGATCTTAGCAATGGAACTAATGCATATCTGATGCTCAGGTAGGAAAAGGGACTACCTACTTGATATCATTTTAATGGCTTGAGGAGCTTCCCTGTAAACCCCACTGCCCCAGCTTTTGATGCCTGAAATTCCACTACTAGAGATTCATTTTATCACCTATAAAAGTGTTTTTTCAATCCCTTGGGAAAAAGTCTTTGATTCATGTATCCTTATAACTTTGTACCTTATACTTGTACCTTACAAGTGTGAATGAGATTTTCATCCTTGTCTGAAAACATGAGAGTGGGACAAGTATAAAGATTGAAGGAGGTAGAAGGAGATAATGGCATAAAAAGGTCTCACCGGACCCAGACTGCTTCATTTTGCTTAAAGATCGTATGTGCTGTGGCTTCTAGGTCCAAGGGACTCTTGACATCTATCTGTGAGTTTCTATGATCCATCAATGCAGATGAGCTTAATTGCAAGAATAATCATATCCACAGTTTATTGTGTGCTAACACACAGCAATTGTGTGTTACGGAGTCCCGATGTCAGTCTAGGTTCTATAGATATTTTATTACTACTTTAAACTTTGAAAGGATCCCATGTGTTAGGTATCATCCTATTTTAGGAAACAGAAGTGTTCTGTTACACAGCTCATATGTTTGTCCGGTTTCAAAATTCATAGGCTCTATGCTGTATGTAAATTGTCTTAATCGGTAAGACTAGGCCAGGTTACACAAATACCAGATATCTTTCCATTCTCGTTGTTTTGCTTCCACACACAATTATTAGTGAGCAGTATATGAAAGTGAAGATGATTTAGGGAGATGTAAGAGAGTTAGCATCACACATTGTAGTTATCAACCTCAGGCATAGCTCTTGTTCTTAGTCTTTTTTTGGCATGAGGTGGAACAGTCTCTTCTTCCCATGTGTTCTAGTTCTGTGGGCTCTTTTTCTTCTCTTCCTGGACATCATGATTTCCAACCTCAAATGCCTCTCCCCTCTAGTAAAGAAAGTCATTAAGGTCAAAACTCTGTCCCCAAATTGCATGCCTTGTATTCATTCAAACCAAAGCTATGACAAAATCGAACCCTACTGCAACTCTTCGAAACCATTTAGAAGCTACTTATTGTGTCTTTAGCATGCTCTGTACAGGTCTCATGCTCATTTCAAGGAGCTCCTCATGGAAATGTGCCAACAAATATGGGCTTCCCACCTCAAGGAATTGTTAGGCCTACTGCTAAGATGATCAAATATTATTTATGTTGTTTGCATTATAATTCCATGTTAAGTAGGTAATACGAGTGAACAATGAGGCAGGAGATTGTCACTTTTTAGTATACTTGCTTGCTATATAGAATCAAAAGATAATAACTTCTGTATTTTTCCTTTGTGATTATAACACCTTCCCTATCAATTTCACAAAGTTGTTGTAAGGATCAAAATAAATTACTGATGTTTTCCTTGAAAACTATTTGTTCTGAAAGGTATAAAGTACTATGCAACTGGAAATGACTTTTATCATCATTATTCTAACAGGTTCATCTTTAAAGAAATGAGGATACTAGGCAGATGAGTCATATGAAAATAAACTCTCTGGGTCTAGAAAAAGATGAGTGTAATCAGTTACTGAACAAAGACAAGTAAGTCACATGTGCATCCAGGCTTACAACCTCTGGCTTATAGGAAAATAATATAAATAATATCTAAACTTCTTATCAGCATAGAAGGACCTTCAGAGTTTGGTCTCTCCTTCCTTTTCAGTCTCACCTTCTCTCTCTCTCTCTCCACAACCTATACTAAACCTCCTGAAAGCTTTACACTTTCTTACATCCATGTCTTTGCACATGCTGTCTCCCAAGACTGGGATTTCCTTTCGGGTTTGTTGGATGAACTGCCAGTCAAACTTTAAGACACAAATCTGATTTCCCTAGGCAAAGTGAATTGTATGGTCCTCTCTACTGCATACTCCTGCAGGGTTTGGCATGCAGGCCTACTGTTCCTTTTTTCTGGAGACGGAGTCTTGCTCTGTCACCCTGGCTGGAATGCAGTGGGGTGATCTCAGTTCACTGCAACCTCCACCTCCCAGATTCAAGCAATTTTCCTGCCTCAGCCTCCTGAGTAGCCGGGAATACAAGCACATGCTGCCACCCCCAGCTAATTTTTTGTATTTTAGTAGAGACGGGGTTTCACCATGTTCCCCAGGCTGGTCTTGAACTCCTGAGCTCAGACAATCTGCCAGCCTCAGCCTCCCAAAGTTCTAGGATTACAGGCATGAGCCACCACGCCCGGCCAGAGGCCTACTGTTCTAACTATTCCTGCTAAAAATTATATGCCTTGGCTATCCGATTTTTGCTAAGCAATTTATTAAGCCCTTTACATTGAATATCTCAAATGTTAGTGATTAAGGCGTAATCATTTGCTAATTTGTTCATTCAAATTCATAATAACTAGCTTTGTTGGCTACATGAAAATAGAACCTTTCCAGGAAATGTCAAAAAATAATTTTGAATAAATTAACATACTGAAAACCCAGTTTTGTGGCAAGCATGGTACTTGGCACTGGGATAAGGTAAATGGGAGAATTTCGGTCTTTAGGGAGGTCACAACTTAGTGGGGAAGCAGGCATTTAAACCTACAGTTGCAGTTTGAAAAGTCTTAACATAGAACAGGAGAAACCTGACACTGAATAAGAGTGACCATGCATCCCCTACCAAATGATAAAAAGAAACAGGACAGGGGAAAAGCTTAATGAAACAGGAAGTTATTCCCTGTGCTACAAGAAAGTGGAATACAAATTTTTGCCTATATAGACAAAATTTGGGGCACATTGTAAACTTGGGGTTGCTTTGTAAAGTGATAACAAATGTCATGAGGTCATAGGGTAGTTCACAAAACATTGATCAAAACAAGTAATTTTTATCAGCAGCTTCTCTAAAGCCTGGAGCTCAACTAGGAAAAGTTGCCATCTTTTGCCAATCATTCCATCTACCTTCAAAATGGAAAATACAAACAGGAACAACACGTTTAGGGTGACCATGACCACCTGACCTCCCTCCTACCTTTAGACACATTTTCCTCATTCCTCAATTAGAACTCTTGCAGATTTTGACCTAGGGATTATGATTAGTAGAGACATTTCTCTCTTTCTCATTCTGTTTCCAACTGCAGAAGAGGTCATTGATAAAAACGAACGCTGTTATGGTTTGTTTGTGTCCTCCACCACTTCCTATTCCTATGTTAAAACCTAATCCCTAATACAACAATATTAAGAGGTGGAGAATTTGGGAGGTGATTAGGTCATGAGGGTGGAGCCCTAATGACTGGAATTAGTGTCCTTATAAAAGAGACCCTAAGAAGCTTGTTACCCTTCCACCACAACTCAACTAGAATGTACTATTTATGAAGCAGAGACTGAACCCTCACCAAACAGGGAATCTGCAAGTGTTACAGGAAAGGGGTCCCAATCTAGACCCCAAAAGAGAGTTCTTGGATCTTGCACAAGAAAGAATTCAGGGTGAGTCTGCAGTGCAAAGCAAAAACAAGTTTATTAAGAAAGTAAAATGGTGAAAGTACAGCTACTCCATAGACAGAGCAGGGTGATCCCGAAAGTATGAGGAAGGACGTGCCCACCCTGGGTATAATACTCGTTTATATACAGGATAAAAAAAGATCATGAAGCGATGTGCTCTGCTCCAAGGGTTTGTAATAAAGGATTCATTTTCTTAATTACTATATTTTGCAAGAATCAATATTATTACCTTAAACGCAAAATTAGGAATGCCTTTGTTCTCAAGATATGGGGATATTAGGATAATCCCTAGTCTGGGTCTGTTTAGTAAACATTATCAATCTGTTTCCTTAACCATAAACATATCGAGTCTAGAAATACCTTTCTGGGAGTGCGGCCTAGCAAGTCCCAGCCTCATTTTCCTAGCCCTCACTCAAGATGGAGTCGCTCTGGTTCAAACGCCTGTAACACTGGTGTCTTGATCGTGGACTTCCTAGCCTGTACAACTGTAAGAAATAAACTTCTGTTGCTTATAAGTCATTCAGTTTATGGTATTTTGTTAGAGCAGCTCCAACAGACTAAGACAAACACTGAGAATGAAAAGTAGCCTCAACATAATCTCCAACCAAATCATAACCTACTACCATCCATAGACTCCAAATTAATGGACTTTTACAATACGACATGTTAGCATTGTTAGAAATGAAGAAATTATTGATTGATTGATTTTTTCATAGAGACAGGGTCTTGCTATATTGCCCAGGCTGGATTCAAACTCCTAGCCTCAAGCGATCCTCCTGCCTTGGTCTCCCAAGTTGCTGGGATTACAGGTGTGAGCCACCATGCCTGGCCTAGATATAAAGAAATTATATAAAAATGCATAATACGAAATATGGCAACATTTTAATTAGATTTAACAGAGCATCACATAAATTAATACAGGACACATCTGAAATATGATTGAGAAAAACTGTACTGTAGAAAGTTGTAGCTGAGAGATTAAAAATATAAACATCTGTTTCGATGTTAAAGTCATAGAGGCAAGTGTTTGTCTTAGGTATTTTGTTCTGCTTTCTTTTGTTTTGTTCAACTGCTTCATGGGTAAGACGAAGAGAAAAAATCATGGCAAAAATATAAAACTTAATTTTAGTACATGTTGTATTTAATATATATTAAGATTTTAGTATATGCTAAAGTTAAAAACGTAATGCATATTGATTTGTTCAAAATTTGTGTTTGACATTTATTGGAAAGTTTCTCTTTTAATACAACTAACAAACTTAGTTATTAATTTGAATTAACAAATTTGCAGGTGATTACACCTTAATAACAAGAATTTGAAATATTTAATGTGAAGGGCCTAATAAATGGCTAGAAAAAGCAGATAAAGCAGACAGCCAATGTATCTGGGTCTTCAGGGAAGAGTGGCAGTTCATCCAACAGACCAGAAAGGAGACCCCAGGCTTGGGAGGCAGTATGTGCAAAGAAAAGGACATAAGAAAGTATAAAACGCAAAGCAGGTAGTTTAGGGTGTGGAGAGAAAGAGAAGGTGAGATTGAAAAGGGGGCAGAGGCCAAACTCTGAAGGTCCTTTTATGCCATGATAAGGAGTTTAGAGTCTATGTCATTTATCAATTTATCATTTTTCCTGCAATCAGTGGTTTCAACTCTGAATGTACACAGGAGTTACCTGGGGAGATTTAGAAAATACTCATGATCATCTCCCCGCAACACACACCAACATGTAGACAGATTTTGCAAATGCAAATATAGGACACACAGTTAAATTTGAATTTTAGATAAACAATTATTTTAGTCAAGTATGCCCAGTGCAATATTTGGGACATACTTACAATACAAAGTATTCATCATTTGTTTGAAATTCAAATTTAACTGAATGTCCTGTATTTTTTTCTGGCCACCGTATTCCATCAGAACAAGAGAATAGAATCTCTGAGGTGGGGCCTGGCCACCTGTGTTTTGTAAACCTCTCCAGGTGTTTTTCATGGGCAGGCAGGGTTAAGAAGCAGTGGTCTAAGCAATGGACAGTCATCCCAGTATTTCAAACAAGGGGGTGGCATGTTTCGAAAGACCACTGTGTAGAGACTGGAGGAGGGAGAGGCTGGTCGCAGAAAGATCTGTGAAAAGATATTGCAGGCATCTCGCTTAGAGATGGGGTTGGCTTAAACCAAAGCAGTGGTAGTGAACATGGAGAAAAAATATCTTTGACCACTGGCATGATGACTAATAACTTGTGGGAAGAAAGGGGCACACTAGGAGCAGAGGATGGCCACTCACCATCCTTAGCTCTACTCCTTTCCTCCCTCCTACAGCTTGGGTTTGAGCACAGCTGCTAGTCGACCATGGACAGGATACTTATCTTGTATAAGACTCAACAATTCTTTTATAAAATGGGGAGGGGGTAATATTTACCTGTTTTGGAAAACTGTTGTAAGGATTAACAGAAAAAAAAATACATTTAAAACCCTCATTATTTCATAAGGCATGCTAAGCACCCAATATATTCTGGCCATTGTTACTATGTTGTTGTGATTATAAATTTAATTAAGCAGATTCTGACACTTCTTTCTCTTCGCCCTCACATCCTCTCTCCAGTTCTTTGCCATTTCTGGTTTCTTACTCCTGTTTCTCCCCCTTTTCTCCTCTCTCCCTCAAAAATGGATTTTTTGAATTCTAGAGTGTCAGGAGTTACCTGTTCAAGAACCTATTTGCTGAGGCCAGTTTAGACTCACTTCAGCAACAGGAAGATAGAATCAGGCTGAATGTGATAGCCATTACTAATTCCAAGACTAAGTAACTGGAGAATGGCTTAGAAAATCACATAACTATTCCACGATTCCATTCTTTAGATAGCTGAAGTCAGAGAATAACAGGCTCCAAGAATGTCACAATGAAAAGAGGTTTCGAACGTATAGACCTTCTACAGTGTTGTGAAATCAATCTAATACATTCACATAGGCACAAGGCTTTTACTTAATTCTTTCAACCTGTGAAGACCTCCCTTTCCATCCAGTATTCTGGAGAGGCTGCAAGTAGAGGAGGTCAAGTGGGCAGGCTCTTCCCTGGATAGATCCTGAATCAAAAGTAAATTAATAAAACGTATAAATATCCTTTTGGAGCCACCTGGGAAATCTGCATATGGATTATATCTTAGATGAATGAATGCTTATTTTTATGGTACGGCAATGGATTGTGGTTAAATGTGAGAATCCTCTTATTTTTAGGGGTATATCATTATAATGGCTATAACTTACTTTTAGATGGCTTAGCAAAAATAATTTGAAAAATAAATACACATACAGAGACACACAGATGAATACATATTATTTATCATATATATGAATATGTGTGTGTGCATGTGTGTATGTGTGTGGAGAGACAGAAAGGAAAACAAAACTGGTGAATCTAGCTGAAGGGTATATGTGTGTTTGTTATGCTACTTTTAAAAAGAAAATAAATTTAAATTTAGAATAAAGCAGCAGCAAGAAAAGTACGCTGAAAAATAATTAACACAGAATATTGTGGTAATGACTATTATTGTCAAAAAAAGGTGGGGTAGCAGTTCCGGAATCAGACAGAACTTGGTTCTAACCTAAGTTGGATCACCTGTTTATTAGCTAGGGCACATTGGGCAGATTAGAGACTCTCTCTAAGCCTCAGTTTTCTCATCTATAGAAAGAGGGTAATAACAGTAACAAGAATACCTAGGTGTTATTCAACTGTCATTGTTGTCATGATTAAATAATAAAGGAACGTATTTAGCCCCAGTGGCTGGCACATGCTAAGAGCCCAGAGCTCTCTTTGACGACTGTAATATCAAAAGGACCTGAGAGTAAATTCAGGAAAGAGCTGTATGTTCACTCTATGATTTCTGCTGGATTACTTTTTTCTTTAGGATTTTAAAAATTTGTTTGCAAGAAACTGGGACATCAGTAAAAAGCTGGACCACGCTTTTGCAGGATAAATAAGAAGAAACAGAAAGTCTGTTTCTGTAGAGTAGGTAGCATAAAGGTGGCATTCCTTCTCACTGTCATCTCTAAAGCCAGCAATAAACAAATCATAAAAAAATGTGCTTGGAAATTTCAGCTCTACAGCAATAGCTGAAACAAAAGCAGAAAATTGTAGCTCTCTGTGTAATAACTAAGCCTCTCATTATGTGCTGCTGTATTAAATATAAAACATTTTCATTTCCTTTGTATAGGAAATTCAATAGGGCCTGAAAAGGGGGTCAACCAAGTACTGTGACTTTCACAATAAAACGTGAGTAGTGCTAATATTCCTTTTCCAACTCTCGAGTGACTGCAAATAACCAAACAGATAAAATGTAGCTTTCATAAAACTGGAGGTTTGGTGGAGAATTAGCATGAGACTTGTGTTCTCCACTTGTTAGGGGAAGTTTGGCCAAGAGCTCAGATTTATGCCATGAAATTTAAATGGTTTTCTCCTGAGATTTTCTTGACAACATCATTGTATGTGGCTGAGTTAGTTTATTGGCACCTTTGCATGGCGATTGTTTTTGGAAGAGTGGGGAGAGTGTCAGGGGTAGGCGTAAGGGTAACCTATTTCTTTAAGAAACCCAGAACTTATGAGGCTCTAGGAAAGTTTAAACCCCGGAATTTGGAAGAGTAACACATGCAAGAGACTCCAAATGGTGAGGCAGAATCAACAACATTTACAAAACTACATTGGGAAAAAAAATAATATGGTAAGATCACAGTTCTTTTGTTGGGGTGTTTATAACATAACACATGGCTTCATCTCGCCAGGCTTCTGAAATGAGAATCATATTGCTAGAAGATTTTTATGGATCAGGCTTTAAATTCACATGCAAGTTTGCAGGGAATTTTGTACAAAGATGATACTCAAATTGAATTAAGACCCAGGTATTTTAGCATCCAGGAAAGGTTATTCATGGTGTGCCCGATACAATTTTACTAACTTAGAAACAGGAGATCACAGATTGAAGTTAAGGAAGGAGGTTAGGCCTATAAGCAATTCAAACATAATTTAATTACAAAAAGGGTGGCAGAATAATGGTGCACATAGCTAAAGGCAGCAATAGATGCAGGAATTGTAAATCAGCTCAAGCAAGCTGGGAGAAAAAGGAAATCAAAAGGAAAACAAATCAACTTTCTTAAAAATATCCTAGGGTTAACTTGAGCAAGCCTCAGTGGATCAGAGAGTCGAGGCTTTATCCTTTCAACGTCCCTGTGCTTTGAAAAAGACACAGAAACAGCAGTTCATTGATTTCCACAAAGGCCGAAGACCTGTGTCATCCACCCAATTGAATTCTTTTGTGCTCTACAAGTGCTCACCCTATATTGTCTGTCCCCTTACAATTTTATCTCCCCATGTATACATTTCTCCCACCCTGGGTAGAACACAATTATTTCATTCTTGCCAACATTCACTATATAATCACCTTGGGAACTGACATTTCATTCTTGCCCTTGAAATACACAAGAGGAATTAAAGGTCCATGTCCTCTGTCTTTAATGTCCTATCCCTTCCATGCATTTCAAGGATAGTAGCTAAATATCAATGCAAGAAAGAATTCATCTCAAGCTGAAACCTGAAAAAAAAAAACACACACACACACACACACACATCCAATAATAATTATAGTGTTTTTTAAATAACTGTATTTCTGGACAAGGAAATAAAAAGAAGCAAGGCCAACATAAAAATGCCAAAATAGCAGAGAATGCTTGTGAGATGGAGCTCACAATGGGACTGCCAGAAAGCTTGAGCTAACATTAGAAACATGTGAAAGCTGGCAACTCAGGCTCACGTGGAGCTAGAGAAACAGTGTTTTTGTATATTCCAGTTCCTGTTGGTTCTGATCCCTTGAATGTTGCTTGGGGTATTACACTCCCAATTCCAAACAAATTTCAGCTCAACCTCAAAATATTTTCAATGATAAGAAATCAAACATGATTTCTACTAAGCCTAAGTCAGCTCAAATTTCAATAAATCTTCAAGAGTCTATGTAGAATCGAGAGGTGTTAACAAAACTGTCCTAGGAAAGCACTAACCATTCTTATATCTAATTTTCAATGGTTTTTCTTTTAGTTTTGTCTTTTTTGGCTTTATATTCTTAAGTGAATTCACTCCTTCTCCCTTGCACCTCTCAACCCAGCTTCTAATACTTCTGAATCAGGCTCTTTATTTTTTTAAAAGTAACCCAATTGACATTTATTGGGCAGGTGGTAGCCAGCCATCTTCTCTGTAGGGAGAGAAAATTATTTTAGAAGTTTCCCCCACTCTCCTGCCTTCCCAACTAAGTGAATTTCAGCACCTGATCCAAATCACAAAGGTCTTCCATTAGCAGAAAGCAGAAACTAATTTGGCTTTCCCTGGTACCTTTTATACTCCATGATCATCTAATAGTTTGCATAGAGTTAAGTGGGAGCCTTAGACAGGAATGGTTTGTATGCAGGTGGCACACTGGAATGTCACCAAGTTCTTTCAGCCAACTTATAACATATTTTAGATATAAGGACCTACGGAGAGAGTGGCTGTTAATTTATTGACTAGTACACTTTGCATTTAATTGTCTTTTTTTTTTGCTAGATCCCAAATAACAATTTTTACTCTTAATTAATAAAACAGTAGCAACACAAATAGATTTATGGTAGATTTTTCTCTTTTGTCATGCTGTCTTCTCTCCTCTGCCATTTGTTCAACAGCCTACCACTTCAAAAGATCTAGAAAATACATTTGACAGGTTTAAACCAATATTTGATTGGCATCATGTTTACTGTGACATCCTCAATAGAGATGGAATGTGTGGGTAATTTACCCTGTGCCTCCTATTGGCTTCTTCCATAGAAAACAAGGGAACAGATTGATCAAGAAAACGCAGAAGAATAAATAAAGGTGAAGAATCTGCTGAGGCAGCCCCACATGAAGAATTGCATTAGTTATTTTTAGATTTATGCTTAGAAGACAAAACAAAATCTATAGGAGCCCTTGCCTGCCTGTATCTTCCCACCAAGCTTTTAAATATATATATATTTTTTTCTTCAATTTAATCACTTTGACATTATTCCAGAGAAATACTTTTTCATTCTCTCCTATTGATTTATAACTTCTTACTTTCCTTACCCTTGTTAAAACTTCTCACATATGACCCAACAGCCAGGGAACCAAAATCAGTACTGACCTGTTTTGAGTGTCATTATGTGGTGATCTTAAGTGACCCCTAAACACTTCTGTCAATATTTATTGATGGGATCCACAGGCACTCTGAGTGATCCCACTCTGGAGAGGTATAAACCAATGGCAAGTTGATCAGTGAGAGAAGGTGGTCCTGCTGTAGGCCAGGCTTGGTGAGGCAACATCGGGATGCTCAGGGGCCATTGATAAAATGTCAAACATTTCAAATTTCTGACTAGCTCTCCGGCTAGTGCCATGCTAAGCAGAACATGATTATTTCCTCCAAGGAACAAACGGACACACAAACATACAGAAATAAACACAGACTCTTTCTCTTTTCCCCCTCTCTCTCACACATACACACACACACACAAATAGTCTACAGGGAAATTAAGCAGTGCCAACGAAACACTGTACTGAGAAAGTTCTTGGATAAATTAACAACGCAATTACATTACATGACATGCCACAAGATGGATGAGGAAAACTTGGCTGGTATTATGTTCTGTTTTCAAATTGCAATTTATTTGAGGGTTTTAATGGATGCCTTATTAAAACATCTCGGCCCTGGTCAGGTTTCAGCATATGTCACAGTGGCCTGTGATTGATGACACCCTCTGCTGCTTCTCTTGCACATTTGCAGGGAATTTAAGCAAAGAGGGAATGAGCTGAGGCCCAGCTTTGTATTGATCGTGAGGAGGTGTGCTGCCTGGGAGCACAGTCTAATAACATTCTCTTAGCTGAACTGCTTCACATGAAGGCATTTATTACAAGAACTAAAATGTTATATTGCTCAGAATAAAAGAATATTGTACAAACAAAAGAGTTAGCAGTGAGCAGGGAGAAAAAGAGAGGCGATGGCATGCTACGGACCACGCCTCGTTATCTTTCAGAAGCTGCATTTCCAAGTGTTGATGGGAAAAATGAATAAAACTGTGCTTTTAAAAAAGGAAAAAGAAATAAAAGAAAAATGATGTGAGTTTTTTTTTTTTTCCTGCTTACTTGGACCCGTTACGTGTAACAACTGAGTTTCGTGAGGGACAGAATGCTAGAAGAGGATTGAGAACAGAGCAGCCCAAAAGCCACCCGGAAAATAACCAAATATCAAAATTGGTTGTAGGACATTCCTCATGGAGCCATCTGAAATCTTTCTTATTTTAATACATGTTGTAGTTACATTTTTACTAGTTCCCACCCATCAAATATTTGAGAGCTATTCATACCTGAAGAGTGTTTGTTCTTAGATCCACACTATCAAAAATTTCTGCCATGTTTTAATTATAAAAAGGATTACTATTGAAATCCTACTGCTTGAATTCTTGTAAATCCTTATTTTCATTGTCAAGAAATTTGTATTTCTTACTATTCAGAAAAGCATGATTCCAATTGTATAAATGTCATACACATGTATATATCTAGTCATCGAAAAAAAGAGACTAGAAGGTTAGAAAACAATAGGGTAGCAGTGTTAACACTAGGAAAATAAATAATGGATGAGAAAAATTTGTCTTATTTGAGATTTTCTGTAGTTTCCCAATTTTCTACAACAAATGTTTAATATCACTTTTAAAATCAGAAGAAAAAAGCATTTCAAATAAATTTGTGATAACTTGGTTTATAAAAGAGTAATCAGAAATTGGTATATTTTTGAAAGTCTAGAATGAATGTAATCTCAAAGACAAGGATTCATTTTGCAGTAATACATATTTCATCATAAGCAGAATCTGTCCATCGAAAATTTTTTAAAAATCAGTAACAGGTGAGACAGAATGCAAATATCCCCATGCAATACAGAAAAGCAAGTAAGAAAGCCAAAAACAAGAAAGAAAGAAAATATGATGTATTTCCAAACTCTGATAATTGTTAGAGTTTGTCAATTCCAGTCCAAAGGACTTTTTTTTTTTTGCTTGACCTGCTATGATTGCCATTATTTGAACTGCCACATCTATTATTTTGTTAGCCTTTGAGGGCCTATAAACATCTCACCTAATTATATTGAATCACCTAACATCACAGCCAAAGCCAAAGAGGGTGAGAAAATGGCCAACAGCCTTCCTTGAAATGGAAGGAAAAAATAGTTAAAGAATGAACAAACAGCAGAAACCAAGAATACTCGGGAAGGCCAACTTTATGAGTCTCCCAGGAAATGGATACTGAAAACATTTTTTAAATGTTGACAGAAATTGTTAAGTTGTAAAAATGGATTTCCTAGTATTGTCAGTTGAATGTACCTCCTAATGTACAAAATACCAAATTTACAGTCTGGGAATAGATTGTGATAGCTTTGGTGGAGTGATGCTGGGGAAAACAGGGAAATGTTACTTAACCTCCAAGGCCCCTTTTTCTCTTGGATTTTAGATTTCATATCCCTCTTCTATGTCATCTCATGGCTCCTCATCTTTTGTGACTGAAAGTCTGTTTATCAAAAGGGAATATCTTTCTTTTTCTTTTACTATAGAAGTGGTTATATGCTATCAGAACCTGTAGGCTTCTTTGTTCTAGAATGAAGAGCAATTCTCCAATCTTGGAGAATTACTTTAACTTCAAGTCAATGAACATTGATTGAACATCCCCTGTGTCATGATTACCTCTTTGTGGCAATAGATGTCTTTGAGAGCCAAAATCTTCTCATTGTGAAATACATACACCCACACATGCCACAGGTTGACAGCCCAGCAACACCAGTTTGTAACTAAAGAATTGAAGTAGTGCAGGGACAAGATATGGCCTCTGAACTTAAAGTGGTGAAAACAGAAACATTTACCAATAATTATTGTGCAGTTCAGCTTTTGAAAAGAGCTGTGGCTGAAATAAAAAGCACAATATCTTTTAGGGTAATTCTCACATTGTATCAGCGATGAGTTAATACTAACAAAAGCACTATGACTCTGGGGTTGGGTACTTTGATAATCTCAGACTCTGACTTTTGGTTTCATTTGGGTAATTCTTTAAATCTAAGTTACCAGGAACTATTTCGAAGTAAGGGTTGGTCTTGCTAGTATTTTACCTGAAAAGAATCCCTTGCCCTTGCTGGGAGGAGAATAAACAGAGCCTTCACCAGAACAAATCCATCAGGAAAAAAGTGGAAGGTGTGTGGCTTTTAGGGGACATTTTCTTTCTTTCTTTTTTTTTTTTTTTTAAGATGGAGTCTGGCTCTGTCGCCCAGGCTGGAGTGCAGTAGCGTGATCTCGGCTCACTGCAACCTCTGCCCCCCGGGTTCAAGCAATTCTTCTGCCTCAGCCTCCCGAGTAGCTGCGACTACAGGCACCCACCACCATGCCTGGCTTTTTTGTATTAGTAGAGATGGGGTTTCACCACATTGGTCAGGCTGGTCTCAAACTCCTGACCTCGTGATCCACCCGCCTCAGCCTCCCAAACTTCTGGGATTACATGCGTGAGCCACCGCGCCCAGCCTAGGGGAAATTTTCAATAGCACAAAACAGGTGATGAGCTCAGAGATGTGAGAAGAGAGCAACAGCATTCAGAAACCATAGAGACAACGTTGGGAGGCTCTTGGGATGGTGCAGTTTTCAGGAGCAGAATTTCATGACACTGCGGGGCACAGAAGGTAGAAACATGGGGTAAGAGGAAAAAATGAACACAAAAAAGTACAAGAGAACACAGAAGCAAAAGGAGAATGCTGCACAGTACATGAAGTCTTTGATTGAGGACACTGCTCTTTGCCTAACTTCTAGATTGAGCTCCATGAAACACATATAAGTCAATGAGAGATGGAAACTCAGATTCCTGCCCAGTGGTGGCTAAGCTGATATCACCCTCTGGCTCATAACAGGTTCCATCAGTCACTCCATAGCAAAGGATATTTGATAACCAAACTAAATCAAGATTCATATAATCCACTCATGATTTGACTTCTAAGCGTATCTGTGTAAGCATGTTCATGGTGGTTTGTGTTATTCTTATTCTTTGCATTTTCAACTTAGGAATCTAAACTATTTAGGGTTCTTGCTTGCATTAGAGACCAATTCTACCTAATTTAGTAAAAGGCTATTTCTTGAAAAACAGTCAAAAAGCTGGGAGAGTGAATGAGAGGTTAGATAACGGGAAACAGAGACCGGTAGGTCAGCAGAGGATGGAGTAGGGCTGGGTGGCCTTATTCCCATGTCTGACGATTAGATATGCAGGGAAGCTACTGGGTTAGAGGTCTCTCATCATGCCTCATAGCCTAGGCATTTGCACATGGTAGCTGGGTTCTAAAAGCAGCATGCCACAGAGGGCACCCCCAAAGTGCAAGCTCTTCTCAAGCCTCTGCTCACATCATGTTTGCTTACGTCCTGTCAGCCAAAACAAGTCACAGTCAAGCCCGGAGTCCATATACGGGGGAGCCACAACGGCATGGATACAGAAACCATGATTCACTGGGGGGCATTACATTTACACACTCAGCTTCTAGCTTCCATAACAAAGGGGAAGTACCTGGAATTTTTCTCCCCTAAAACCTATTCACAATGAATGAATGGAATTAAAAAGAATCAGGTGATATTCGGAAGAGTAATGGATAATGGGTGGCCAAATAAATGACAAATAGCCACCATGGAACCTTATTTAGATTTCTGAAATGAATGGGATTAACTGAAACCAGATAGACCCTATTTTTATTCCTTGGAAAACTCTGGAGTGCAGACAGGTATCATCTGTAAGGGATTTGTGTCTTTCCTAAATGACCAGTGTCTCATTACAACGCATGTGAACTTTCCAAACAAGCCAAGAAAACTATGAATTATAATCTTGGTCTATTTTTTTTTAAAGCAGCCATAATAAATATTCCTCAACTGATTTAGGTTACATCTGTTCACATTTCAATTCTTAGGTCTAAATGAAAAATGATAGAAGCCAAATATGAAATGTGTATTTTAGAAGAATCTCACTGCTCTAGAAACTTGTTATGTGGACACTGTTTCTTTCCCTTTGCTTTGTAAATAACAGTTACTGTACAAAACCACACTACTCAAAGTGCATAGATAAATGAAAATAAGTAGATATTTTCTGGCAGTGTAGAGCACAAATAGAACCTCTCAACCTGCAGCATCCAAAGGTTAAGTCGCAAAACCGAGTCCATTAACCTTTCTAAATGGTTGTGATATTAAAAACTGACTCTTAATAGCTAAGGGTCATCATCTAATGCAATAACCATCAGCAATAAAGAATTATGGATTAAGAACATTATCTATCTATAAAATGGTCATTTATGACACTTGTGCAGAGACCATCTCTAAAATGCACAGATACCCATGGCCAAGAGTTCAGACCTAATAATATACATTATGCTTTTATTAGTTGTAGTTATGATATTAGTGAGTTTTTAAGAGAAAATCATAACATTTTAAAAAGGTTCAGGGTGTTTACTTCAAACATGAAACTAACAGAACATTTTCAGAATTACCTTTCCTTTAGCTATAATTCAGCCAGGTGGGGCTCATTAACTCAAAATGTCACATACAAAAGAAAAGAACCATGCTTTTATGTTGTCTAGTTCCTGTGTTACAGGACACATTCAGACTCATCTACATAATTGAGGAACAGCTACTACATAAAAGCTTATATTTCCTTTATCAAGTAGACAATTCTTTATTTGGATTGAGCTTTGTTTGTTTTTATTATGACTTAATTAATTCAATATACACTAATGAGATAATTACTATAGACCATCCACAGGTATATGCTATGTTTGAATCCCATAGATCTGAAAGAAATATTGATTTCCTCAGAAAGACTCATCTTCAATCAATATTCTTAAAGACCAGAAATTACCACAAAATACAATCTTCTTTAAAAGTAGAACTATAACCAAAATCAGCTATATTTACTAAACATACTGTATTCATCTATGTTTATAACCTACGAAAACAAGAGGAAATGTACTCAGGGTTTAAATCACACTGCACCTTGTTCTAAGGAAATGGAGAAAGGCAAATGGAGAAAAAAATAAAACAGATTATTTGGAGGTGCTTTGTATTTTACTATTTTCTTTAAACTTTTGTTGAGAACACTTTTATGCTTTTCTATGTGTTATTTGAAATTTGTTTACATAGATTTCCCCCTTCTAAATACAACTAATAATTTTTCTCATCACTAGAACTATACACCGTTCAGGGTACAGAATTAATGCCCCATACCTATATCATTCGTATTTGATATTCCAAGTTAATATTGAAGAAAATGCCATTGTTCAAAAATGCTGAATAGATGCATTACTAGGGATCTGCAATTTATGTCAGACTTTCTAACGTGTTTAAAAATGCATTTACAAGCAACTTGTGAATATGCATTCTCCATCTCAAAGAGCTATAAACAAGTCATCTTCAATAACTCTTTTAATTCTTTTTAAAGGTTGCTTGTTTTTCCCTCTGCTTCTAGGAATCAAAGCTCTCATGAGTTCATAACCTGAGCCCACAAAAAAAAAAAAAAAAAAAAAAAAAAGGGTAGGTAAAAAAAAAAAAAAAAAAAAAAAAAAGGGTAGGTGATACCCTCTTGGACAATAGGCTCCTTAGCTACATTGTCTAATTCAGATCATCTGGGTGCACATTTCACCTCACCCAATTATCCTTCAAAATATCTATCACCAATATCTCATGATTCACTGGTTAGCATGACTGACACCCCTGATTCAGTACTAGTACCTAATGGATAAGGCTAAAAAAATTATCAAATTGAATTGCTTAAAAAATATCCCTTAGGCCGCCTGTAATCCCAGCACTTTGGGAAGCCAAGGCAGGCAGATCACAAGGTCAGAAGATCGAGACCATCCTGGCTAACACGCCATCACTACTAAAAATACAAAAAATTAGCTGGGTGCAGTGGCACATGCCTGTAGTCCCAGCTACTCGGGAGGCTGAGGTAGGAGAATCACTTGAACCTGGGAGGCAGAGGTTGCAGTGAGCTGAGATTGCGCCACTGCACTCCAGACTGGGTGAGACAGCAAGACTCCATCTCAAAAAAAAAAAAAAAAAAAAAATCCCTTTTGCATTATTACTCTTTCCCATATCCATCCCCAACTTCTTGTTACCTCAATCTTAGTTCAGGCTATGTTATAACCAGTGCCAAAAAAAAAACAAGAAATTCTATGGGCTTGAGTTAGTAAGTCATATCCATAAATCACATATTGGGGTAAGTTATAAGCCATAGTCAAAATTTTAAATTAAAAGAAGAATAATCTCTAAGACCCAGTGACTCTCTAATAATCATAGAAACATAGCTTTTGATTTTTTTCCCCTTTTATGGAAACCTAAATGTTTATTTGACATACCAGAATATAAGATCCTTGGAAGTAGGTTTTATATCTTATTCATCTTTGCATTCAGTATATCTAACCTAGCAATCAGAGCTCCATAAATGGTATTTAAAATTAATAGTAAGTATTAAGCATTATTTAGTTGAATGTTCAGTGCATTTCAACAGATATTAATACATGATAAGCTCTTGAAGTGTTTTCATTCATGTTCTCAATAGGACCACTATAATGGTCTGAATATCCCCCACCCCCCCAGCACCCCCACCCTAAATTTTGTATGTTAGAATTCTATCCCCAAGGTGGTGGTAGTCGGAGGTGGGGCCTTTGCAGGCAATTAGGCCGTGAGGATGAAGCCCTCATGAATCGGACTAGTGCCTTCATAAAAGAGGCCTGAGACAGACCCCTGATCTCTTCTATCATGTGAGAATACAGCAAGATGCACCATTTATGAACCAGAACGTGGACTCTCACTAGACATTTACTGTGCTGGTGCCTGGATCTTACACTTCTCAGCCTCCAGAATTGTGAGAAATGAATTTATGGTGTTTATAAGCCACAATGTTCATGGTATTTTGTTACAGCTGCCCAACCAGACTAAGACAGCCACCAGGTAGAAATGAGTAGAGAGTGGACAACTTTCTTTGTTTTGGTAAATTTCCCTTAGGACCTGTCCTGTAGTGTGGCAAATTTGCCAGATTGCTTTCACCACAGGATGTTAAAACAACGTAATCATCAACCAAACTATGTTAACCAGAATCCCCAAAGGCATATATTTTATGAAATATGTAGAAGCAATGCAATTTCCCAATGAGTACGATGTCATTTTAAATCCTATTGTCAGCAGTTCCAATTCTCAAGGGTGCCTAGTGTATTATCTCTTCGTATCGATATCTTATCTCATCATACTGATATCTAGACTTTTCTTCTGTAGTTATCTTTGTAACTTTTAGAGTGACCCATTGAGATTTCCAAAATCATGTATGTTCCTTTTCATTTTTTTCTGCTTCTGCTTCTTCATCTCTTTTACTCCTCTCCCCATTTTTCTCCCGTTCTCTCTTCACACTCTCCTTTTGATTTTTGGAAACTGCAAATGGTAGCAGGGTGGATCTTGTGTTTCTCCAGATTTCCTCAAATTGTTGAGCATCCAAGTTTTATTCTAACCACCGTCTAACTGGATCATTAAGCAGGTACTGATATAGAGGGACATGAATTCTTTTACATGAGATATCATTCTAAAGTGTAAATCAAGTCAATCACTTTTCAAGTAATTATACAGAGGAGTATTTAAAATAATCCTGTAAGGAGGCATTCTACTCATTCCAACAATACAGATATTACTTAAAAAAAAAAAAAAATGGAAACTTCTCTGAGGTCTTCAGGGCATATGAAAATATTTTTTTCAATACACATTTAGATATATAAATTTGGGTGTTTTATATTTTTAAATGGTTCAGAGAATTGATTGGATAAACAGTAGCTTTATTGGTCCTCATCAGAAGTCAGAATTTATTACATAGAAATATTTTTAACATTAAGTCTTCTTTCAGATAGAAATATGATTCTGCTTAGATAATCTGGCAGAATTTTGCCTTCTTTCCATGATTGAGTTTCCATATGACTGATAACAATCCTAGGCACCTAAAAAGGGAATGGTCCCTGAAATCCTTTTATGGATTGAAGATCTTCTAAGAAAGGGTAGAAAGTAAAAATGATGGGGGCCTTTTCCCCCTAGGCAGCTCATCCCTAACAACATTCAGTTATGGACCCTGGAATATTAGCAGACAACATGAATCCCTTTCCTCTAGTTTCAGCTGGATCTCCTAAAAAAGTCATATATATTAGTGCATTACAGTTCACTGCTCCTGGGAGAGCCTGCCTGATTTGTCCAGGACAAAGACCTACAAAGTTTATGTAGAATCTTATTCATTTTCTTGACTTGTTTACTGCTATTCTTTCCTCACTCCCATTCCTACACTCAACACAGTTCATGACATATGAAAGCATCTGATAAATATTTGCTAAGTAGATGAATGAAGGAATAGATGGTAAACCCTAGCTTACTGCCCACTCTTCCTGTCTCCACAGATGCACTACAAGGGAATAAGAGTTGGGATACTCCTTAGGATATAGATTCTCAAAGGAAATACCCAGAATGCAATGATATTCCCTCTTTTCCTTTCTCCAATTTATTTTTCAAGCATTTTTTCTAGGGAAAATAATTCCTTCGCCCTTGCCTCATCTTCTGATCTAATATTCTTTTTTTCTAAATAAAAACTATCTACATGTATCTAAATAACATAGTGGCTTGTAATCTATTTCTTCGAGTTCAAAAAAGTGCTATTGCTCTCAGTACCCACAACATAACATCAAAATAAATTATCTGGTCACATTTTTGTATGTTAGGCTTTCTTTTCACAGAGCCTTCTTGGATGCTCGTGTTGTCAGCATCTCAAAAGGTTCTTACTAAAGAGTTAGGATTTGACAGGCAAGCCAACTGTGCCAATTATCAATTTATTGCCTTTTATCGCCAAAGCCACTCTTCATTGCCTGCTTGTGATCCTGGAACATTTTCTTCCTTGCCAGTCGGCATGAGGTTTATCTTTGTTAGTAGAGGGTGCTGGAGGGACACTGGAAAAGGAAAGGGGCTCTGCTCCTGCCTCCCATGTGCTGTTTCTTCCTGCTTCTGCAGCACTGGGATGGTGTGTGGGGCACCAAGTGGATCTCATCCCCTGTGAGTACCATGATAGCAGAGATGTGGTTTGTTATGGGGCCTACCCAGCCAATCAGACTCTGGTAAATCATCATTAATGTGTCTAAGTTCATCATAGAGAAGTACCCCATTCTCCTTACCAGTGGCTGCTCTCAGGATAAACATGCAATCAAGTTTGGGATGACAATATATGATATGTGAGGAGAATATTCTAGAGACAATTACTTCTAGGAAAGATTTCTTTATTTAGCAAAAATACACAAGATAAAAGCAGTTGCAGTTTCTGCCTCTACTGTTGGCATATGGAGATGTGATACCTGGAGCTGAGTGGCCTTTTCAAGACCAACAATAATAGTAGTCATGTTGAGAATGGCAGAATGGGAAAAGGAATAGAATTTAGACCTTGGGTGATGCAGTTGAAACACGGCATTATTCAACCCTGAGATACTGACCTTCCAACTTCTTATTATGTGACACACAAAAAAATTAAAACAATACATACTGTTTGGGATATTTGTAGTCTTCTAATGAATTGCAACCTAAAACATCCTAAACATTTCTCAAAACAAATTCAACAAGCACTTCCTGCTCCACACCTGTGAACCCAGGAATCTGGTTTGATTCTGCAAAAGGCTGATACCAGCCTTAGGCCCTGGAAATGTACTCCTAGGACTGCTTGACAGGAAGGCTACTTTTTTCCATCTACTATAACAAAGATGAGATCCAGAGATTTTTATCTTAAGACCTGGAAACAAATCCCTCTCCTGACTTTAGTTCTCTTTATGCTTTCCATTTTGGTCATTTTCATTTCTTAAATCATGGAAATGATTTTTCTTAGTAGCATATAAAAAAGCAAAATAGTAAAGTAGCTTAAAGCATAGGCTCTGAAGTCAAAAGGTCCTTGTTCAAATCATATCTCCTCTATCTTGAACACATTATATAACATACATAAAATAGGGCCTCTGTTTCTCAGCTTTAAATGGATATAATAGGATCTGCCTCATAAGATAGTGCTTGGAGCATAGCCATGATTGTGGCAACCTTATTTTGCATTCATAAAACCTCAATTTTACCTTGACAAGCAGACCACCAATAGACAGACTTTGAGAATGATCAGGACGATTCAAACGAAATATTAGAGGCTTGGAAAAAATAATTCTACATGAAAATATACCTATTTATTCGGGGCCTCATCAAGAATTCTGAGCAGAATGTCACATCTTTTGAAGGAGAACTGGATTCTTATGTTACAGGACAAACTAACCCTCCATGCAAATTCAGGTACTGATGAAGGGCTTCTTCACTTTTGCACTAGAAAGGACTACACTGATGAACTTGAATAGCTGAGAGAGAGGGGCTGGTTGAATATCATCCAGCATCTCCACTACATGGTGTGTGTTTAATGTGATGTCTGCGAAGAAGAATGGAGATAGAACATTCTCATGCTTTGAGAAGCAACAACAACAACAACAAATCATTGAAAGCTCTGCCTTTTCATCTGTTTTCCCTTACCTTTGATTTTTTTCTAGGTCAAATGGTAACAGCACTGAAAATCTGACTATAAAATAGGCAAACAAATCACAAAAGCCATTTTCTCTCGAAATACACACAGGCATCTCATATAGTGGTGGAACTTAACAAAAATTAAGTAAATAAATAATGGGTGAACACTGCCATACATTTCAATGCCTCACTCATATCTTGGGACATTTGCAAGTGTGTATTTGCAAATATGTGTTCCCAGGCTTTCACGTATCCAAATTGCAATTCTGTGCAATTTAAATTGCAAATATTATATAGTTAATGTGAAGTTTACACAGAGACTCCAAAAATGTATCTTTAGGGCACCGACACTACACACAGTGAATTTTTTTTTTTTTTTGGTAATGTGAAAACCTTGAATTTTTAAATTGTTTCCTTTAATAATAACTGCCAGATTTAGCACTGCAAATGGTTTGACAAGGCAATAACGCTTTGTGAGTTTATGGCCCTGTGCTTAAACCGTTACGCCATGACATTTGGTGACCATTAGGCACACTTAATCTGATAGATTCTCCCCTACACACCCACTCACATTCCACACCTATAAACAGTGAAAAGACTCTTAGAACATTGAGACAAATTTTGAAAAACATTCCGTGGTTCCCTGTGTCCTCATCTTCATTATTAAGTATTCAGTTGTGCGTTCCTGGAAGAAGCAAAGGAAGCAATCGTGTTCAAGGGTTAATTCTAGGAGTATTAGACAATCGTGACTGGAGAAGGAGCCACGGAAAAGCTAATAGCACCTTTTAACTCTCTGAGAGTAACTCTTAAGATTTATGCTGCACGAATAATTACTTGGCATACAAGATCATCTGCACTCTTGTTTTTTATGAAATTCTCTCTGTCACTGGAAAGGACACAGTTACATGGTTTGAGATCTGCCTGTACTATAACGCAGCCTTTGAGGAGTGCCGTGTTAAATACAAGTATGAAACAGGAGGAAATGTATTTTCTGACCTTATGGGAATTTGATATCTAACTAAGCATGGACATGCATTAAATCAAATTCTTGTCCAAATCTCTTGAACTAAGAAACTGCTTCAGGAAGTGGGGTTTTTTTGTTTTTTGTTTTTTGTTTTTTTTTTAACACTTTGTCTACATGTGAAACAAACCTCAGACAAAATGCTGGGGTCTTGCTCAGGGGAAAATTGTTAAAATACAGCACAGCAGAAACACTAGGGAAACACAGTATTTGCCTAACAGATTTCACATGATAGTCTGCAATGCAGAGCTGGTAGACCTGTCAACTTTGTACCTGAACACTTACCCTTCTCTATGATTTGATTTGGATATATGTGGGCTGTCTAGGACTTTTATGTGTCCCTTTATTTTTCTGATCATCTCTAAACTGTGCCCTTAAAAATAATAGCCTTTTAGAATCACCAGAAAACTAAAATTTATCTTTCTTACCTTATGTTCATTTTTCTCCAAAACACACATATCTTGTGTTTTCAACATAAAACAAAATGTAATCAGCCAATCCAGTTTACCCTAATGGAGTTATTTTTACAAAAAGAAGCTGATATGCAAGTATGTAGATGGCTAATAAAGGAATGTCTATGAGATATTTTCCCTGTCCAAGAATGCCAAGACCTCCAATATTTTTTTTCTAAATTCCTTGTTAAACTAATTCTGTGTGATAGGCAAATATGTCCTCCACATGCTGCTGAATTAAAATTCAGCTTTCAGTGAATAAGATTAATTGCCTCTTCAGACAAAGCTGGATTTGCGCTCCTATTAGAGAAAGGGGAGGGGGAGAAGCAAGGGGCAGGGTGCCAGCTAGACTGCAGTATTCAGTTACACGTGAAATGATTTGTAATTCTGAGTAATCACTTAGGACAAGCCCTTGCACCATTTTATCTATACATGACTCTAGGCCAAAGTCAATACTCATAGTAAAATAATGAGATGAAGCTAACTGAGCCCTTTTATTAATGCTCCAAGGAGCAAATCTGATGCTTGAGTCGCTCCCATTGAAAGTATCTACTTCTTCCTAAAAAATGAACAAGTGGGTCAGGATGCCCAGTAGCAGCCAGGGTACCTGTTTCAACAAAATCAAACAGACCCTTCCTGCCACCCCGTTTTCTGTTTGTGTGCCAGGCTTCACCAGCTGCAGGTGAAAGCACATGAATTTTGCATTACCTCTAGGCTCATTAAAGAAATCTGGCTGTCTCCTAATAGCTTCCCCTGACTTAGGGGACATGCACACACACACACAGAGCATGATGAACCTTAAGAAAAACAATGCGTAGTACTTCTGCTTTCTTTTCACCAGTGTTATGAAGAAAAGTGACTGTTCTAGCAAATGCACAGCTTGGTGACAGAGTCAGCATGCAACTGTTAGGGAAATGAGATGGATAACCAGCTGTCCCAGTTTCCTGGAAGTGGGGCATGGGGAAAGAGTGGGTAGTGGAGAGGAGGGGGAAGCAAGGGTGTAGGGAAATCCTTGCTTTAACCCCCAGATTTTGTTTTCCCCTTGTATCACTATTGGTCAGGTAACCCATCTGACAGATAGCAGCATGAAATAACTCCCCCACTAAGTAGTAGGCAATGTTTTACTCTTCTCTGTGCTATTGAAGGCCTAAAGGATCACTAGGAAGATTTAAAAACACATTTTCCTTAATGTTATTTTATAAAACTCGGATAGTGAGAGAAACTAATTTATGCAGTGGGTAACATTGTCTTATATTGGAAAAATGCAATAAAATGTTTCTACTCTTCAGAGAAAAACAAATGTCTGAAGTGACTTTTGCTTATAAAGGCAAAAATCTCCATACATATGTACTCCAAAATCAGACAACATAGGTATAATAGATGAAAGGATATAAAGACACCTACATTCAAATTTCAGATTTGTCACCTATTAGCTGGGTGACTTTCCCAAATCTCTCGGGTATCTGTGAGTACAGTTCTCTCGTCTATAAAGGGAAGATTATTATAAATTTACAAACAAATTTGTTGTGAAGGGTAATGCTTAGTTCAACATCTAACACGTAGACGTGACTACGTGCATCTCTCCCTTCCCTGCATTAAACAGACCATATAGAGACTCAATTTAATTACTCCTTCTAACATTTATCTGATTAGAGCTTACAGTAGGTGACCAAAATAGCTTTTTGGAATGTCATTTCCATTGTGTGCTCATTGGTAGAGATGCCAGCAAATGTAAAATTGCCCACTGAAAGGCTTATATGAAGTGTCAACCAAATAATCAGTCATGAGCCACAGAGAAATTACTGAAGGGATTCTAGGACCTCCACAAGAAATACATGCTAAGTTCACATTAATTACATTTTGCTCAGCCGTCACTTGGTTTTGCACACATCCTGAACTAGGAATAGCATTTTTTTTAATGGTGATATCCCATAATTATGTAGCTAGCACTGTCCTGGAAGAAATTTTCAGTTTATTGAGGACTCGAGGTATGCAACACACACATTCACATAAATACTCGGCAACTTGCCAGATGATATAGAGTAAGGGCGTCCGGGTAAAAGGCAAAACACATGCAAAGTCTCCAACACTTTAGAAAGCTTGGTATTAGGGACACCTGCAAAAATTTGGTGTGATTGGAAAGCAGAGTGTAGTTAGGAGAGTGGAAAAATGGGGGGAAGGAGGGAGATAAGCCAGAGCCAGTCAGATGGTGCTTATCAGCAATTCTGAAGTGTTTGCACTTAATCTGGAGACCAGAAGCTCTCAAATTTTAGTGTGAAAAAGAATCACATAGGGAGCTTATTAACAATACAGAGTCTAGGTCCTACTACCACTAATTCTAATTAAGAATTTCTGGTGTGGTTCCTGAGCATCTGCTAATAAGCTTTCTAGGTGATTTTGATGGAAGGTGCTACACAAAACTCACTTTGAGAAAGACTGCTGCAGGATATGGGGAGTAGGTCATTAGGGATTTATCAGAGGAGGGATATAATCAGATATATGGTATAAGAAGATAAATAGCTGCTGGAGGATAAATTGGAAGGTACCAAGATGAGAAGGAGGTGCATAATCAAACTGAGAAGCTTTTTCAGTGGGACAGGAGAGAAATTATGGGGCCACTGAACTAAGGAAATAACCACGGGAGAAGAATAAAAGGGAAGAGATACAACAAGCAGGACTTGGTGGTTTACTGCATAGAGAAGGAAAGAATCTTAGATGACTTCAAGTTTTCTGTTTTGGGTTTTGCTGTTGATAATTATATATTTGTTAAAATAGATTACATAGGAAGATGAATAATTGGGGCGGGTAGGAATTAAATTTTGGATATGTAAGATTTAGTAAACTGGCTTAAAGCATGGCCTTTGAGTCAGATAAGCTGAGTTTAAAGCCTAACTCTGCCACTTAATTTCTGTGTGGCATAGGCAACTTGCTTCGCTACTCAAATATAAAAGGGAATCAGAAATTTTGGTGAGTAGAAAAGTTAAAAACTCAGCATAGTGCTTGAAAGGAAGTGCTTTAAAAATGCTAATAATATTCATGATTGCTATTAATTTTAACATCATCGTCATTAGCTAGCTGGAGGTATTCCAAAGACAGATGAAAATATCACATAGGTGAGCGTTAAACTATTTCTCTTTATTACAGAGAAGTGCATCCAGAGAGAGAGAAACATTTGAAGAAACTGGGGCTGATAGAATGCAGGGAAATGCAAATGCTTCGACTGATAGATGAACTCAATGAAGCTGAGGAGTGGTCAGAAAGACAGAAAAGCAGAAGTACTGTAGGTCGAGTATGTAGAATAGCTTAAGAAGGAGAAAGTTGTTAACAGTGTCATATGCTTTAGAAAGGTGAGGTAAAATAAAAGGAAACAAAAATGTCTATTGTATTTGACAAATGGAAGGACTTTGGTGACGTTAACCAGCATGGTTTCAACGATTTTGGAAGACGACTTTTCTCAGGAGGTAAGAGAGTAAATGGGAGCTGGAGGGATAGCTAAAATAACACTATAATGGCAGAAACTATATGATAGCAAGAAGAGTCAGCAGGTGGAAAAATACTGTTTTTTGTTTTTTTGTGTTTTTTTTAAATAGGAAAGGGCCATAAGCACCAATTCAAGCTTGAAGACATGACCCAGTGGAGAAGAGAAAGACAAAAAGACAAAATCATTGATGCAGGACAATCTGAGAGGAGAAGGAAAAGAACATAATAGAAAATAATACCATGGGCCAGTCCAGTGGCTCACGCCTGTAATCCCAGCACTTTGGGAGGCTGAGATGGGTGGATCACTTGAGGTCAGGAGTCCGAGACCAGCCTTGCCAATGGGGCAAAACCCCGTCTCTACTAAAAATAGAAAAAATTAGCCGGGTGTGGTGGCGCACACCTGTAATCCCAGCTACCCAGAAGGCTGAGACAGAAGAGTTGCTTGAACCTGGGAGGTGGAGGTTGCAGGGAGCCGAGATTGTGCCACTGCACTCTAGCCTGGGTGACAGAGCGAGACTCCATCTCAAAAAAAGAAAAGGAAAGAATACCCTGAATTGGTCCTGGCCTGTCAATGAAGGGAAACTACTTTGGCTCTGAAGGGAAAAACATCAAAGATTAGTCCACATTTCATTAGCCTGCCATGGTAGAATATAAAGCTGAATGTATTCCTGCCAGAGAATATCAAGTTCCTCTCTAAAACTGGAGTAAAATCTCTGCTGAAGGTGAAGGGGATGTACTGGGAGGTGAGGCAAGTACTGGAGGAGAGAGTTAAGAATTTGGAATAAGTAATAAGTGACAAGGGAGTTGGTCAACAACCTGTAAAAGCCACCAGGCAGCAATGAGGCACATAATAGTCTTGTATGCTTACTTGACTTTCTCTAGCTTTCTCTAAAGCTTGAGTGGTTGTAAGATCAGAGATGGATAATGGGTTTAATTTAGCTACATTTTCTAGAGCAGACATGGTAGAAGGACAAGGCAATAAAAGAAGGGATGGTGTTAGAGAGAATGAAGTTAAAAAAAAAAAGATTTAGAAGAGAAGAAATTGAAGGTAGAGAAAAGCTGATAGACAGAAAATTCAGGGATCCAGGGAGTATAGAGCTCAATGAGGCAGAACAACAAGAAAAGAAGATCAAAAAAATAAGAAAAATAGTAAGACAGAATTGAGGGATTAGAGTATAAATTAGGGGCATATAATTTCCAAGGTGAAGTAGTCTCACATGTCAATAAAATAGTGTGTCAATGGACAGGGCTGACATTAAAACATTTAATGGGTAGTATAGATGACTCAAACACTGCTGCCTCAGCACTGAAGCCAGGCCTTGGTGCTCTACACAGGACCAGGAGTCAACCCTATAGGTGCTGGAGTATGGGGAATGCTGGAGGGGTTTCCAGGCAGTGAAGGTGCATGCAGAGGGAGGGAGCATCCAGGTGTAAGTGTTTAGTAACCAGCACAAACATATTTTACTATTTGCATGGGCAGTATACACTGATTGAACACCACTTCTATCCATGAACTGAGTGAAGAGGAGGGAAGCTGAAGACCGTCAGAGTAGAAGAAGTTAAGGAGGATATTGGATGTGTTATCCACAAGAATGTGGAAAACATTCAGGATGATTAATACAATATAAAAAATCTAGGAGATGGCTTCACTCTTCAGTGAATGAAGGTCAGTGCCTTGGTGACAGGTAGAAAGCAGCAATGACGAAGCAAAGAAAACAGTGTAATCTAATGGCCTGGCAGTCACAGAAGGACAGGAATTTCCAAATATAAGCAGAAAAATCAGTGCTCAGGGAGTGACAACTTAAAATTAGGAAGCTGACTGTTTAATTCTCTAGAATAGAACAAACTATTCTCTTTGGAAATGTAGGCATCAAGAAAGACTATTCAAGGTATTTGGTTTTGCTTTTATTTTCCTTCCTCCTCCAATGCATAGACCAAAATCTGAGGCTTACTTTCTGCCTCTCAGCCTGGAATATTTGGCTGATGTCCATGTCAGCTCCCATCTCACATAACTCCTGGGTTCTGTCTATATAGCTAGATACTGTCATTCTTCGGCGACGTGCAAGATAAACAGATTCTGAATGTGCTTATTTGATTGTCAGTAGGAGAAGTTCTATTTGCCTTCCATCTAAAATGGGGCCATGTGAACAGGGGCTGTGCTGGTTGTGGATGGGATGGTTAGAACCCTAGAAATCCCAACTCTACAGATTTTTCCCTTCTACTCTTCCTTCTTTTTTCTTCCCCGTAACATACTATTTCTCATGTCCTTTTATCTTTCTCTTTTATTTCTTGTTCCCTACTTAAATCTAACACATACTTTAATATTCTGAAACCACACAGATGCCCCATTCCTTTATATCCAAACCTAGTGTCTTCTAAAAAACAAAAACACATAAATAAAAATTGACTTATTTGGGCACTAGGGAACCCAAATCTGTATCATTAATTTTGTATATGTTCTCATTAATTTGTATCATTAATTTGCCTTGTGTCTTATAAAACCAAATTTAGTTAGTTAATTTGCAAGTTTTGGCAAGAGCCTCTGATGATTCAAACTGGCTCCCTCAGTTTCCATATGTGGGAAAATATCCATCACTTCCCCATCATTCCCCCGAGTCTGCTAACAGATTTAATAGTTTAAGCTACTATATTACAAAGGAAATACATTTTTAACGTCAAAATAAAGCTAGTATTACTGTAATAGTAGCATTATTGAAAACATCTTATGCAAGTATCTACAATGTATGCTAAACCTAAGTGGTTAAAATGATTTAAAATGAGTTTTTATTGTAAATTATGAATAAGAACATATAAACATTTAAACCCTGCCTTTGAGTGAAAATTGACTCTTTGAGGAATTTTGCCATTTAGCAAATGTCTTATTTTCTACAACATAAAGGGTGAAAAGAAGTGTTTATACTTAGGCTTGAATAAAACCAAAAATATATTGATTTAATCTATATAAATATGTGAAGTAAAAAGTGAGTCTTTTCTATATAAAATAAAATAGCTAATAACTCTTGTTGTTCCACTTAAATTGTTATTAGAAAAAGAGTACTTCAAAACCCTTTGTGTTTTTTTTTCTTCCTTCCTTTGAATAACTTGGGTAGAAAATCTTAACATTTTATTTGATTATTTAAGAGTTCTCTTTGGAGTGGCAGAAGATAGAGCTTGATATCATTATGTATAAATAAATAATTGGAAGGTTCCATGTCCAGATAAAATTCTAAAATCAGATAAGTGGGTTTCATTTTATCTCTTATTATTTAGTGGTGGGAGGCCTAGTTTTCCCCTCCCCTCAATGGCCTGCAGTTCTCCCAAGATTGCTCCCCCGGGCTCTCCTGTGGCCTGAGGGATGTTTTCAGGATCTCATCAACCCTTTTAATCTGATTGCCATTCTGCATTTTAATCTCTGCTCCTAGGTCCCCTCATAAATTGGGAAGTACTATATTGCCTCCCCTTTCTCTCCACCTCCTAAGCCACATGCAGTCCACAACAATTCAAGAGTTATAAAAGCCAGATTATAGATCTACTTCATTATAAAAATGTGTTTGGTGGTACTTTTTTTCTGATAGCCAATAACGTAAGATTCAGTAAACAAACTTATAATTTCTTATGCCATTTAATAGCATGATGGTTGCTACTGATGGCTGCATGATTAAAAGGTAAATAGAATTCATTAGTTTCTATCTTCATTTTTT
Organism: Mandrillus leucophaeus; assembly: GCF_000951045.1. Taxonomy (NCBI): domain Eukaryota; kingdom Metazoa; phylum Chordata; class Mammalia; order Primates; family Cercopithecidae; genus Mandrillus; species Mandrillus leucophaeus. The sequence continues at coordinate 1,523,078 of NW_012104443.1, read as the reverse complement.
AAACAAATATTTGCTCAACACCTAAAATATGCCAGCAATTGGGCTGGCATTAGGAATACGGAGATGAACAAACATGTTCTCTGGCTTCAAAAAAAACACAGTCAAGTAAAGAGACAGTCATGTAATTATAACAGAATAAAAAAAAATGAAGTATAAAATTTCATTTGGGCCCAGAGGATAGATGAACCGACAGGACTGAAAAGAAGGTCAGAAATGGTCGAGTTGGATATCACATAGAAGATAATGTTTGAACACTCTTTAAAGGAAGAATATGAGATAATATAAGAAAGTTACGTCAGTCACAGGTGTATACAAAGGCTCAGAAGGGGGAAAAAACCCACAGGAAATAGTTATGTACCTGTCAATACTTTGGTATGTAGAGAATGTAAGATGCCTGTTTATGTATCACTAAAATTGACATCATAAATTCCTGTGGGGCAGTAAAGACTTTTTTTTTCAGGATCAGGATTTCTTCTACTTAGTATTTCCTTGAAGTCCCATGGTAATGCAGAAAGCGGCAGGTAGGGCTGCCAGAATCGTGGAATACTACATTGGATTGGATTCGCGATGCCTTCCAAAATCAATCAATGTGGCAACTAAGGCCCATTTAAAAGGGATACCATTGAAAAACAGGAAAAAGGTAGAGGCACAAGATGCATGTAATCCCTCCATAGCCCTATCACAGCATGGAACTGAATTTGTAGAAATTTAGAGAACTGAAATACCAACAGAGTTCACCACCAAAAACTGCACCACAAGCAAATTCATTCTTTCAAACATCCTACTTTCTTATCACCCTCGCATCCTTCTGGAGCACTCTCACTGTAACAATCCTTTGACCTCACAGAGGAGTGCAATCTGTTATCCTTATCACTTCATTTCTATCTACCGAGCCCCTCAGGAATTCACTTCCCTCCTTCAATAGATCATGTTCCACAGCCCCTATTTATAATGAATATTTTGTAAATGCCCTCAATTCCCTGGGCCCTTTCTTCTTCCATCACATCTACCTTGCAAATTCCAATGATGCATCCAACAATGTGTTGTCTCTGGGCCAGCATCAGTGAAACTGAGATCTGCTGGACAAAAATTTCCTAACAGGGCAAATTGAGATCATAGGTCGTTAATGGTCACCAGCCTCAAACGATGATTTAACACTGAGAGACCAAAGTGATCTCTCACTCACCATCACAGTGACTATCTACTGCTTTCTTCCTGTACCTCCAATTATCCACCTGCTTTTTTCCCCAGCAGATAACCTGATCTTCTCTTTAGTGGATCATTACCATCAGCATTCATATATGCTCTAATATCTCACACATTTAAAAAAATGAAAATCAGAACAAAACTTTGACTCCACATCCCCCTCCAATTGATACGTAATTTCTCTTCAAACCAACCTCAACTTCATCGCTTCCCAGGGGAATCTTGCTTACTCACTATTCTTTTTTTAAAAAAAAAAATTTTTATTATGCTTTAAGTTCTGGGATACATGTGCAGAATGTGCAGGTTTATTACATAGGTATACACATGCCATGGTGGTTTGCTGCACCCATCAACCCATCACCTACATTAGGTATTTCTCCTAATGCTCTCCCTCCCCAATGCCCCACCCCTCGACTGGCCCCAGTGTGTGATGTTCCCCTTCCTATGTCCATGTGTTCTCATTGTTCAACTCCCACTTATGAGGGAGAACATGCAGTGTTTGGTTTTCTGTTACACTGTTGGTGGGAATGTAAATTAGTTCAACCATTGTGGAAGACAGTGTGGTGATTCCTCAGGGATCTAGAACCAGAAATACCATTTGACCCAGCAATCCCATTACTGGGTATATACCCAAAGGATTAAAAATCATTCTACTATAAAGACACATGGATATGTATGTTTATTGCGGCACTGTTCACAATAGCAAAGTCTTGGAACCAACACAAAGCCCATCAATGATAGACTGGATGAAGAAAATGTGGCACATATACACCATGGAATATTATGCAGTCATAACAAAGGATGAGTTCATGTCCTTTGCAGGGACATGGTTGAAGCTGGAAACCTCATTCTCCGCAAACACACTCACTATTCTAATGGGTATTGCTGATAGTTTCTACATCACCAAACCAGTTCTTGTCTTAACCTCTCAGCAGCATTCAAAAGTTTTTTCCCACTCCTTCCTTCTGGATATAACCCTCTTTACTTCTGCAATAACACATTCTCCTGGTCATATTTCTATTCCCTTGATTCTTCCTTCTCAGGCCCAAAGTAGAGCCTGAAATGAAGATTTGTGTGCAAGTAGTTGATGTAAGAGGTGACTCAAGGGGACAGGTGTTAGGGACTTCAGAGAGTGAGACAGGCAAGGAGGATGAAGGAATAAAAGTGTGTTATGAAGGTCAACATGTTAGGCAAGATGAATAAAGAGATTAATTCCTCTGTGGACTTCTGAGTAGTATATAGAATTCTTCCCCATAATGGCCCAAAAGACTTTGCCATTTCTTCCTTTTTAACCCATCAATTAGTTTTTGTGCTCCTTAAGACTCAGACCTGGGCCAACTTTTAAAAAATCACTTTAATATTCCTTCTTAGTAATTTCAGACATTTTCCTGCTTTAAATGGCATATAAATGTTTACAACCTTCAATCTTTGATCAACCACAGAGCTAGATATTCAAGGTATAACTTAGCTTTCTCCATTTGGAAGTTCGTCAGGCATCTCATATTTAGGATTGCCAATGTAATCTCGGCCTTTCACCAATCCTGCCCCAAAACCTGCTTCTTTAATTTTCCAAATGTTAATAAATGGCATGTCCATTCAGGCAGTTCTACAAATAGAAACCAGGAATTCTTTTGAAAATCATCTCTTCCTCCTACCTCCCATCCAGTCCATCACCACATTCTAGCAATTCTACATCTAAACTGAATTTCAAATCTGCCCTCTTTTTTTTCATCTTATTCCTCATCTAGACCCTGGCAAGAGTCTGTTTCCATTGTTGTTCTCTTCTAATCCACTCTGCATACAGTACTTGCTGTAATGTTTCAAAACCATTAACTGAATGTTATAACTCTCCTGATTCAAGGATTTTATTATCTTCATATATGATTTAAGCAGGTAACAATTTGTACTGGTTTTCTTGGGGCAAGTTCTGGTTTACACCTCTTGCTGCAGCTTAATTATTACCAATGTTCACTTCAGTTCTCCAAAGTGTCCTGTTTTTGACAATAAATTATATGGTCATGCTACCCTTAAAATAAAATAAAGGAAAGGTTTCTATAAGAACCATTCCTAACTCATCTCATGTTATTACACTGTAGCCATTTTGAAAGTACCAACAATTTATAGGTTCAAGGTCTTTGTACCTTCTGCCCCCCAACCCCGAGTACAACACACCTGCTCTGAGCCCTCCTCCTGGCCAACTCCTAGTCTTTCATCAAAAATTCACTTAAGGTCACCTTCTAAAATAGGCGTTTCTCAGTTTTGTTACATAAATCATTTCCACTGGGACATTGTTTAGTATCATCTTTTCATTCTTAATGCACTGATAAATGTATTTGTACATTCATTTGTTAATATATATCTCTCCCTCTATATAGTAGGCTCCATGAGGACAAAAAACATATCCTCCATTTAGTAACGTATATTACTGCTAAAACAGTGCTGAGTCACATTATGGGTGTTCTCTAGTATTCTTGAAACAGTAGAGAAGAGAGGAGAGAGAAACACAGGTCAAGACCTTTCCATACACTCATTTTATAAATCTGAATAAACAGAAAACCTCTTATTACTCTGACCTACTGAAGTGCAATGAAGATGTTCATAGAAAATGCCAACACAGAAGACATACATGAAAATTTCTAGAACTTTATGAAAATGAACAAAGTTATCTAAATTTAATGGAAAAAGAAACAAATCTCAGAGACAATATTTTTAAATGCTTTGGTAAAAAAAAGGAGGCTTTACTAGCTTTTTTAAAACAGTGAATTAAATAGATACAATACTTAATGAAAATAATAGCTTAGAACAAAAAAGCATACAGAAATATATATCAAATTATTCTCTGATTAAGGATGATAGATGGATAAAACTTTAGAGCCAGGACCCTGGCCATATGCTAGTTCAGTTCTATAATCTTGCAGAGAAGGAGGCTGAGGCCCAGGGAGCTGAGGTAAAGTTATAAAAGTCAACAGTAAGAGAAGATCTTCTTGCTTTTGCATAATCAGACAGGTCTACGGCAAAAATATTTGTTACTTTACTAGTAAGTCATACAAAATTTAGTAAACAGGTACAACTTTAGAAATTAAAATAAACACACTAGGTCTATAAGAAGCTAGCCTTTAAATAATCTCTTATACTATTTTCTATACATCAGTCTCATAACTGAAAGAGATTAAAATGTTGTGATTTAAAAAATTATACATTTATATCTATAGAATCCATTCACAAAGGTAAACTATTAAATTATACTTCAAGAGTTTTGCTCTTGTTACCCAGGCTGGAGTGCAGTGGCACCATCTTGGCTCACTGCAACCTCCGCCTCCCGGTTTCAAGCAATTCTCCTGCCTCAGGCTCCTGAGTAGCTGGAATTACAGGCGCCTGCCACCATGTCCAGCTAATTTTTTGTATTTTTAGTAGAGATGGAGTTTCTCCATGTTGGTCAGGCTGGTCTGGAACTCCTGACCTCAGGTGATCTACCCTCCTCGGCCTCCCAAAGTGCAGGGATTACAGGCATGAGCCACCGTGCCTGGCCAAAATAAAGTAGCTTTTTCAATGAAATAAAGTAACAACTATATTGTCATATAGTTAACAAATTACCTTTTTTTTAACAAAAATGGTTCTTTATTGGGTTTCTTCCTTTAATGAATTTTATTTTTCACTTTATGACATGTCTTTATGTAAGTTATTCTAACAGTGAACTCACAGTCCCTTAATACATTTTAAGTCTTCAAAAACACATATTTCACAGAGGGGTAGTTACTAAAGTAAACTCTTTAAAAAGAGTTTAGTTCTGGCATCATTTACTGGATGCTTTCTTTGCATGTGAAAATCACATATTCCTTTACAAAAAGCTCACACCATTTGTTTTTCAAAACAAAACACGTCACCTATCCATCTCTCTACCCCAAACAGGAAAGTCCTATTACAGTAAGAAGGCCTCCCATAGAGGACCCATCACTGCCACACAGCAGCGGGAAAGGCGAGATGAGCACAATGGCGGATGCAACACCGCTCTACGCGGAGAGGTCCCATTGCAACTCCTGAGAATCAGAGGCCAGATGTTTTCTCTACCGACTTTTTTTTTTTTTTTTTTTTTTTTTTTTTTTTT
>NW_012104443.1:1480403-1517636 GCF_000951045.1 Mandrillus leucophaeus | reverse complement strand
CAGGATGGTCTCGATCTCCTGACCTCGTGATCCGCCCGTCTCGGCCTCCCAAAGTGCTGGGATTACAGGCTTGAGCCACCGCGCCCGGCCTTCTCTACCGATTTTCTATGCCCTCAGGAATTCCTCCGCAAACCCAGATCTTACACACAGCATATTATTTGTCTGACTCCAGAATGGGAATATGGTCTGCTAATTTTTATGCTGTACCCTGATTTTAATAAATGTGTACATTACATATTTAAATGTGAATATTAAAGAATGCAAGTGCTTTTAGTACTATTAAAGGGAACATAATTTCTTTATAATAAAAATACTAGTCAAAGAGCCTCGGTAATACAACAATTGACTAAAATGGAGAGCTAGATATGGAAGAAATTATTTCTCCATCAAGGTTCTCCAGTGTAGGAGACTTATTCAAGCTGGAAAACTTGCTACGCAGAATATTCTCCACCCCAGAAATACAAGCCAGTATTTAGCACTTACATGAAAAACAACTTTGAAGACCGGTAAGATCTCTGTGTGAGGTTTTCATTGCAAAGACCTTATTTCCGATATGTCATGTCTAACTCGGAAATGGTAATTACTTTGATAGAAGTTTGGTGCTCAACTTCTTTTCTTGAGTATTTTGGCTTCCCTTCTTTGAGGTGGGAAAAGTGACTAATGATACTCGGGAAATGATTAACTTAAAAAGAAACAGCTAAGTGTATTTGATCTTCCTTTGATGGGTGTGAACACTAGATCCCTTCCCCCAAAGTGGAACTGGACTAAGCCAGCTCTGGGAGAATGAAAAGAGTGTGATAGAGAAGTGAGAGGAATACATTTGTTCTTGTTCCTTTATCTCAGTGAAGCTACTTTAACTGGTGGAAACTGCTGATAGTCAATCTCGTATTTTCACTTGGCGTTTGACATCAATGTTGTCAATAGAGACATAATTGTCTCTGTCAAAAGCATCATTCATTTCCAAATTGCGGAGTTATTTACAGTCGTGTCTTCACTCAATGTAACACTACCACTCAACACTCAGCTGTTCCTTCTCTGTTTTAACTAAACATTCGGGCAGACTTTTAAAGAAGCTCTATTTTAGATTAGGCTAACAACCCGAAAATGAACCCAAAGAGAAAAACTTCTCTTGTCCAAATACCATTTGAACAAATGGATAGAATTTTTCACAAAAACTGGCATTTCAAAACGAGTTCTGTTTGGTAAGAGATGTGGTGCTGAAAAGCGACACTTACAATGACAGCAGTGTGGATCCCCAATAAAGAAGACTGGGTTGCATTGTGCTCTAATTATGACCATTTTAAGTTTTAAGAGAGTGTGTGTGTGTGTGTGTGTGTGTTTAATCTGGAAATCAATTATAATAATATTGCTTCCAGTTAAGCATCTACTATAAATCTCTGTTTATAGAAACATGGTTGATATGGGTTTTCGATGTGATTATAGTTAAATAGAAAATATTGTGAGGAAAACTGAGTCTTCTGTTTCTAAGGACCCAAATGAGTAACTACTTACTTCGTAGTTTCTATGCACCCAGCATGGTGCTAAGAAGCTGTCTAGCATATAAAAGAATGATGGTGATATAAACGAAACAAAAACTCATGGAAATCACGCAACGTTTTTTGAAAAAACTTACTGTAACTTGGTTGTCTCGCCATCTTCTCTTTCAGGGAACAAATCTTAGGGTATCAAGAAGAAAAAAAGGAAGAAAAAATAACCTCTGTATTTCCCAGAGGCAACTACTTATGTCTTGTTACTAGCAGAAGACATGATAATGGCAAAGAGGCAGTGCATGAAATTTAGAAAATTGGAGGCAGGTTTCAAGCTAATTTGTTAAACAGAATTTTGATAGTGCTTTTCCTAAGAAAAGTATGACTATAAATCCATGTGGGATCCTTTACCCTTGATGAAAATGTACCGAGTAGATTAACTAAAATATACATACATATATACATCAAGCACTCTAAATATGTTTTTGTCATCTGGACAAATTGGAACTTGGATTATTTTGAAACCAGTGCATTTTTAAGTAATAACAGCTACTACTCTTACTGTAAGCCTATGTGTGCCAGGTATCTTGCATACATGATCTCATTCAAGCCTATCCTCCAGACCATAAATGTATGATCATTACTGGCATTTCATAGATTAGGTAAGTAAGGTGTACAGAGAGATTCGGGGGTTTTCTTAAATCTTTGTAGTTAATATTAATAGTGGTGTAGCTAGCATTACCACCAATATAAGTAATATGATTTTACATGGATTTATCTTTTACATCTCACAACACCACCGAGGTAGGAACTATTAATATCCTCATTTTTACAGATGAAAAAAACAATAACAATCTTAGCCTTTCAACAACTCAGGTTGTAAAGGACCTTACTTAGCTCATATGTGATTGGGCTGGGATTTAAACATGGTTTTTTTGTTTTTTTTTCCTCCAAAACCAAGGCTTTTGTCAACTAGCCATACCAATCTCTCCAAGATCAAAACTGAAGTTTGAATTCACATTTTTTTCTCAATAAGGGCACAAATTCCATCTTACCTTACTATCCTGATAGAAATTTAAGAATATCAAAAAGTTGCCATGATCTCTATCTTGTCGTGTGGTTTCCTTTTCTCTCTCTCTTCCTCAGCCCATTCTTACCAAGCTTATCCAAGACTCCTCAACTCTCTATCTTGTGAGAAGCCCTTTTCTTTTTTGAGTATCAGAAAGTTTTAGGGGGCAATACTAATGTTTGCTTTTCATTTTATTGTGTTCTCCCATCTTTGCCCAGCTTTTTCTATTGTACCTACAGCACTAGGAGACCAGGCTTCTAAGAATGTAGACCATCCTTCCTGCTAACAAACTGCATTATAGTTTTCTCCAGTTCATTCTGCATCTTGGTGTATTGGCTGGTGCCAAAGCACAGTTCTCCTATACTTTCTGTATCTGGTTATTTTGTAAGGGCCTTGGTTTATATTCTCTTTCACTGCCCAACTAGGTTGCATTGACTATAGCCCCTTCTCCTTTCCTCTCAACCTCTTGCCTTCCCTGCCCCAACCCCACTATTTTCCATACATTTTCCCCTGTATTTCATTCCCTATGTTTCCCTATATTTCATTAACATTTCTATTTTCACATGTGCATTGCCCCATGGCAGTCTATTTTGCTCAATCCTCATCTTCAGATCTCCATATGCCCCCACCTCACTATTTTCTCACCCAAAAGCATGAAAAAGACTTTGGATCCCACTTTTTATTATATGCACACAGTCAAGATAACCAGAAGCAATATCTCTAACTATAGAGAAATTCATACATAATGGTAATTGTGGGATGTTTTTAATGAATACCTATTTTACCATAATTGTTGCTGTCTTTGTACATGTGTCTATAATTATATGTGTTAGGCTGGTTCACCTTCCTCCTCCTTATGTTCTTGATTAAAATTAGAAAAACAAAAAGTCCAGTTTATAAGCATTAGTTATTGAATCGTCACCTTCTCACTCTGCTTATTGACAATAATTTGGAAATAGCAAACATCGTGTCTGATTTATTAGGCCATCCGTTTCCCATGGCCTGGGGCCACTTCTAAGTGATTAATGGTGTGTGAGGTTGTTGCAATATTAAAAAGATCAACTTGAACCTTAACTCTAGGCATAACAAACTCTTCAGGGGCTTACAATAATTTTGCTTATTTTTTTTATTTCTAGATGTCAACAATGAAATAAACAAATCTTTATTACTCCTTAACTTTGAAATATTAATAACAGGCTTAAGTAATCTGTCTAAAATTCAATACCTATAGTCATTGTGGAAATCTGTATGTCTTTGAGATTTGTTAGCCAGTAATGAGCAGCCTGGGATACACATACACGCGTGCACTTGTATAATTCCAGATGAGAAAACGAAAGAATACCTTTTGGGGACATTTTATTTTCACCTATTATAATTCTGTGTTCTATGGGATATTTCAGAATCCTTCCTTAGTTACATCTTTCAAATAGCAGTTTATAGTCTATAACATATTTTTAAAATTATTATATCTCACTTATGTTCTTCAAGGTAGCTAGGGTAAGTAATGTTAGAAATGGAATGAAACAGGAATATTAAATGATTTGAGGTCATCTACTGACTAGGGCCTTGAACCCAGATCTGATTCCTAGCTCACGGTTCTCTCTACCATGCTTACCTAAATATTAGATCAGACATGTAATACCTACAGTGAAAATTAAGCTTTAATCCTTTAAACAGAAACAAAATTTAATACATTCTATCATTATATCTGATCTGGTGTGAAGAGAGAAAGGAATAGTCTGATTAATTTTACTTTCTGGTTTCCAATTTCTAAGAATTTAAACCTGGAAAAAATACATTCAACATCACGAGATAATTTAAACTTAAATCCAAAGAGCACTTCAAAATCTTACATTACTTTAGAGTTGTAATTTTTTCCATTAATTTTTATTGTTTCATAGTGATAGTGTGAGCCAAGAGATTTCCAATGGAACAGCACACCAAAGCACCTTCTTTTCTACATGGCATTACCTTCTGACTGCATCCATGTGAATAAACCACAAAGTAGTAAGATAATTTTTTCAGAGCAGAAACATGTTATTTTTTCAAACTTGAGACAAGATCTCCCTCTGTTGCCCAGGCTGGAGTGCAGTGGTATAATCACAGCTCACTACAGCCTCAACCGCCCAGCCTCAAGTGATCCTCCCACCTCAGCCTCCTAAGTAGCTGGGACCACAAGCATCCATCACCACACCTGGTTAAATTTTTTTAGTTTTGGTTTTTAATGTTTTTAAAACCAAATTTGGGGGGGGTTGCTTTTTAATTTTTGTTGTTGTTGTTTTGTTTTGTTTTTTAGAGATGGGGTTTCACTGTGTTACCCAGGCTGGTATCAAACTCCTGGCCTCAAGTGGTCCTCCTGTCTCAACCTCCTAAAGTGCTGGAATTACAGTGTGAGCTTCCACGCCTGACCCAGAAACATTTTAAACGCTTGCACATTTTGACATAGAGTTTTTCATTGTGTGAAAGGACTTCAATTTTTTCTGAGGGCTTCTCTCTCATTAAAATAATGGTTGCAAATATTTTGAAAATACGGTTTACTATACTTGAGGATGAAATATTTATTTTAGAGACATGCAATAATCTTCAGCTCCACTTTGAACATGAAGGCCATAAATACATTGCGCTTGTCTTTGTTTCTGAATGATCTTAGATGTTCAGTGAGGAAGGTGAGAAAAATGAGGAAGATAGAAGCTAAAATGAATCATAAGAGGAATAAAGTTAACTCCAATAAAAGTGTAGCTTTTACAGAGTACTGGTTTCTGATTGAGGCTGTACCTAATTACTGCAGACTTGGCTTGAAACAGCATAAATGTATTACCTTGCAGCTTAGGAGGTAAAAGTCTGCAATGGGTCTCAGGGAGGAGCTAAAATCAAGGTATTGGAATAGCTGTGTTTCTTTGGAGGCTCTGAGGAAGAATCCCTGCCCCCACTAGGCTGGCTTCTAGAGGCCACCTACATTCTTTGTTTCATGGCCAATCACTCCAGCCTTTTCTTCCACTATCGCATCCTTTTATCTGACTCTAAACCCCCTGACTATAATTTATAAGGACACTTGTGATTATAATGGGCCCATGCATAATCCAGGATAATCCTCCTTCCTCAAGATCCTTAACTAATTAAATCCACAAAGTCCCTTTTGCCATGTAGATCTTGAGGGTTAGAACGTGGACATCCTTGGAAAGTTGTTCTGCCCACTACTGTATGCATAAAATATTGTAACTTTTAAATAAACATTGAGATAATGACATTTTTTAAAACAATCCTCTTATGTAGAATTGATTCCCTTATACGAATATTGTGATCTGCGTAGGGAAGGTATGAGATAATACTACCTGGAAGTTGTTTTTAAAATATACTGTATATTATTCTTTGATTAATAAATCAAATGTACAGTATATTTCAGTTGAAAGCAGCTCTCCAATGTGGGAGTGTGTGTTTTCCCTTACGGAGCAGCATATAGAAATTTAAATTGTGAAAAAGTGTTTTAGGCTGAATGTGCACTGTGGAATATGTTCGAAAACACAAAGTTTTCCATTAAAATTGGCATTTATGAGTCTCTTGCTAACAGCTCCTACAATGATCAGCTGTGACCTCATTAGTAACATGAGCAGCAAGGAAGGCAGCTATGTATTGTTACACTGGTTTCCACTCCAATGGTGTTCTAGTGAATGGGGAGGTAAGGAAATGCCGTGCTATTCATATTAATTGAGATAAGGCACAAGATGATTTTGGCCTCTTGTTCCCGTGCTGTCTCATATCATGTTTTTAAAGTTATTTTCAATAACACCTAGCAATTAGGAAGCTTAAAATTACGTATTTTAAGACTTGGAATCAAATAACTTCACTCTCTAAAGACTTAAGGCAAAGAAAATTTTTTCGTTTTACATTTCACTTTCATTCTTAAGTATGATGCTCTAGGAATTTCTGTATTTGTCTTTTAGGGTAATTCTACTCTTGGGCATTATAAAATGTTTGTCTTGTCTTTATGTTTGTTTCCCTTGGTTCTATAAATTGCATCCTCGAGTCCAGAAAATGCTGTGTATAAATACATGTTATTTCAGTGGCATGCTGGGGGCTGGCTTGTACCAGCTCCTGAGACTTGATTTTGTGTTCCTTTTCTCCTAGCTCTGAGTCCATTGACAATGTTGGTAGCTTGAAATGGACTGTGGTGGGAGTATTTACACCACAAAATTGGCAAGCACTCCAAATAAGGGCTTTTTCTTTCCCAGAGAGCTGATTATTAAACATTTAACTAGCATTTTTCTGCATCTACACACACATACACACACACACACACACACACACAGAGAGTGCTAATTCAGTTAAGGATTTAAGCATATTCTAATTAATCATGGCTAGTCAGTAGCCAATGTGATTTCTACTAAATGATATGACATATTTCGAACTGTTTAAGCTTTCTCAGATCTTAATGCTATATGATAGTTTGTTCATATTATATCACACAATTAAAAGACAAAGACAATACAGGAAAATAAACTTCTAGTTTGCAATACATATCAATATAATGTACCCAATATAATGATAGATGCATTAAGGACACATCACTGACGAAATAGTCTTGCCAAACATGCATAACTTTAGTTGAATCATGAGACAATATCAGACAAACCCAAACTGAATGTCATAGTTAAGAAAATGGGTGAAGTTTTAAGGACATTTTACAAAACAAATCATCAGTACTCCTTAAAAAAAAAAATCAAGGTATTAAAAGACAAAAAGATTGAGGAAGTGTTACATATTAGAGAAGATTAAGAAAATGTGACACTAAATGCAATGTAAAAATCTGAATTAGATAATGATCTAGAAAAGGGATATTAGTGTGAAAATGGGCAAAATTTAAATAAGGCCTATAGATTCCTAAACAGTTTTGCATGAATGTTACTTTTGTTTCAATAATTGTTCTATGTTTATGTGAAATAATAACTTTAGGAGAAGCTGGGAAAATGATATACAAAATTTCTATACTCTTTGTAATTTTTCATCTGAAACCATCTAAGAATACCACGACTGTGCATTGTTTAAAATGTTTTTTAAAAAGAATATATTTTGGAAGTAGGAGACTCTGGCTTTGAATCCTGCTTTGTAAAACTTGAGATTTCAAGCAAAATGTTTACATTACTTTGTATTTAAATTTAAATTTACTTTTCTCATCTATGGGAGAGGTGATAATTGTGTTCATTTCACAGAATGGTAGCAATCAAATGAAATGTTTTCTAAACCTCCTAACATAATGCCTGACATAGGATACACAGAATAAATCATTGTTAAAGAAGCTTTATGATTTTGATGTTGGAGAAAACATAAAACCGTTAAAATTTATTCACAATTAGAAGGTTCCAAATGTCCTTACATTGATCGTCCATGTCCTCAAACAGACATGATTATGAAGAATCAAAACTAGTTTCCAAAAGAGGCAATTAAAAGCTTCCATGGGCATAAGGGCCACATTCTTGGGTCTAAAAGAAAAAGAGTATGAGGAGTTATAGGGCTAGATTAAACTGGCCCAGTGTTGTATAAGCTGTACTTCGGGATCTGATCATGTAAACACAGTGTCATGGCCTAGCCATTAAACCCTAGAGGCATAGATTTCATGATTTCTGAATTGGATAATAACACGGTTGCCTGCCAACTCCTATGCAATCTCCCAGCACTGTACAATCATATCTTCCTGCATAAATGCCAAATATATGGCAGCTTAATTTTAATCATGTATATTTAGAAGTGTGTTTTGCTTCTAGGTTTACAAGAAGTTTTCCTTGATGACAAATACATACTTCCTAATAAGTATTTACCCTGTGAGCTAAAGGCAAAATGTTCAAAGTAATACTACCCCAAGACCTGTGCTCCCACTTGCTTTATCTGCATGTATGTACATATATGTGTACATATGCATATAGAAAACATTTATACATGTATGTATTTTATATAGAATACATCTTAGTTTTGTTCAAACATAAGCAGCCAGAGTCACTTTAAATACTAATGAACACCATCAGCAATGCATATGTCAAAACTGTTGTAAGTAATAAAAAATTAATTTAAATAAGAAAGGTAACCTTTGCTTTATTTTGCTAAGTTCTCAGTATTCATTTTTCCTTATTTGGATTGATCACAACTTTCAAATATCACGACCAATGAACTTGAAGAGGTACATTGCTCTTGAAATTTGTGTAAATTATTTTAATAAAAATTTCACCTGCAGACAAAACCATCTACTTCCATTCTCTGCAACCTCATTCTTAAAGCAAAATTTACATCACTTAGATACTAATCTAATGACAGAACAATAACCAAATGGCCCAACAACATCAGTAATATGAAAATTTAAAATCATGAATGATCTTTTCATAATTGCCGGGAGGAACTCAATGAATTGTCCTAATTGTATCAGAAAGCTTCATGCATGTGGTTAGGTCTAAAAACTGATATTTAGGTTTCTAAATATCAGTTGAGAATATTTTTTACCAGGCCATTTGCCACCCAGGCTTGTAGAAAGCACTCTGTAATGGGAGCAACCTCAGATTCTAAGAACAGCTTCCAGCTACAGAGTCCAGTCGGCTATTCATCTTTGTGGCTAGGAAGGAAAGAATATTCTCAAGTACCTTCAGGGATTTTATAGGTACTCTTGCTTCAACTCAGTATTTCTGGTCTTCATAAAACAAGAGTGCCAAGAATGACATAGTGAAGCAGTGAGTTTATTCCAAATGCTGAAGTGCTTACTCTACCTTGCATTTTACAAGTTTACAATTTTGGAGCCATTTGAACTACTCATTGACTCAGAGGTGTAATATTTTTTTAAAGTTATTTCTGACCATAACAGACACTTTAGACCTGCAGTGATGAGCAAGCCCCAGAGGCAAAATACAATAAAGATTTAAGGGCTGTTCAGTGAAGCACTGTGGCTTCTTTGTGGAGGAGTTGAATGGAAGTGGGAGGGCTGGCCTGCTATGTGATTATTTCTGACAATGCTGTTTGTTTTATTTTCATTTTATTGCAGTACTTTGGGGCATTGGTAGGTATGATCTAGAAGAAAAATAAACTTTCATCTCAGAGGTTAAAGTTTTTTGGGGGAAGGATGGGTGGTGGGGGGGGGCTCTGTTCTTTTTTGAACTAATAAATGCTGTTTGAAGCAGATGAGATATTCAGAAATGAAACTCAAATTACCTCCACTATGCTTCACAGCAGTCGCTTGTGATTGACTTTCTGTCCATATGAAAAAAGATGAGATACATTTAATTCTAGATTTTAATTATTTTAGCTAACTAAAGCCCAGTATATTCTATTCTTTATTTTATGTGATAAACTGTAATCTATTTCTTATCATAAAATCTGAATTTACTACAATGTTATTAGAGGTATGTTTGCTGTCTCTGAAGACATCCATAATAGGAAGCTAGTGCTAGCTGCGCTGGTATTGTACTTCAGTAAACATATAAACTGAATTATAAACAATTCAGATCAGCTTGCGTTAGAGAACCATAGAGCTTTTGTGGGTCCCAGGCTTAGCCAGATACTATTTTATGGCTATGTTGCACAGATCCCTTTCCTAGCGAAAACAATTAGCGTGAATTTTCTTGTACTCTTCACTCAAGAGTAATAGTTGTGAAAAAGAAAATAAATGATATTTTTATATTATACATACATATGCTATAATAGATAGCTTTTTGTAAATATAAATACATTATGTATGCACACATACATACTGGATGATGTATTTATTCAAATGTGTATATACACATATACATATACCCTTTCATAACATTTATTGATGAGCACATGGACTGTGACACCCTGACAATTGTCTGTCCGTATCAGAATACTGAAGAATTTGCTAATGGGACAATTCACTGGCAAAGAACTGAAGGAGCTCTAAAATCACTCAGGAACATTTGTCCATCACACTCTCCTCTGACGCTTCAACCTTCCCTTATCTCCCAGCTTCTTCCTCTTGTCTGTCCAGAGGAATACTCAAGTCTAGCCTGCCTGTCTTTGAAAAAAGAAATATTTTCTTCTTGACACATTGGTGTCCTACTAATCAAGGATTTCTGCCTATATTTTTATTTGCCTTATAATCAAGCTTCTGGAAAGAATGGTCTACATCTGCTAATTTCTTGCCACCTTTTCGCTCAATTCCCTATAAACTGATTTCTGCTTCTACCAATTATTTGAAACTATCTAATTTTCAGCTTAATTTTCAAACTAGCTTCTGGCATCACTCATCTACTAATGACTCTCAAAGGACCTCACTTGATAAATCCACAGGTCAATGATAATTTTTCATCTTTCTTAACCTATCAGCATTTGACAAAGAACAACTTCTTCTTTCCTGGAATACTTCCGTCTGTTTTGGGAGGTTATACTCTCCTGGGTTTCCTTCCCACTGCTTTAGTTGTTTCTTCTCAGCCTCCTTTCCACGTCGTTTTTCACCTCCCAGCTTTCTTAACTGTTAAGTGTCTGAGGGCTCACTCAGTGAACTTTGTCTCTTTCATATCGACTCTACTCTTGGGGATCTCATTCTATAACAATGATTAAATATCACCTAAACACTGTTATCTGAACTCTAGGCTCATATGCCAACTATTACAGATATTTCCAATATCAATCTCAGTCTCACATTTTCAAAACAAGTTTCTTTTCTGTTATTGTTGACTTATTTTTTTTTTAATTTCAATAGTTTTTTGGAAACAGGTGGTTTTTTGGTTACATAGGTAAGTTCTTTAGTGGTGATTTCTGAGATTTTGGTACACTTGTCACCTGAGCAGTGTACACTGTACCCAATGTGTAGTCTTTTATCCCTCACCCACTTCTCCCTGAGTCCCCGAAGTCCATTATATCATTCTTATGCTTTTGAGCCCTCATAGGTTAGGTTCCACTTATGAGAACATATGATGTCAAACCCAAGTTTCTTATCTTCTTAAACCCCTCACTCCATCTCAGCTAGTGAAAATTCTAGCTTTCCATTTGCTCCATGCCAAAAACCTTGGAGTCATTGTCACCTCTTTCATTGTGGTCACATGCCACATCTAATTCATTAGCAAATACTGTCCGTTCTTCTTCGAATACATCTTGAATCTATTCACTTCTTCCTTCTTCTACCTGTACTACCTTGGTTCAAGCACCATCATCTCTCTCCAGGGTTATCAGTATGGACTCTCCACTGATTTTTCTACTTCTGTCCTTTCCTCAGTCTATTCTAACATAGCCTACAGAATGATCCAGCAAAAATATGAGAGATCATATTATACCTTTGCTCAAAACTCTATAATGGTTTCCCATCTCAGTCAGAGTAAAAGCCAAAGCATCCACAATAGCCAACAAGGCCCTGCATGATCTGGCCCACTCTTCACCTTCTGCTAACCTCTTCCACATTCTGCTCTAGCCTCACTGCTCTTCTTCCTTTTCTCAAACATGCCAGGCATTTTCCAGGTTCAGGGCCTTTTCACACACTGTTCATTCCTTCTACCACACTTTACCGATTCAAAACTGCAATGCCACCATCCCTGTCGTCTGCTTTAGTTTCTCAATAACACTGACAACGATTCACATTTTTAATATTTTAAATGATCACCTGTTTAATATATTCTACCCCACCTTACCCTATCACCACTGGAATACAAACTCCGTGAGCGCAAGGATTTTGATCTGTGTTCTGTGTCTACTGATGTAACCTCTAGAACAATTTGTGTGCCTGGAATATAAATGAATAAGCAAATACAGGAATGAAATCTACATTTCCCAGACACATAATTTTAACTAGACATTTGGTATCTCATTATATGGCTGCCCACTGCTGTCTGAGAGATAGATCCACAACTAAACTCACCATTTCACTCACAAGCTCAAACCCCAGTTCTACAAATTATCTGTTAAGAAACTGCACTGGGTCCTTGCTCTCTTTTCCTATGAAATAGTGATAAAATTCCCTACACTCAACATTTGTTCTTTCCCTGACTTCAATCTCTATTTTGCTTTTTATTCCACCTACATAAGTACTCATTTGCAGTCTCTTGCTGGATGGTATTCCTCTTCCGAATGTCCGTTATATGACAATATTTCCTGCTCATCCTTGTAAACTGTGTTCAGACCTCTCCTCCACAGTCCTTCACTGCTGACTCCCCTCACCATATGGCTCCACTCCCACATATCCTGCTACAGACTGAATGTTTGTCTCCCCAAAATTCATGTTAAAACCCTAATTCCCAGCGTGATGGTATTTGGAAATGGGGCCTGTGGGAGGTAATTAGATTCAGATAAGGTCATGAGGGTGGAGCCCCAGTAATGGAATTAGATCCCTGATAAGGCAATGAGGGGAACAGAGCTCTTTCTCTCTGCTATGTGTTGATTCAGAGAGCAGGCAGCCATCTGTGAACCAGGAGGAGGGCCCTAACCAAAAACTCAATCATGCTGACATGCTCGTCTCAGACTTCAGCCTCCAAAACTGTGAGAAATAAACGTCTCTTGTTCAAGCCATCCTGTCCATGGTATTCTGTTACAGAAACTCAAACTGACTAAGGCATATCCGCGCACACCAGCTCAGCACCCTGACCAGGCACTAACATTGTAGTACTTACCACATTGTATTAAGAACATCTTTTACTGCTCAACTTCCCCTATAGAATATAAAATCCCAAGGACAAGAGGCACATCTTAATTATCTTTGGCATCCTGGCAGAGGAACAGACCCATGTTAGGTGCTCAATAAATTATTGCTGAATGATGAATGAATGAGCGAATGGATGAATGAATCAATGAATCAAGTAATATCACAAAGAACATTGGAAGTAATGACAATGTTTTCTTACATACTTTGAGTTTTGCATATTTTTACTGAAGCATTTAATAATCTAGCTTTACAGATGAAAAGTCAGATTTGTGACCACTTAAAACATGTCTCCACTACTAAGTTGGTGAGAAAGCAAATCAACTCACTTAGTTTGACCTGAAATTATCCAGTGAAACTCTTATGTCAATATTTTGCAACTTTTTGGATAAAGTGGCCTCATGACTTTCACAGAAAATTGACAGTGAATGTAAAAATATAATGCAGGAAAAATTGTCTTCTCTTGTGCTTCTGCAGTAAAGAGTTTAAGGATATCTTGGACCCCAGCCAATGGCTGTAGAATTATTTACTTTCCCCCAGTTGCTTTTCTTTCCTCTATATTTCACTTGACAAAGCCCGATGTTTAATCACATTACCTTCATTAACTGTATTTTCATTTAAGTGACAGAGTTGAAAAGAGATAATGGTCTTAGAAATATGCTACTCTTCCATAATCCACATTGCCACCTGTGGAAATCTTACAGGGGAGCTATTAAGAATGGCGTCTGATGCTGTGGCAGTAAAACTCACAGTATGTACTTATTAGGTTTGTTCTTTATGCTGCCATCAAAAACTATATTCCATTCTTTGAATATTACCATTAACTTTCATAATGTGCAGCTTTCATGTATATATGGTTTAAAAGAGTAACATAAAAGTATAGATGTATAAATCAAGGACAAAAAAGTTAATTGGAATTCCATTATTAAAAAAGATAAAAAGATAATTTCCCCATTATTTTATATAAATAGCATATCAGTATGATTCAGGGAAAGCTTGCATTTATTGACCATGCTTATCACTGTATTAATAAGTGCAATGTGATTATACATTTTTCCCTCCATGGTGTTAGATGCAGAGGTTTTGCCTTGACTTCATTCACTGGGTTTGGGTTTTTTGTTTAGTTGAATTTAAGAGACTCCTTTGAGGGAGAATGCTTAAACAATCAATTTGATATTTATACATTGCTTTGAACTATTGAGATTAAGTTGCCTTAAGAATCTGAAGATGTCCTCTAACTTGTCTGTATCATGTAAAAAATGAGTTGGATAAAAAATAAACTATAATGTGCCATTTATATAATAAGAATTATTTCCAAAGATGATTTTTCTAATTTTTGAATGGCATTAGCTGTCTAGACAAGGCCAAGGGCATTAATTATAGAGAAGATGCTAGGGTGGAACACTTATGTACCTTTCATTGTTATAGAACTTCGTTTGGGAGTTAATATCAGTGCTGTCTCCAATACCATTCATCTGACACTTGGTAAATGAGTTGTCAGTAAAGAAGAAAATATATTAATAGTTCAGATCAGTTGAAATGGGTGCTCTTATGTGTTTTACCAGAAAATTTCCCCTTCAGTTAACTCAATATCTTTTCTGACACATTTTTGTTGCACTAAAGTGTCTTTTATGGTGTGTCAGAGTTATGAATACTGATAGACCTTCTCTTAAAGTGCCCCTCAAGTTCACTGCCATTTGCTCATTAGGTTTGCTTTTTACTGCATGTCAGAATGTGCCTCCTTTTACGTACCTACTAATAAATGGGAATTGATGAGAACCGTGTCTCCGGAGCAGGCGGTAAATTCAAAGGCCTTAAATGAGGAAGTCTGTGAAGCATCCAAGACCGGGGCATGTGCCCGTGGATCTTGATCTGGCATACAGGGCATAGCTTGTTTGATGTTAATATTGAAGAGGCACACTTTCCTAAGCAGTACTTGAAGTTCAGAAATGCAAACAGTCCATTTCCCCATTGATCAAAGGACCGAAAAGCTATCTTTTTAAAGATGTTAAAGACGTCTTCAGACTCATTTTCAATTGAAATTTATTTATATAAGTCACATAAATTGTAACTCTGCAGGAAGTGTTAGTATACTATTTAGAACTCTACCATCAAATTTGTAAGGTGAAGGGGTCAGTGGCAGATGAAGATGTGGCAACGAAGAAAATGATGGTGATTACTACCTAGCAGTGGAGTCAGGGGACTGGTATGTATAATCGCTGGGTCATTTGCAAAATGTGAAGATGAAACTGTAGCTGAGGAGGCAAAGGGAGGGGAGAAGAGAGCAATGCCTCTGTCTCAGGTAGAGCCGTCTGCTTGGCTGAGCACAGTCTGGAAACCCAACCCTATGCTGCCAAGCTCTGGGAAACATCTGACCATCATCAGCATCTTCAGAAAGCAGCCCTTTAGTTCATAGAGGTTTGCTGAAATGGCCTTGGTGAGCACCTATGATCTTGGAAAAATATGTGAATTAGGTTTGCTGATGAAACGAGACATAGAAAGATGTGTGTTATATGAGTTTCATTTGTGGCAAGGAATAGCTTGTTGCCTCAAAAAGAAGGCAGAAAATCAATCAGCCAGAAAGTTGCAACTACCCAGCAACAATCCATTGGAAAGAGAAGGGAACCCAGAATCCTGAGGGCTTTTCAGAAATTTCAAATTAGTGTTTCCCAATTATTTATCTACTACTTTTATGGTTTGGTTTATATCCACAAGGTATTATTAATTTAACATTTTTATTTAAATTAGCTTTCCCTGTATAACAATATATGTGATATACTAGTTTTATATTTTTAATATATATTAAAACAAACACATAACTATTAAAATTAAAAATTTAGTAACCCCTGGTCTACCTTAAATCTTCTCATGTTCTGCCACTGGGATAACTTCTGTGCTTCGGGGACGCTGTGCTAAATGAAAAGAGCAAACTGTCTCCCACATATTTTGGAGAGGACCAGACCAGCAGGGTCTGGGGAAGGGATTTAATATTATTTGTTTGTGGTTTAGACCCTGTCTGCTTCCAAACAGATTTAGAAATTAACACATGTATACAATAAGACTGTTAAAGTAAAAAAATGTATAAATATCAGAACCCTGCAGAAGAGGAAGCAAATATAATGTCCCTCCAGGCTGAAATAGTTACCAGGTTGAGTATTAAATTTAGCTCTGTGCTTTCTGGAAAGGTGAAATTATATCTAACTTGCTCTTGGGCTTTATGACCTCTGTTGAGCCTTGTTACCTAAGGGAGATACCCACATGGAAAAAACACAGCATTCTTTTTCTATGTTAAGAAGTGTTGAAGTTTCCTAGAATTTCTGTTGAAAATTCCACATACCCAGACATCAGTCTCAAACCTGACAGGTTTTGCTAATAGGAAGAGTGGGAGAGCTGGATCTGTCAAGGTAAGCAGTATGTATGAGAGTCAGTGAGGCTTGAAGTGGAGGCTTGCTTGGCAGAGGTGAGAGTGCGTCTGAGGCTTGATCTCATGAATCTGTGGGCAGTCACAACTGCTAACTCCTGTCTAGTGCTGTGTTCCAGTTGTCTATTGCTGTCTAACAAACCACCTGAAAACTTCGAGTAATTAAGACAAGACTTATTTAATATGTCTTAAGGTCAGGGGGTTGATCGTGCCCAACTGGTTGGTTTTCACCTGAGGCCTCTCAAGCACTTACAGGCAGCTGTCATCTAGGCCTGCAGCCACCCAAAAGGTCAACTGGGCTAGATATTCAAGATGTGCACCTGCCGTGTCTGATAGTTGATACTAGCTGTCAATTTTTGAAAGCTTAGCTAGGCTGGAGAATCTAATGGCTTTGTTGTATGGTTCCTGCTTCTCACAGCAGAGACTGGGTTCTTGGAAGAAATGTCCTAGGAGCAAATATTCCAAAATGCAGGGATCAGGAGTTGCCAGGCTACGTAAGGGCCATATGCAGAACTTCAGTTTATATTACTGAACGGAGCAATCACACGGCCTACTCAGATTCAAAGTGGTTGGAAAAACAAACTTCTAATGGTGTAATGACAAAATCACAATGAAGAGTGTTTCAGGTAGCAAACTGTATTGTGACCATCTTTGGAAAATATAATCTATCACATCCTCCAAGAGTTCTCTGTACTCTGGAATCAAAGCAGATGTAAAGAATACAAATAGGTATTCTGGGAATATTATTTAAGGCATGACAAAGTCATGTAAGCATTGAAGTGTAAGTTGTAGTGACTTTGACATGTAAAGAAATTGATTTTAATTGTGAGGACAGGAAAGAGCTCTAGACCAAAATTCTCCTTCCAGCTCTATATTTTATTAGCTACGTAGCCTTGGGATAGTAACTGGGCCTTCTAACTGCATCTACATAACAAGAGGTCTGGATTGGATGATATATAAGAGCCATGATCATTCTTAATAATTAGGAAACCATGAGGTAGATGCCTATTTGCTTGCTGTGGGTCAGGGAGAATGATATAGTGAATGAATTGCTTATAAATTAAAATAACACATTTTGAACAGAGTTTGCTTCTCTGGGAATCAATAATTAACATTAAATACTGTAGAGAAAGTTATTGATGGCATTGTTAGATTAGTCCTTTGGCTCTACAGTCAGAGGAAGGAATTTCCTAATGATCTTCTGTAGTATACAAACTTCAAGTTTCTTTTCTATGTATTTCACTCTAATATGAACTCAAATAATCTCTGACCTGCTAACAGATGTGGAAGCTGACAAATTTATTTGTAAGCAGAATAATTACCTCTGAATATTGATTTGTAAATTCACATTGTCATTCATTGAATTTCTCCAAGTAGGAACAAGATATATCCAAGTCTATGACTGTGAATGGCTACATGTGGATCCCTACTTAATACTGAATGAGATGATGCATATCTGTCATAGGTAATATATGATAGCTGTACCTAATTGCATATAAAAGAGGACCAAGTCAATTGACATCTCTCTGCTCTCAAGAAAACAATGTGAGCAGCACATAGATGTGTCCTGTGTTCCACACAGGTGCCAGGGGATTTTGGAGTGGTGGTAAATGAGAAGGATTCTCTCAAGCGAACAAACCAAGAAAGGGTTGGAAAAGAATATAAAATGATCAGACGTCTTCTGGATAGAGATTGTAGAGGAGTTTAGCATAGGATGTGAGCCTTTCGAGGTTTTTCTATAATGACAAGTTTAAACAGGACCAACCTGCATTTTTATAAACAGCAATCACTTCCTAGAATTCTAGGGTTTCCCAAATCAAACTCCTGAATGTCAGTCTCTCCCACTTCAGTCATGGATAACTGCCCTCTCTCTGAGCACTAGCCCTCATTTATCTTAAGGAAAGTGATAGACCAGTTTGTAGCATCTCCTAAATTCTCTAAATTGTGCTGAAATGGACACACAATGGGACACCATCAACCAAGCATCCACTGAATGACTATTACATACAAGACACTGTATTGGAGCCTATCAAAGGGTATATTCATTCATTCTTTTTTTTTTTTTTTTTTTTGCTTATTCCATGAACGTTTCTGAGTGCCTACTCAATGATAGGCTCTGTCTGTTGTGAGAAAAGATTTTAGTTCTCTACGTAACAACCATACATCCTACTCCCTCATATACTCACTATTCCACAGAGGCAACCTGGTATTCATCTTAAAGGCAACAACTCTGGGGCTAGATCACCTGAGTTACAAACCTGTCGTCACTACTGAATAACTGTGTGACCTTATTTTATTTATTTATTTATTTGATACAAGGTCATCTTGCTGTCTCACCAAGGCTGACGTGCTTTGGTGTGTCCATAGCTCACTGCACCCTCAAAACTCTTGGGTTCAAAGGATCCTCCAGCTTCAGCCTCTTGAGTAGCTAGAATACAGGTCCACAAAATCACACCTGGTTAATTTTTAATTTTTCTTTTTTTTGTAGATATGGGGTTTCACTGTGTTGCCCAGGATGGTCTCAAACTCCTGGCCTCAACCCATCTTCCCACCACTGCCTCCCAAAGTACTGGGATTACAGGCATAAGCTGCTGTGCCTGGCCCTTAAGTTATTTAATATCTTGATAAGTTATAGATAAAATAACCACCTCATATTTTTTGTAATAATTACATGATTGAATACACATTTCTATATCTCTTTACATATGTTTAATAACTCTTAGAATAGTGCCTCCCATGTTTTAAGTGCTGCGTAAGAGTTGATTTTGTTCAAGTCTTGGTAGGCCATATCCTTCAAAGGAGACTAAGTCCCTTCTCAGCTAAAGGTGCATATCAACTCTGGTTGAAATAACTCATGCAAATTCCGTTCCTCTTGACCATGATATAATGTCGTTCTGTCCAGCAAAATGTGAGGGGAAGTCTGGAGTGGATTTCTAGTACAGTTTTTCTGACTTTTATGAAAGAACATAAGAACATAAGGAAGAGATGGTCTATCTTCTCACCTCTGCAAGTTGTTGTTGAGGATATAAAGTTGGAGCAACTTGGGGATGTGAGGGGCCATGTAAGGACGAACAGGAACATTCCAAAGATGTTCCAAAAATATGGAAATGGAATGGGTCCCTGAGCCCTTCACCAAGCCCTTGAATTCAGTGATCTTGGAACATACAACAGGACTTGTCAGGTAATAAAGATAACAACAAAGCCCTCATTGTATGAGTCACTTTGCTTGTTTTCTGTTACTTGTTGAGATCATCAGGTAAACTGATACATCGTTCTTCCCTGATCATGAGGATTCATGGCATCATTAAAATTTCTCTTTTATTTAAACAAATATGAGAAGTGAACCACACTCAGACTTTCTAGTAAGGAAGAACAAAAGCCCGCCTCAGAGGATGAATAAGCAAGCCATTTACCGTAATTCAGGTGTGTGGTATTTATTTTAATATGTATAAGAGTTACAATAAATAAAAGTGTAAAATGGTGTGAGATTGATTTCATCAGTCTTGTCACATAAGAATAAACCCTCTGGGTCACTCTCATGCTGCATAACGGCATAATAAATAAGGAAAACTTGGTCATGACTCCTTCTCTATGAGAGATGCGATAGTTGATTAAGTGCAATCTATTAGTAGGTGCCAGTAACAGGAAAGGTTAATTTGAACCAGAGGTTCTCAGGTTTCACCCTCTTCTATGGCTGCAAATCTAGATAGGCGTCCTTTGCTTACTGGTTCAAGCTACTGACAGGCAGACCTCAAATGGTTTTGGCTCCTGCCTGTGGCCCCAGAGCCAGGGAATCCAATAACAGTCTTTTCCCTTTAACTCTCAAACATAGGGATGACAGTGGCTTTTTGCTACTGTAATGTCCAGGTTGCCTCATTATCACTTGTTTGGCTTCTCAGCACCTCCTTCTATTAAAATTCCTCCTAACTGGAGTGACTATTGTTGTCCTGATTAATACGCTATCCTTGGTTCTAATACTGAACTATGGAAGTTATAGACATTAGTTGTAACATCCTAGACTCAACCTTGACTTCTCCCAGTGATCCTACCTTTCCAATCATTGGTGATCATATCATCTTCAGTTGTATTTCAGAAGGGACTTACATGCCCCCTGATTTCATCTATTCCCCAGACGAGGTCAACCTGGTTGAAACACAGCCTCACTCTAGTATATCAATGTGTAATTAGTTCATTGTTTCATTTGACCTATAAATAACTATGACTGACCAAGAGGATATCAGAATTTGTACAAAGACATGTTATTATGGAATTCTAATATAGTTTACTTAGCTATATATGATGGCGTTTTCATGAGGAGACTTTCATATATAAATAATAGAGAAAACTTAACATGAACTGTCCCACATAAGCAAAGCCCCAACAAAAAACACATGAAAAAAACTAGAAGGGCGAATGGCGGGTAATAAAGTAATGGAAATTATGCAATAAGATGCTAGAGAGCCAGCTAAATCTAAATCTCTAACAAGTCATGCAGGGTCTTAAGGTTGCAGCCCATGGCAACGGAGAATTTTTGGGTGGACCTCCCTCTGCTATGCCTGCAGAGTTGCCCTGGCTTTCTATCTTCCTTACTGAGAAGAATTTTTAGCAGTTCAATAGAAAACATTTACTGGGGAAAGGTGATATTTTACATAATGATTTCCCTGCATTTGATTCCGCACATGTTGTTTTGTCTTTGAAACATGCTAAAAGATGTATGTAAGCTGTCTGGCACTTAGTGCTTTTACAACCTGTGTTGTTTCAAATCCACAGCAAAGCAATTTTAAGTATTTGGGGTAGCACTTTCTTATGTCTGTTATTTCTTTCTCCAGGCAGATGAGCTCATCAGACACACTATTAGCCCTAGCTATAGATATTTAGAGGTAAACCACTGTCTGAACTGAACTAGTAAAACTGCTCTAAGCTGCAGATTTCCTGAAAGTAAAGTATTAACTATCTATCATGTACTATAATGGATGAAGCCCATTAGATAAAGTCTGTCCTATTGGTCGAAAAATAATTAATCTTTAAGAAGGTGATAAGCCTCATTTTCCTCTTCGTATTTGGAAGGATCTCATGTCTTGAGCTTTGGCATGAGTGTGCTGAGACAGCTGAGTGCAAGAACCACAGATGCTTAAGAAAATATGATGGAAACTTCTGGGTTTGTTACTAAACCAATTCTCTAACTTTTAAAGTGACACAATAAGAATAATGGGGTAAAGATGTGTTCTGAATTTTCCATAGGAATATGTACACAAAATCAGATTCTGTTTGACAATGTACCAATTTTAGCAACTTCTTCAAATACTTCTATTTGTACCATTATGGTTTGGTACCCAAGTTAAAAGTCTCTCCATATCAGAATAATGTCACTTACGGGAAAGAAGAAAAATTTACTTTCTAGAGTATATTATTTTATGGTGGAAACAAAATGTATTGTTTACCCATAATAAAAGTATAACGGTAACATTCAAACATGTTCATATCACCTCCTTGTATTTTTAAACTATAATTGTTGGCAATCATCAAGGAAGAAGAGACAATAGGATACATTTTAATTACAAAACAAAACAATTCTCCCAGGCATTTCTGATGCCGAAGAGTTTGAGGACGTATGTCTTGGCAGGTCCAAAAATCAAAATGCAATTATTCTTTATATTTGGTTTTGTATTTTACCAGTGATAATGTAACAATTTTACCCACATATAGAACATAAGTAAATTATGCTACAGGCCTTGCAAAGCAGTATATTATTTTGCATCCACAGAACTAGGTTCACACAACATCTGCTTACTAGTTGTGTGACTTTTAATAAATATTTAATCTCTATGACTTTACCTTTTCATCTGAACAATGGAGATAATACCTATCTTGTAAGATTGTTTGAGTAGTCAAATGAAATAATGTGAGGAAAATGGTAACTCAGAGTTAATGCTTACTTACAATTCTCATCTAGATGTAATTTCCCTCTTTCTTTTTTTTATCTTAGTACAGAAATCTGAACACTATGGTTTAAACAATGTTCTCTGAACATATAATTGCAAAAAGTAAAATCAAGGCTATCACCAGCCTAGAAATTAAGGATTTGGTAATTGTTCATTCTCCTGCCCTAATCATTCAGTTATTGCATTACACAAAACTTCTCAAATGTCCTACATGTCCATGATTACAACTTCCTTAGGACTTTTATTAACAAATGTAGTACACAAAACAATGTTAATTTTAATGTTCAACCAAGACAGTAACAAAAAAACAGAATTCCTATTCCTTTGTTTCCTGGACATTATGTCCTGTAGTAACATAAAATGCCATCATATACGTAATTGTCTATCCAACTCTGCATAAGACTGGCTTTGAACTTGTGTAAGTGTGCACAACTAAATTTGTCTCAAAGTCTAATCCTGCCTGATCTTGCTCTGATAGGCTGAAACCAGATTGACTATACATGTGTGAATGGCTCTACCCTATTGTGTCTTGGGGCACTGTGGTGCAGGTTGCTTGTACATAAAGAAAGG
The DNA here is from genome assembly GCF_000951045.1 of Mandrillus leucophaeus. NCBI lineage: Eukaryota > Metazoa > Chordata > Mammalia > Primates > Cercopithecidae > Mandrillus > Mandrillus leucophaeus. The sequence goes on along the minus strand of NW_012104443.1, from coordinate 1,494,526 downwards.
AATTCACCTGAAATAGTGCAAATGGATTGTGAAAAACATTGAAATCACAAGATTTCAAACCCTTACACATTTACACAGTCAAAATGATAGATGTTTCTTTGTTATTTCTGAAATAAGTAATGTAATGAGCAGACAGATGAAGAGGAGGGGACTTCTAGAATATTTCTATACTTTTCTGAGCTTACTAATACAAATATCCTGGTCTTCTCATCCATAAATTAAATATCATCTTGCAGAAGTTCCATCTATCTCCTGAGATATAACTAATTGTCATTGAGACTCCCAACTTGGCCTGTCACCCTTTGGTTTTGTTATTCTTTTTGTTGTCTTAAATTTCACAGGTAAAATGGAAAGATGCGTCTCTAGAGCTTTTGATCTTAAAATTCCAAGGAAATGTTAGTAAATTGCTTTATCATTTTGGGGGAATAGTAATACCACTGATGTAGTAACCATGAATAGAATAATTTAATGACAAATATTGTTGATACTAACAAATTTTAAATTTACTCCTCCATATCTCATCTTGATGTGGTATCTTCATGACGACGATATTAATAAAACAAACATTTTTACTTTGTTTTGCTGATATATTTAAGTATGAATATATGTATGTATGTAGATATGCTTCATTAAGGAGAGGGGCAGGGTATATATGAGAAGCGAATCTGCTGAGTAAGGACTCTACCTGATACCATATTAACAGTCTACCTGGTCTTCACTATCTACTCCCCAGACTCCAACTTAACTAGTTGTCATGACATTGGTAGACAAAACTCAAGACAATCATAGGCTCCCTACTGGTCTGCCACTATGATGTATTTAGAATTCAAGTCTTCCCAGATCCTGTTTAGCAGCCCAAATAAAACAGCAACAATAATAAAGGAAGTTCTACTGCTTTAAAAAAAAAAAAAGTGAAATGTAAAGAAATTGTTAAAATAACCTCTAACATAAACCTATAATAGAGAAGAGTCTGAGTCAGGGCAGCTGCATTAACCTTAATACAATTAATAGCCAAACTATTACACACACATGACCTACCAGCCTCCATGCTGTTTGCTGACCCTGCACAGCAGATACATGTGTCACAACTGCAGCCAGATCAGAGTTAAAGGCAGAGCCCTGAAATTCACATTTTGTTGAAACGGGGTGTTTTCTGAAGCATATTTACATCTCAGGCTTACATCATGTCTTTACATTTTATAAGGCGTAATTTGAAATTTTCTGGCCCACTCAGATGTGAGCCAGAAGACAATGGAAGTATTCATTACTTTTGGCATGATTCTGTCTCTTCCTAGAAGAATCTTAAACTGTCATTGACCTCAACACACTTTTCAGCTTAAACCCCCATACATCTATGTAAGTCAATGTGTTTTTTGTACTTTTACATTCTACTCCAAACTCAGCCACAAAAGTAAACTTTTGGCAAAAATGGTTTAGATTCAATAAAATGCCAAATAAGATTTGCCAAAAGTTATCGTCTCTTACATTTTAAGCCTCTGTCTATTCTGAGCAAAAGGCAACCCACATGTCTCTAATTCATTTGTACTAAATGAGGTGAAATATTTTGTCAGTAGTCTGCTGTGTAAAGACGTTTTTGAGATTATTGAATTAAGTTTCTCTTCTCCTTGTCTTCATGCCCCCATTGATCTGAATCCAAATACTTACTTTATAACTAGTGAAGCTCAAATAGTAAGAGATTTTTTTTGGCTTAAAGCCTAGTAAAATGTGTACCCTTGTTTCTCACTCTTTATCAAAGTATTTATGACCTGGTTATTTATTTGAATATAGTCTTCAAATACTTAACAAAATCTTACTAAATTATACAGTTTTCTTTGATGCTAAAACAGAAAAAAAAAGAAATCTGAATATAAAAAAGCATGTCCCAGTTTGTATCAGAATAAAGATTAAATAATAATCTTCTTGTTCTTTTCACCATTTGACTCTACTTTAAATAAATCAATGTAGATTAAACAGCCTCTTTTTCTGTTAGCAGCATCCAAAACCATGATGTGTCTTTTCCCATATTAAATATTAATACATAGATTTAATATGGAAGAGTTGGCTTTTTCTGACCACCCTTCAACCACAATCATACGCATCCAGTCCCTATGTACAATTTATGATTTTTCTTTGAAAATAACTGCACACATCTGTTGCTATCCTGTTCTAGTATTGCAAAAATAAAAACAAAAAAATTAAATTCTGCTGAAAGTCAGGTATGTTGATAACATTCTGCAGCCTGATACACTTGAAAATACTGCGCAACATGCAAAGGAAATTTCATGAAATGATAACCCATAAAAGAGTTATGTGAAGAACAGCCATGGACCTATAGAGTCAGGGCACTAAAGCATGGTGACAGAGACTGTTTTCCAAAGAAATAGGTTCCCTAACCTCAATCTTTATGTCAAATTGACTGAACCCATGTCAGAAAAACTTTTCTTTAAACTGCCCATATTGTTGCTTAAATCTATTTTACCTCATCAAGTCATCTGTAAACATTCAATCAGCTGGATCCCAAGCTCTCCTATAGGAACATGTTATATTCCTGAAAATTATCAATGGGCTTGGGAAGGGTATAAAGAAATGAGACACTGATAACTGCTTCATGATGGAACGGACTAGAGAACAGAGCACAGTTTACTGGGCAGTTACACGGATGTTGAAGCCAGGGGGTTGGGGTTTAAAACCTCACTCTGCTATCTACCCACATATTCTCTTTGGATATGTTACCCTAACCTCTCTGTGCCTTCGTTTCCTCAAATAAAAGAAAGGCTACAATGGAAATTATTTTATATAACTGTCATAGAATTAAATAAGCTAACACTTGGTACAGCAAATGTAGCCTACTCCTCCACTGCCACCTTACAAATAGCTCATTCATTTCTCACTCTTTGTCTTTCTAGAGCCCACTGCCTGTGTCTTTGTCAAAACCTGCCCAACTAAAGCATTAAAACCAGGCTACCTAGCCACCTCCTCCTGGAAGAGCTCCAAGATTAATTCTATTTAATACCAATCTCAATCTTACCTCAGGACTTGAGTAGTGATTAAAGTATTTTTACAGAGATTTATTGTGTTGAAGTCGTATCATTTTATATGTCTGATGTCTATCTCCCCAATTAGAAAACCAGCTTAAGAGCAGAAATACTTTATATTTCTCTTTTGTTTCTCGCCTACTCTATTTCCTTATCTTTACCACACACACATATACTTTAAAGTTCAAGACAGTTTCCTTAGTTCATTCATAAGAGGTCAATGTCACTAAAAGAGACATTTAACTTAAAATTTTTAAAAATTTTTATCGATACATAATAGTTGTACAAAGGTATATGTGATATTTTGATGTAAGTATATAATGTATAATGATCCAATCTGAGTAAAGCTTCTTTATTATTCCTTCGTGCTGAGAAAATTCCAAATCTTCTAGCTATTTTGAAATATACCCCTACATTGTTAGCTATGGTCACATTATTGTGCTATTAAACACTAGACCTTACTCCTTCTAACTGTATTTTTATACCTATTAATCATTCTCTCTTCATACCCCTCTCCCCACTAACCTCCCCAGCCTCCAATAACCACCATGCTATTCACTACCTCCATGAGATCAATTTGTTTTAGCTCCCTCGTATGAGTGAGAGTATGTAATATTTCTCTTTCTGGGTATAAATAACATAAAATTTACCATCTTAGCCATTTTTCAGTGTACAGTTCAGTAGTGTTAAGTATATTCACTTTGTCATGCTACTAATCTCCAGAACTTTTCTATTTTGCAAAACTGAAACTCCATACCCATGAAAAGCTCCCCCATTCTTCCTTCCCCCAATCCCTAGTATTCCTATTTTACTGTTTCTTTGAGCTTGACTACTCTAGGTACCTCATAAGTGGAATCATGCAGTATTTGTCATTTTGTGACTGGCTTATTTCACTTAGCATAATATCTTACAGCTTTATCCATATTGTAGCATGTGTTGGAAAACCCTTCCTTTTCAAGACTGAATAATATTCCATTGTAGGATAAACATTTTGCTTATCCATTCATCCACTGATAGACACTGAGGTTGCTTTTACCTTTCAGCTATTGTGAATAATGCTGCCATGAACATCAGCATTTGCCACATATTATATATATATCTGAGACCCTGCTTTCAATTTCGGGGGATATATAGCTAGAAGTGAAATGACTGCAAAAGAGTTTGATATCTAATAGTTACAGATATTTTCACTGCTATTAATCATTGATACTCTATTAATACTACAGTCAGTTATTGAATGTCAGACCTTATACTAGACACTGGGAATGTAAAGATCAATAGGATATGCTCCTTACTTTTAGAAAGCTCACTCACAAGATTTCAACTTCATGATGTATAAACATTGATTGAGTACATGTGAGTCCTAAGAAAGAGGAGAAAGGCTTCATAGGGGAGGTCACTTTTGAGCTGATTCTCAAGTTATAAGTAGAAATTTACCAGGTAGAGGATCAAGGAAAGGCATCGTAAGGGAAAGAAACAATAGGTACAAAGACAGAAGTGGTGGAATAGCACAGTAGACTGAGGGAATCATGAGGTCAGTGTGGCCATAACATAAGCTGTGAGGCAGGAACCAAAGAATGAAGAACTAGGCTGAGGCCAGATTTAAGTTTGATTGTGAGGGACACTGGGTGACAAAATAGGAGTTAAATTTAACTTGTAGGCAAGGGCATTTTCGGAAGGGTCCGTCAGGAAAGTGCTGATATGAATTGCTTCTAAGATTAAGAGAGGGTGTGGTAGGGAAGATTGGTGCCAGAGATAATAGAAAAAAAGCCATTGAAAAAGCACAGGTAAAAGATAATGAGGGCCATCCTTTTGTTTGGTTATTTTTGGTAAAAGTGACTGCTGAAAAGGGTATGGAGGCAGAATACCAGAGACTAAACCCTTGCTATTCCCTTGTTAGCTGTCACTTAACCTCTCTGAGCTGTGGGATCCCATCTATAAAATATGAGCAATAATACCCAGAGGATTATGAAGATTGAGCAAAGTGATGCGTATGAATGTGCTTTGTAAACTGCCACATTATATGCAAATGTAAAGTGATCTCAATACTATCATTATATACTCATCAATCTGATAATTTATTCAGAAAAGTGCATTATTTTAAATGTATTTTCCAACTAACAAGTTATTCTATTTTCACTAATAACACAAGGTTGAATAAATCAAACCTCATTAAATAGAAGTCAATTCTTTCCAGTCTCTTGCATTTAAAATTAATGATGTAAAATGGTGCGGTAGGAAAGAAAATGGAGCTGACTAATCATTTCTGATCTACGTGGATCCATTTTTGCCCATGTTTTCTCCAAGTTACTGACCTTTACTATCAGTGAGGACTACAACTTTTCGACATGTATAAAACCCAAAAAAGTTCTTCTGGCGTAACCTTTCAGTTTTTCTCAGTCATACACACACACACAAGATAGAAATATGGAACATTTGTCAAGATGATTTCATATCCTGCAGATGGGCATTATATAAATGCAGGTGCTGTTGGGTTATTTAAAGTGCTGTGGATGCAAAGGAGGACATTTTAGTTTTGAACTGACATAGACTCTAGACACAATGATGATAATAGGAGTTAGCAAGACTGTCCATTTATTCCATGCATTAGCAGCCCTGAATTGTACATTTCCCAGCTACATCATGAGAGGAAGGCATGGCAGCCCTTGAAGATTTGTGTTTTTTTTTTTTTCTCCCTGAGAAGAGACAGAAAGAAAATAGCAATTATTTTTTGAATCTAGAATAAATTGCTAAAAATTTGACTTGGAAAAGTAATCATGGAATTGTGAATACTCTTCCTTTCACATGAGAGGAGTCAGAGGATAATCGTTAAAATGGTTTCGAGGAAAATTTTTAACTAAGCAAAAGAGTTAACATGTCAGTCAGAAAGTAGGTAATAGGTTGTTTGCATTGACTGGGCCATGTGTCAATATTTTTGGCACATATACTTTGAGTAGGATAGTAATCCTTGATATACAGGGTAAATTGCTTAGCATTTCAAATATCCCTTCAGTTTTGGGGAATAAGTGGTGATGAAGTTCAAAGTGTGGCATGTTGTACCCTGTCTTCAGATACGGCTGCAAGTGTGTACTTATCTGTCTAGCACTAGAATTCTGGGCGGATTTCTTTTACTGGCTCTGTCTCTGGTTTAGTAGAGCTGCCACCTAGGATGCCATCTACTTCCCAAATCAAAAACTTATCCTCCTTCTTGGTTTCTCTTGCCATAGCAGTATCACTTTTTCTTTCAAATACTGTTTGAATTGTTACTTTTTGCCTCCAAATAATAGTTGGTATTTTATTTACATTTTTTGCCTTCATTGTTTCCAGAATGAACCTGAATCAGAATTACAGTAACATTTTAGTGCATATCTTAGCAAATATTTTCACATATTCTGTCTGTTTGCATTCTCTCCCAATATCTTTATCTATGAATATTTTTTCTTTTTATCTCTTGTGGTCCAAACCCTTTTGCCATGTCAAGTTGGTTCCCACAGTTCGAGAAATGATTTGGAGGGAAATTTTTAACTAAACAAAAGACTTTACATCAGTCAGAAAATAAGTAATAATACCCAATATCTTTAATTCCCAATATGTCTAACTATCTATGAGGATTTCTTCTTCTTATCTCCTGTTGTGTAGACCTTTGGCCATGTCAGATTTGTTCCCATATTAGAGGAAACTAACAACAGAGATGTGAAAATAGTGAACAGGACACTATTTGGTGAAATAAATCCCAGTGAGATAATTTGGACATTTTCCCCAAAGTTACAAATTAAAAATTAAGTAGGCCATTACAAGTCAGTAGAGGTAAGTTAATCAAACTCAATCAAAACCTAGAGCTTAGGCACAGCCAGTAGGTAAGAGGGTGATAAATAAGAGACTGCATAAAAGCTGCTACTACAGTCAGCAGGACGTCTTAAACAACAACTGTATCCTAAAACACACCAAAACAGATAGGTAGCTAGGGAGGCAGATAGCTAGCCAGATAGACAGACAGATAGACGTACAATATCAGTCACTGAGAAGTCAATTTGTAGAAGAGAAAAAAATATATATTCTTTAGGCCATGTCATATTCCTAACAATTTCAAATACCTTAATCGGTTTATCATTTTCCATAGCAGATAAAATCATTAAGATAATATATGAAAAGAGAGAAACAACTTTCATGGATATATTTTGCTTTCCTTTAAAAGGGCCTGCAATTCACCATAACAATATCCCCCCTAAAAGCTTCTGTGAAGCAGTTTCCCCGTGCACTGGGTACTAACTTGTCTGAGTCCAGCAAGACAGATTACACACATACAACAGACAGCACAAAGTGAGTTTATTACTTACAGATAGACATCAAGAGACAACAGAAGCTTAGGATTCAGGATGAGTTGGTCACCCAAGACTCGGAAAAACACTATCCAGAACAAATGTCTTGTCTGCAGGTGCCCCACTTGCACAGCAGCTGAAGGACCTCAGAATGCAGCCCACTCTGGGTTTTATACCCTGGGTCCACGTGATTCACTGGGCTAAAGCATTGTAATGGACATTCTGTTTCTTAGAGGAGAGGGGACTAGAACAGAGTCCAGGCTATCTGGTTGGTCTCTTCCTATCTCAGGACATTGCATTCTCACCACATTCTAAAGTTATTCTGAGAACTGCAAGCAAAAAAGGGGAAAAATTGCATCAGTCCAAGGCTGCCCACAGAACTGCTCTTTAGCAACATGTTCCGAGCTGTCAGAAAAAAAAATACCACATTATATTTATTTAGAAACCTTCTTAAGAATCTTTCAAGGTAATTTGTTAATGGGTTGTACATCAACCTTGGAACTTGATCCCCTACGTAGGTGGCTCTGCTCTGGTAGCATCCAGCATTTGGAGAGGCAGTGCAGTGTAAAACAGGAGTTAAATGCTGTCATTCTGGAGCCAAGTTGATTGGCTTCCAATTTTTTGCCCGGGCATTCATTCACTGTGACTGGGTATGTTGCTTACCCCGCCACGTCTCAGTTTTCTCATCTGCGAATAATAGTTTCTCCTCCTTAAGCAGGGACTCCACATTACAGAGTGTTAAAACCACTTAAAAAACTTGGTACAGATTAAAAAAAAAAAAAAAAGGACATAATTACTTTCCTTCCATTTTCTATTTTTCAAAGCCAAAGTCCTGCAATATTTAGGGTACCTGACTAATGTTCCTATATCAAAACTCAAGCAATACTGGAAAAAACGTCTGCCTTCCCTTGACATTGGCTACCACTATGGTTGAAAGCAGTGCCACAGTTGCAAGATTTCACATGTGGGCTAAAGAATCCAGCCAAGTCTTGGAGTTACCCAATTATCCTAACAGGAACAATGAGCTGTGTTAAAACTGAAAGCCCTCCTTGACAACTAGTTGAAACTCAGTCCTCTAGTCACATACTCTCAAATCATCCTGTAATTCTCCATCATACCTACCACGATTTTATTTAAATAATTATGTAGTGTCCACCACCCCTCTGTTCCTGTCATTACCCAGCCCTCATGCCCCAGAATGTAAACTCAATGAGGATTTATCCAGTCCTCCAGTCTTTAACATAACACTTTGGGCAAAGCAGGTACTCAATATTTACTGAATGAATAGATGGTAGATGGCAATTATATACGTGTATAGATTTAGATATTTTCTACTTTTAAGTGTAAGCTATGAGTCAGGAATAAGACCAACATCCATTTCTATATTGTCAGTTTCAAAGCCAACTATACGCATCGCCATGTAAGTGTTCACTCATTTCGTCTGAATCTAACAAACACTTCTTGAGTATGACCATGTGCTACGGTGCTCAGGATATAGAGATGCTTTCAACAAGTTCACCCTCCGCACATACCCTTTTCCCATCCAAACACACCAATGGGGAAACTTTATAGTATGATTTCATTAAACAAGCATTTGTTGAGTGATTACTGTGTACTCTGTTAAACATCTCTAGCCTGTGTTTATTCCTTGGGTCTTCTTTTAAAGGTAAACACAGGAACACTTGCTCCCTATGTTATGTATTGTGTGACTTTGCCTGTGAATAATCATTTCAGAGGAATAAATGGGTTCTTCTGGGTGAGCTACATCTGTGTTTGCAGCAATGCTATGTATTTGTCATATATAGACCAGGAAGCGTTGGAGTTAAAAATTTAACTTAGTTTTTCATGTTTAGTTTTTACCCTCCTAAGTTCCTTGCAAATCCAATGGCTTGCCACAGTAGCATGCTTTCAAGTCAGGGAGCCTATCATTTCCATCTTAACACTCTGCTATCTCAACATTTAACTTACAAGGTTTCTATGGCAGGGAACAGAATCCATGGAAATCTCACTGTTCTTCTCTTTCACCCAGACTGACATTACACTTATTGTCCATTGATCAGAGAGAGCCACATGACCCTACGTAACTGCAGTGGATCCAGGAAGGAGCAGAGAACCAGACATGGCTAAGCACTAAAAAAGTCTTTACCACACTGTTATATTATCCTTTTGTCAGGAGCAACTCGAATCAGTGGAGAGAACTGTGAGATAATCACAGACCACTAAAGCTGGACTTGATTAGAGAACATCTTCCATTCTCCGATTTTGCACCAGAAGGGACTGAGGCAAAAAGGTCACCCACAATTTCAGAACTAGTTAGAGGTAATACAGTAACTAGAAATTAGGTATCCAGAATCCTTAGCTGGTGAGAATAACAACGGCATGAACCATGCTTCTCATGGCACAGTACCGTCTTTCCACATGGTCTCCTCATCAGTAGGAGGCAGCAGAATCAAATAAAAACAGAGCCTTTATGGGGTCACCCAGAGCCAAGCATTTCATATCAGTGGATTAAATGGAGTAAGAGTCTTCTATCTAATTTCAGTACAAATTCTAGTTCCTTGAGCTTTTCATGCAGTATATTATTTGCAATGAGAAATTCAGTAGGCAGAAACTGAATTTTGTTGAGCCCTGAGGCCTGGATTTTAAATTTTTATTAAGTATGTATGTTGCCCTCCTACATCAAGCACAGATTGTTAAATTCTGGATTGGAAAATTTGCTGGCATTTGTTGGGCATATATGAACTGAATTGCATCCTCTAGCACAGATAGCTTAATTTATATAGGGGTTATTCTCCCCTATTTATAATTTTTAGTGATGTTGAGAATAGATTTAGAATTTAGCAGTTTAATTTCCCACATTAGTTGAAAACATATTTGGTAGAAGTTTTTAAAGAGAATATTCTTAAAATTGCTTGACTTGGGGTTCAGTTCATAGGATGCCAAAATACACTGAATTGTCTGTCTCTCTTCTTCCTTCACAGTCCCCTCTTTTCATGTACCTAGACCAAACACGCTTCTCTACTCAAGGGCTGTTTGTGCACTGACCTAAGGGGCGACAAAAGAAGGTAGTAGTGGTAAACATCTTATTAGCAGAAGATGGAATCCCTCAGCCTTGACATCAACTAAACCCCAAAGTGCCCTGTGATGAGTGTATACACTCAGATGTTCTTACAGAGCCTTCTGGAGGCACAGCAGCCAGGAGCACAATTCAGGCCATTTCAAGTGCCACTCCACAACCACTTCTGGACATTTCCCAGGAAACTTCCTTCCATCCTCAGAAGCTCCCTCAGCACAGCCTCTCCCACCCTGCCTAGCAGTCTGAATATTGTAATACCATTCCATTTTCTCAAAGTCACCCAATATTAAAAAAAAAAAGAGGAAAAAAGTAAATTAAAATTAGGATTAGGTCTCAGCTTTCTCCTCCTTTTCAAATTCTGCTTCTTTAGCCCTGTACCCTCCAGCTGTGCATGGAGATCAGTGACTTTTCAGATCCAATGCCAACTTCAGTCTGGAAATTGGCTGGCAAGCATTGCCAAGAGACCAGGCAATTGGCCGGTGCCCTCTGATAAATGTATACTTCCCCCTCCCTTCTCTGTAAACCAATTAGCTTCTTGTGCTGGCATGACTCTCCCAAGTCTGAGCCAATGCCCGAAGTGGGAATTCTAGCATGCAACTCAATATGCTCCTCCTTAGCAAAAAGACAGCTAAAGAGAGACTTTAATCACGATGTTATACAAATTAATTGAGAATAGAACAGGTAAGATTTGTCAGAGTAACTAGATCACACTCAAGACAATACCCCTTTGCTTAGAGCCCACAGGAGCATGTGGCATTTGTCTGTGAGACACCATATTTATTCTCGATAACCTTTACTTATTACCTTGCACTAAATTACTGGGACCTTGGTCAATTCATTGAACCTCCCTGGGCTCCACCCCTCTGAGCTGCAGAGTGGGGATCTCATATACTTGTTCTTTCTCACGCTGTATAAAAGTGAGACATGGTTATTAAAATGCTTTTAACAATTATAAAATAATATTCAATAATTACAAAGTGATTTATGTTTTGCTGGGGTATTAAAAGGTATAACCATTTGAAAACTAATTTGTAGTATTACTGCATCAGTTAGAATTACACCTGGCTGTCTGTGACAGAAAATCTAAAACAACAGGTGCTTCTATATAAAATATGTTCATATTTCTCCAATAAAGTGTCAAGAAATGAAGTTTGTTACTGGTAAGGTAGCTCCAAGAAGGTACCCAAATTTCTTCTAGTCTGACATCCCCACAGTGGCATCTCTATTCTCACAGTCCGAGATGGCCCCTAGACCTCCAGTCCTCACATCTATATTGCTGATACCAGTAAAGAAGAAAGGAACAAAGAGAAAAAAGGGACAATGGATATATGCAAGCTTGCTTTTAAGGAAATATTCTGAAAACAGCCACACAAACACTTACATTTAAATATCATTAGCCAAACTTTAGTTAAATGGTCACACTCAGAAGCAAGGGAGGATAAGAAATATCTCTTCCAGATATCCATGTATCTAATTAAAAAAATCAAGTGAGCATGGGTTTTAGGGTTGGCAACTAGCAGTTTCTACTCCACCTAATAAAACGGAACATATATATATACACCTTATGATCCAGCAAGGCCATATGTAGTTATATGCTTTATAGAAACTCTCTCATATGGCTAGACAGAAAAATGTACAGGGGTTTTCACTGTGGCAGTTTTTCAAAGAATAACATTGTCTAAAGGAAGGGAATGAGTAAATAAATTGGTTTATTCTTACTACAGAACATCATACATCAACATACATGAGCTAATTACTTTCATTTACATAAATCAACATAGATATATCTCGAACAATTTTGAGTGGAAAATATCAAGTTAAAAATGTATATGAAGTAGGACACTATTTATGCAAATTTTAAAAATACATGGAACAATACTATGTACTCTTTATGAATACAGTTATATATAGACAAAATGTTTAAAATATATGTGGATGGCAGACCACATATACAACATGGTCCCATAAGATTCTAATATGGTATTTTTTTACTGTACCTTTTTATGCTTAGATATGTTTAGATACACAAATTATTTCCATTGTGTTACAATTGCTTACTGTTTTCAGTACAGTAACCTGCTGTACAAGTTTGTCATCTACGAGCAGTAGGCTACACCATATAGCCTAGGTGTGTAGTAGGCTACACCATCTAGGTTTGTGTAAGTACGCTCTATAAGGTTCACACTTGCACGAAAATGCCTAATGACACATTTCTCAGAACATGTCTCCCTCACTAAGCAACATATGATTGTAATTACAGAATTCCAGGCAAAATACTTATTGGCTGCAGTCGCTATCTCTTATTGCATTACCTCTGGAGTCATAAGGCAGATGCCAGCTAAATGTGTAGAAAGTCAGCAGCGATCCACTTACCCCAAAGAGTGGAATATGTGTACTGACTTCCAAAAATTGCCTGGTGGTTAACCAAAGGTTCTGTACACACCTCTATTTCAGGTGACAGGTGAGAGACTATTACCTATAAGCAAGGTACAGTTTATTTTATATCTTTTGTATTATCTTAAAAGTTTCTTATTCTACTGCTAGAGAATCTTTCCTTCAAGCAATTCTATGCCATGCCTTTCCATGCTTGAGAAAAGGAAGGGCATTCAGGGAAAAAAATACAGTGAAAGTGAATTTTCACTAGGAGGACACACACTAAAGTTAGAACTAGTTCCTGTAGAAACTCTACCTATAACTAAAGAAAAGTCTACTGCTCATTTTTATTGGGGATTAGTGAAATACATACATCATTTATTGACATAAAGGTCTATATGTAAAGAAACAAATTGATTCCTTTTAAAGTCTTAAAAATCAACCATCCTCTGACTAAATAGAAAAGTTTTCCTAAATAGAAAACCTTTCCAATGATTATTAGCCTGCCTATAAATTTCAGCTTTCAAATGCCATAGGACTATATTCTTGATCTTTGGAGAATGTCTCCCAACAGATTCCTACATGTAAAAAAGATTCATACAAATTTGGGGGCTCTATTACAGATTCCAAAAGAAAGTCTCTTTCCCTTCTGCTTTTTCTTGGTTTTATGTACAGCAAGCAAGAGTTCACAAAGGAAATTCCATTCCTACTCTAAAAATTGAAATGGCAGCTTCTATTTTAGGTGGTCTTAGCATTAGTTATTTTCCAAGGAGAAAGAAACCAGCGTTATTTTTCTACATGAAAAGAAGCTAGTGAAAAAAAAATTATAAATATTGCTTAGTTTCCAATTCGTAAGGGAGTAGTGTCCAGAGAAAAACAAAATGCCTTATTTCGATGTCATTTGAATGTCCAAAGTTGATACCTTTTACAAATGGAGTAGATACCTCTGTGGCTTGCCTGGAGAACTTTCAGAATAGCTTCCAAACTAAAACTATTTTATTCACCAGCTTGCCTCCATACCTGAAATCCCTACTAGTTACATTCATTTTCTGTGCCTCTGCATTCCTTATAAGAACTCTACTACTGCCTTAGGCTGGGCGCAGTGGCTCACACCTGTAACCCCAGCACTTTGAGAGGACGAGGTGGGCAGATCACCTGAAGTCAGGAGTTTGAGACCAGCCTGACCAACATGGAGAAACGCCGTCTATTAAAAATACAAAATTAGCTGGGTGTATAATGCCTACAATCCCAGCTACTCAGGAGGCTGAGGCAGGAGAATCACTTGAACCCCTGAGGCGGAGGTTGCAGTGAGCCAAGATC
>NW_012104443.1:1437147-1480322 GCF_000951045.1 Mandrillus leucophaeus | reverse complement strand
AATTCTGCTACTTTCCTCCTGCCAACAATGCAGCAAAGTTGACAATATCATATTTGGTAAAATAATATACCTGATTACTAATAGTTTGTTCTTTTATTTTTGAGTAGTGTCTCATTGTGTGTGTGTTCCAAGTGTTAAACATCCATTTACCAGTTGATGGCTATTTGGGTTTTTCCACTTTGGACTATTATGAATAAACCTGGTATGGACATTCACATTTAAGTCTTTTCATGAACACATGCTTTCATTTTTCTTGGATAAATGCCAAGAAGTGACATTTCTGGGTCAAATGGTAAGTGCATGTTTGACTTTATAGGAAATATCCAAACTGTTTTCCAAAGTGATTTTATCATTGTACATTCCCACCAGTACCATCGAGGGTTTTAGTTGGCCTATGTCCTCAAAGTAACTTCTAAAAGGAAGATAAAAAAGAATAACAAGAGGAGACAGAGTTTAGTATAATACAAACCGCTTTTACAGGATCTCCCGGTATTGAAAACTACCTCCTAGTAGCTGCCCTTCTCTCTCATCTACCTCACTTGCTTCTGCCTACAGAGGTTCAAAAGATGGGTATCACCCTAAAGAGAGTTGCATCCATCCCTTGGCTAAGGCAAAGGTCTGCCTTAGTTTATCAAAGTGTTTGGAGGCTGTTTACCAGTTTTCTTTCTCCTGCCTTTTCAGATTTATCCGCTGTCCTGATTCCTGTTTGCCTATATTTAAGACCTATTTACACCTCCTTTAATCTGAGTTGCGCCTTCCTTGCTTGTTCATCTGCCTGATGAACTTGTTTTTATGTTTCTTTTTCATTAGTGCTTGGACTCCGACTTCCCTACTTTGTTCATACTGAAGGTTTTATTTTGACTCTTCTTGAAAAATGGCCTAAGCCAATTTGGTCACACACCTATTATGACCTTTTTGGTATGTAATTATAGCCACTATATAGAAATGTAGCCATAGCCTCTCCAACGTGAGCAAGTTTCTAAATTCTCCAAGATATGCTGACTTTTACAAAACACACTTTTACTAGCAAGCAGGCACAGAACAGTTTATACAACTTGTTTTGTAAGTTCAATGAAACCCTAGTTCTCTGTCCTTTTAAAGATGCCTACCATATCTTGCATAGGAGATTCACCAGAGGCAGATGGATCAATACTAGAAGCAGAATTTCATGCCCCTGATAACCTACCCTGGCATGAATGGCTAGATTCAGGATAGAGTCACAGGCACCATCCTTGAGGGTACAGGCTACAGAAGGTCTGCTAGGTTCTTAATTTCTATTTATGAAAGGGTAGGAAGTGTTTCTAAAATACTCCATCCATTCCACATACCACGAATACCACTCATTTCACCAGTAAAAGCCTACTTTTAGAGTTTATTATGCCAACTAATGAACCACAAATTTCACCAATGAAAACTCCTTTTTTGCTTTCACTCTAACATCTGGTGCTAATCACAGATAATATAACCAAAAGCACTTGTAACAGGCACATTTAGAGCATGGACCTTCTGAAAACATCTCATCTGGCCACCTCTGAAAACCAAATTTCTGATTAGAAC
This sequence comes from Mandrillus leucophaeus, assembly GCF_000951045.1. Classification (NCBI taxonomy): domain Eukaryota; kingdom Metazoa; phylum Chordata; class Mammalia; order Primates; family Cercopithecidae; genus Mandrillus; species Mandrillus leucophaeus. The sequence continues at coordinate 1,478,765 of NW_012104443.1, read as the reverse complement.
AGTATATAGCATGTTACTTAAACTAAGCAGTACCCACATATACACACACTACTTAATTTTTTTTTGAAAAAGTATTTTAAAGTATATTGTAGATACCATAACAACCCTGGAATCCTGCCTTGGAAATAATGTTTATTGAACACCCACTATATGCCAGGCAGTCTGCTAGGTGTTTTATAATTATACTTAACATTCCTCATCTAGAAAATTATAACTCAAGAAGTAGGTATCATTATGCATACTTATTTTAAAAAGAATTTTAATTTGCCCAAGGTCATTTGAGGCAGTAGAGCTGGTGTTAAAATCAAAGTCTACTGATCCTCACAGTGATTTTTCAGCTAATTTTCAGTTTAAGTGATATAAACACATTTTTTTTCTAGGATTTATTCAAATATATAACTAAGTCACTGTTTTTAAATCTTTGGTTTGTTTTTTAATCCTTCTTATACTTTTTTGGTTAGTATCTAATTAAAGTACTTGTCTCTCTCCCTATCAGAATGGACATACATGCCCAATTTTGCCAATAACTTCAAAAGGATTGTGAAAACTTCCTTTTTCCTCCCAAGGCCCAGCACGAATCTTAGATTAAGAATGTTTGCAACAAAGAATGTTAAATGTTTCTCTACTATAGGATTGCAATGTACATTATTTGTTCTGGCTCTTTTGTTTGCACTTCTGAATGTGTTACTTTTTTCTAAGATACAGCAGCAGTTTACCTTCTCTCTAGTGGTGCTTCTTCATTTGGTAATGTCTCTGGACACTGTTGATTTGCAAAGACCAGCAGCAGGAACTCCTTTTTGCTGACTACACTTACAAAGTATGTGTTATACCATTTTCCCTGTATTCATATCTCAGAAACTGTACCTGATGACTGTCCAAAGCCACTATGGACATACAGTCTCTAAACCAAAGACCCATCCAAGATTCAGCTGGCCATGAAGTGGCCTTACTTTGATCACCTGAGCACATCACACCTGTATTTTTCTGTGTCCCTCCAGGTTCTTTAATGCTATTGACATTCTATGAACTTTCCTAGACTCAGTATGCTGGCAGGTCTCTGTGTCATGTGACCAAAGTCTTTCTCTAAAGAAAGTCTGTGAGCCATTGTTAGCATAATTTAAACATTAATTATGAAAACTGCCCCCCAAATGCCATAAAAACAAATAAACCACCGAGCCACTACTGAGCAAACTACCTTACTGCTGAGGCTTAGACAAACAATAGAATGATTAGTAAAAATGCATTACTAGGCTCAGTTATATTTCACATGGTATCTGACAATCCATAGGGCCCACTTCTGTTTCCCCATAAATAAGATATACAATTTAATGGTTCTCTTTTATCTCACACATCATAGCGAATCTGCAAGAACATCACTTAACCTCTTCAAGTCATCTTTCACTGGCTATATACTTACAGATATGAACGAACAGAAATAGTAGCAGCTTTGATTTTTTGCTATGAATATGTACTTTTATATTGCCTCTGATAAAGTGAAAATATATATTCCAATATGGAAAAATTGCCAATGCCATACATTAAGAATGATTCTGAAGCTTACTAAAATACAACTAGCTATGGAATTTGGCATTTTTGGTCCATGTTGAATCCATTCCAAAGTATTTCATTACATACAAATTACTAAAAGAACCTCATCTCCATTTAGTTTTTTCAATAATTCAAATCTTCAGGCATACATAGAAACATTAGCATGAAAATGAAGTGATAATGCAAGGTAATCATACACGAGTTTATTCTAGGCAGAAATTAATGAAAAATGATCTAGTATTATAACTATTATCTGCTAAAAAGGAACTTTTTTGTTTGAGACAGAGTCTCGCTCTGTCGCCCAGGCTGGAGTGCAGTGGCGCGATCTCGGCTCACTGCAAGCTCCGCCTCCCGGGTTCACGCCATTCTCCTGCCTCAGCCTCCCGAGTAGTTGGGACTACAGGCGCCCGCCACCACGCCCGGCTGACTTTTTGTATTTTTAGTGGAGACGGGGTTTTACTGTGTTAGCCAGGATGGTCTCGATCTCCTGACCTCGTGATCCGCCCGCCTCGGCCTCCCAAAGTGCTGGGATTACAGGCGTGAGCCCCCGCGCCCGGCCAGGAACTTCTTTTTTAATCCATTCAATGATAATTCTTAAAAGAGGCCATCCACTATAAGGTGATGGTCAAGCACATTTTGTCAACACCAGATACAGGCAACATTTTGAGAAGTTGCATTTTCCTAAAAAATATCTGTTTTCCCTGTAACATTTCAAAGCATTTTGATCTTAGTTTTTATCTCATTCTTACTAAACCTTACTGAATTTAAGATTCACTGGGTCAATCAGTTTCTTTCTCATATATGAACTAGGGGCAGTAACAGTAACTACTTAATTTTCTTGTTATACAAATTAAATAAAATAAAAAGCGTAGCATAGAAGACTTCTGGTTTCAGCTCCAATATAGGAAAAGCTTGTAAATTGTCAACCCTACCCTTACAACAGAAAAGCCTGGACAAACTACAACCAAAACACATTTTTGGACCCATTGTTATAACTGAGGTCATAAGGCAAATAAGCACTCCACAATCTAGAGAGAGAGACACAACTAGAGAGACACAGCCAAGATCCACCTGCCTGGAACATACACATCATATCATACACTTATATGATAATTTTGGTGATGTTGAAGGAGAAGTGTGGACAGCATGAGAGCGAGGAAATTCTGAGAGTTTCAATGTTAGGAGGGTCCCCATATTTTCATGGGTTTTACTTCCAGGAATCTCAGAAGGTTCTTATGATAAAGATCTGAGAAAGATTTCCTGTTTATATCTCTGGCTCTGGCAAGGGATGGGGAAATGCAGTCATCAACATGAAACAAGCCTAGAGTTTAATTCTTTATAACAAAGACCTATTCTCCAGGAGAGAAAACTTTGCCAAGGAATACTCTGTTTACCTCAGTTCTTATCACTCAATACAACGTAACTGGTTTTCAACAAAAGTTACAAGGCTAATAGGAAAGGAAAAGCTAAGTAACTTCGGAAGAAAGCATGGCAGAGTCTTATCTCAGCTAGCTCCTCCTATACCACCAGTCCACATACCTCTAGCATCAGCCCTCTCCCTCCTCTCTGTAGCCTTCCTGTCTCATCTAAGGTTAAAAAGTCTATAGAGTAAGTATTAATCCATTCTCATGCTGCTAATAAAGACAAATCCTAGACTGGGTAAATTTATAAAGGAAAGAGGATTAATGGACTCACAGTTCCACATGGCTGGGGAGGCCTCACAATCATGATGGAAGACAAAGGAGGAGCAAAGTCACCTCTTACATGGCAGCAGGCAAAGACAGCTTATACAGGGGAACTCCCATTTATAAAATCATCAAATCTGGTGAGACTTATTCACTACCATGAGAACAGTATGGGGGAAACTGCCCCTATGATTCAATTATCTCCACCTGGCCCCACCCTTGACACATAGGGATTATTATAATTCAAGGTGAAATTTGGGTGGGGACATAGCCAAACCATATCAGTAAGGGATTCAAGAAAATAGACTGGAAATTCTGAAGTCACAGTAAGGGGTACGGATAGGAGTGAGAAAGTTATGCCATGGAGAAATAAAGACTTGTGAAGGTCCAGAGACACAGGCCCACTGAAAGACTGAGATTTAATCTGGACAACAGAATGCCTCCCTTTCTCCCTTACCTGATGACCACACCAACAGAATTTCCATTGGTGTATGATGATAGTGGATTACGGCTAAAAAGCTGCAAGATGCAGACTTTCTCTGAGGAGTATCTAGGGAAGCCCAGAATTAAGAAAGGAGACAAAAACTTGAACACTAGAGAAATTTGAAGTCTCTGGCACCTACAGCTACAGCATAAACACAGTCCAACCACTAGACAGACTAACTTAATCCTCACACTGAAGTTCCATTTATCTCAGTTTCTACCACCCAATGCAACACAAAAGTGAATCTTCCTTATTTAAAAAATTACTTAGGAGTCTGGGGGTTTCCAGGATGTAATGTGGAATGTGACAAAATAATCTCACTGTATTGTAACTATATAAGACAATCTCACTGGAAGAGGTGAGGGGAAACAGTGCTTACTAGTGCAACCTTGAAAATGAGGAGCCTGTAAGACTAAAGACAACAGAAACTGTAGTAAAAATACTGTGCTCAATTGATTAAGTTGTTTCCCACAAGGGTATGAGTTAACAATTCTGCTACCACGATATGTGTATACTGGAATTTAAAAAATAAATAGATGGCTGATGTTGGGAGCCAGGTTTCTTACTTTGGAGGGGAAGTTACAAATCGGCAAGAGGTCTCGTGGCTAGAATGATCCATGATACAGCGGATTAGGGATAGGGGACGTCAGTATTAATTTGTGTTTACCCTAATAAAGATACTGATGGTTACATATAGAAATATGTATAAATATGTTTATATACACAGGTTAGTATGCACATGCATTTCCTTGCTTTGTCAGCTGAAAGGACCAAAAGTTGTAGCACTTGGTTACAATGAGTATGCCTATATATACAATGAGTATATATAGTATCCAGATCTTTGTTTCCAATTATCCAATAAAGGGAATCAGGGATCTTAGAGAAGTGGTTGAGTCTTAGATTAGAGCAGAAGATGTACAAGATAAGCATGAAGCATCTTATAGTACCAAATAGTAAGTGGACAGCAGGAGAGAATTTTTTTTTTCTCTCTCTCTCTTTCTCTGTCACACACACACACACAAACACCCTATAACAGGGCATGGTCAAGGGACACAGGAGATAACTGAAACAGCTCCCAATGGTCAAAGCTAAAATAATTCAAAACAGAAAGTATTATTAGATGGTAATGTAAAAATTTAGGGAGAATAGACAAATGCCCCATGTAGGAGAATTCAAAGTAATTTATGTAGATACTCCATCCTCAAGAGGGCAGAACATAACTCACAACTTCTTATAGTGAAGTATATATAGTGACTTCCTTCCAAAGAATACAGTATAGAAAGGGAAGGGGGAATAGTAACTTTTATAGCCAAGAGAACTGACACACATCACCTTAGCCAGGAGATCAAGGTTAACACATCAACAGTGATGTCATTTTGATAGTATGTACCCTTGGTATGATGCGATGAGAATGACACTTTACCTCTATTGTCTTCCTCCCCCAAATCTATAATCCCAGTCTAATCATGAGAAAAACATCAGAAGAATACCAGTAGAGGAACATTCTACAATATATACCAGACTCCGTAAGACTGTCAAGATCATCAAAAAACAAGAAAAGGCTGAGAAACTGTCATAGCCAAGAGAGCCTAAGAAGACATGATGACTAATTGAAATGTGTTCAGGATAGGATCCTGGAACAGAAAAAGGACACTAGGTAAAACCTGAAAAAAAAAAATCAATAAATTTTGGATTTCAGTTAATAATGTATCAGTATTAATTGTGCAAATGTACCATATTAATGTACCACATTAATGTACATGTACCATAATAATGTACCTATAATAATTATTTGAGTCAGGGTCTCACTCTGTCACCCAGGCTAAAGTGCAGTGTTGCAATCAGGGCTTACTGCAGCCTTGACCTGCTGGGCTATAGCAATCCTCCCACTTCAGCCTCCCTCCCAAGTAACTGGGACCACAGGCATGCACTACCATGCCAAGCTAATTTTTGTATTTTTTGTAGAGACAAGGTCTTGCCGTGTTGTGCAGGCTGGTATTGAATTCCTGAGCTCAAACAAGCTGCCCGCCTCAGCCTCCCAAAGGGCTGGGATTACAGGTGTGAGCTACTGCGCCTGGCTTTAATTAAAAGTATTTGAAACTGAGTGCCAGGTATAGGGGAACTCTGTCCTATCTTAATCTTTCTATATCAAACTATTCTAAAATTAAAAGTCTACTTTTTAAAAAGTAGGTAGCATGATTTCTACCTCATGGAATGTACTTAGTAAATGTCAACTGTTATTATCTTCTACATGACAAATACTAAGTTACCAGGGATTTCTGTGGTAAAAAAGAAGTCAGATAATTATTAGATGCTTAAATAGAATATTGACCTGTAATTAACCTGAATAATTCTAGATCTAAAAAGAAATGACTAAATCATAGATTAGCCAGATTACCAGTCTCTCATTTTGCTTCAAGAGTCAACCATAGAATAATATCAGAGTCAGAATATAAGGTAGAAAAAATACAAATCCTAAGTGATTTTCTCTCTTAACCTACAAGGGAAAATGAACAATATTGCCTACTACCAAAAGCCTTGTATTGCTTTCAACGTGATGTCATCTAGTCCACTTTTGAAAGCTTACGGCATAGTCCTCACAAAGTCATTTATATTTCAGTGGTAAAGACCCTTAAGGTATAAGCATGTATGCAATATTACTAAGGCTCAGAGAGGCCATTTAAAAATATTGGAGGAGATGAGGGAGGTGAACAGAAATAGAATTTCACTGGAGAATTATCTGCTTTTAAAAAATTACTAACATCCTTGGCATTCATCCCTTTTCTCATCTTTCAAATATATCCTTTTGAGAAATTTTAAGTTGCTGAAGATATTGTTAACTGACCATTCATTTACAATCAGGGCCATGTGGTGGGGGGAGGGGGGGGCGGGGAATGTTGCAAAGCTTTATTTCAAGTGTATTTTTCACTTTACAAAATTAAGAAACTCCTACAATTTCCTGTAGCTTTGGATGAACCACATAATTTCACCTCTGAATTTACTATACTTCACCTAACCTTCCCATGTTTTCTCTTCTAAATAGGTTGCAGTTACCAAGATTTGCCTCCATCGTTTCTGATTTCTTTGTACAAATAAATTCATAGACTCATGGGAGCCTTGGATTTAAAAGTTTCATTGTGCTGTTAATAGAAAAACAAGCACACAACCTTGCTTCTGCTGTTGCCCACCAAGGTCTATCTTTTTTAAAAAAATTTATGGATTAATCAAAGCCATTGCCTATATTTATATTTTAATACTAAATTTACCTATCAAAGATGATATATAAAATATTGAATGATATATAGAATAGGATACAAAATGATCTAGTTTTTAATACTTCCAAAATATCTGCCCATCAAAAAGTCCCTCTGTATCCCCGCTTCTCATTAGGATGCATAAACAATAGCACATATACAATGGCTACACTGGCCAGTTTAAAGCTTTTTCCCAGCATGAGTTATAAAGCTGGTCAAGTTAGTCATGAGAAGGCTATTTTCTAGCACACAGTTTTCATTCTCAGAACCACCTGCTTTAAACACGATGTCAACACATCCCTAAGTGTACATTTATACTAAAGTATATTTCCTAACCTTTCAGGAATATTTACATTTTAATAACAATGCCTAAAGACTTTTTTAAAATCCCATGAAGTTAAAAGGTGCAACTCTGTAATGGTGGAATTCTATACTCAGATAACGGAGGGAATGGAAAGTAGAAATGCTCAAAGCTGCTTGAATCACACCCAGACAGGCAGCTCCTATTCTACTGTTTTTCATTTCTTTTTTGCATATAGCCTCTTGCTATGTGAAATCACTTCACTTTATCTAAATCATATTTCTTTTATAAAAACAGTTTGAACAGCATTAAATGGCATTTCAATAAAATCCATATGTAATTCCATCTCAAGCACAGATTTTGCAAACATTTTTACATTGCTAGATTTTATTTTAATTGTTGCAAACAGTAAATTTACTTTCTTTGCATTCCACTTCATAATGTGTTCATTCATTTAAAAAATACTTAAGTACCTACTATGTGCCAGTACTATTCTAAGTGTTAGAAATATATCTTTGAACAAAAAGATAAAATTCCTGATTTCATGGAGCTTACATTCTATTGAAGGGCAGAAAAATGTACACAATAAACATAATACCTAAAAAATTGTATATGCTATTTTTTAAAAATAATAGAACAGGGTAAGAGAGCTTAAGAGTGAGAGTGAAGACTGGGAAGAAAGATAAAATGTAAGATAATATAGCTGGGATAGCTATACTTGCATCGTGAAATTTGAGTAATCACTTGCAGGAAATTAGTTAGACATGTGGGCATCTGGGAAAATATACCTCTAGAAAGAACAAATAGTGCAAGTTGGGAAGTATCTTGCATGTCTGAGAAGCAACAGAGGCCAGTATGGCTAGGGCAGAGGGAATAATAAAGAGGGTAGAAAAAGATGATGTCAGAGATAATAAAGGCCAAAAAATGTAAGGCCTTGTAAGCCATTTTAAGGATTTTGGCTTAATTATTGTGCAATTTTCGGCAAGTGGCTAACCATTTTAAGGTTTATTTAATGTGTAAAAAGAGGAGCAATCAACTAAAAAAGAGGTACTGCTAATAAACCAATAATGAAGTTGAAATGCAATAATAAATATTAATTGATACAAAATAAGGTCAAAAACACATAAAAAGAGATAAAAAAGGAACATAAAAAAGAAAGAAAACAAAGAGCAAGATAGCACAATTAAACCTAACCAAAAGACAATGGTAATTTCATTAAATATAAATGGCCTAAATATATCAATTAAAAAGCATATTGTCAAATGAAAAACTAAAATCTAACTATATGCTGTCTATAGAAAATATGCTTTGAATATAAAGCACAGAAGGCTAAAAGTAAAAGAATGGAAAAAGATATATCATGCTACATCTAATAAAAAATAAAGTTGGGGTCACCATATTAGTATCAAACAAAGTAGATTTCAAAGTAAAAAATCTTAGGACAAACATCACAATAAAAAAGAAGACAATATACCAAATAAGACATAACAAATCTAAATGTATCTGTACCTAATAACAGAACTTCAAAATATAAGCAAAAGTTTATAGAACTGAAAAGAGAAATGGACAAATTCATAGGTATACTTGGAAATACCAAAACTCCCTTTCTCTATAGTTAACAGAATAAGTAGACTAGAAATAACTAAGAAGATTTGAACAACACCACATACTAGACCTCGCCAACATTTGTAGAATACTACACCCCAAAATGGTAAAATACACATTAAAAAACGGACATTGAATATTTACCAAGCTAGCCTATGTAAAAAATATTAATAAATACAAAGAGATTGAAATTGCAAGATGCATATTCTCTGACCACAACACAATCATAGCAGAAACCAATAATTAAAAGATATCTAGAAAATCTCCAAGAATTTGGAAATTATGTAGCACATTTCTATATCATGGATCAAAAAAAAGTCACAGGGAAATTAGAAAGTACTTTGAACTGAGTGAAAATGAAAAAACAACATATGAAATGTGCAGAATGTAGTCAAACATGCCTTAGAGGGAGATATGCAGCATAAATTACTTATAATAAAAAACATGAAAAGTGTCAAATCAAGTCTCACTTACACCTTAGGAAACTTGAAAAAGAAAAATTAAACTCAAGCCAAAGAACCAAAAAAGGAAGTAAAAATAAGAGTAAACATTAATAAAAAGATATATCAATGAAAATAAAAAAGAGATACATCAATGAAAGCAAAAGCTGTCCTTTGAAAACACTAATACAACCGACAAAACTCTAGCAAATGTAAATTGGAAAAATGTAAAGAAAAGATAATTACACCAAGATCTAGAACGATAAGTGGTTCATGATTAAAGATACTACATGCAATAATATGAAAAATATTTTGAACAACTTTATGCTAATAAATTTAAGAACTTAGGTAAAATAACAAACTTGCTAAAGGATACAAACTTCCAAAGCTCGCCTAAGAAGAAAAAGAAAATCTGAATAATCCTGTATTAAATAAATTGAATTTACAGTTTAAAAGCTTCTCACCAAGAATACTAAAATCTCTAACAGGTTCACTAGTGAATTCTATCAAATACTTAAGGAGTAAATAATAACTCTACACAAACTCTTCCAAAAAATAGAAGAGAACACATCAATTTTATTCTATAAAGCCAGAATTGACCTGATACCAAAACTAGACAAAGATACTAGGAAGTAAAAGGAAGGAAAAAAAAAGAGAAAAAAAAAAAAAAAACTAGAGACCATTATCACTCATGAACACAGGTACAGTAAGTGCTAATGTTTTAGCAGATTGAATTCTGACAATACAGGCATATCTCGTTTTATTGCACTTTAATGTGTTTCACATATACTGTGTTTTTCACATTGAAGATTTGCGACAATCCTGCACCAAGCAAGTCTATAGGTACCATTTTTCCAACATGTGCTAACTTAATGCCTCTGTGTCACATTTTGATAATTCTCACAATTTTTCAAATTTTTCCATTATTATTACATTTGTTACAGTTATCAGTGAGCAATGATCTTTGATGCTACTGCTGTAACTGTTTTGGGGTACCATGACCTCCACCTATATGAAACTATGAACTCAACTGGTAAATGTTGTGTGTGTTCTGACTGTTCCACCACCCGGCCCCAATCTCTCCCTTTCCTAGGGCCTCTCTGCTCCCTGAGACACAATATTAAAAGTAAGCCATGGAATACTATGCAGCCATAAAAAAGGATGAATTTGTGTCCTTTGTAGGGACATGGATGTAGCTGGAAACCATCATTCTCAGCAAACTATCACAAGAACAGAAAACCAAACACTGCATGTTCTCACTCATAGGTGGGAATTGAACAATGAGATCACTTGGACACAGGAAGGGGAGCATCACACACAGGGGCCTATTGTGGGGAGGGGATGGGGGGGGATAGCATTAGGAGATATGCCTAATGTAAATGATGAGTTAATGGGTACAGCATACCAACATGGCACATGTATACATATGTAACAAACCTGCACGTTGTACACATGTACCCTAGAACTTAAAGTATCATTTAAAAAAAAGAAAATATTTAACTGAAAAAATAAATAAATAAAAAAAGTAAGCCAATTCATCACTCTACAATGGTTACTAAGTGTTCCAGTGAAAGGACGAGTCACACGTCTCTCAGTTTAAATAGAAAGCTAGAAATGATTAGGCTTCATGAGGAAAGCATGGAGAAAGATGGCATATAGGCTGAAAGCTAGGGCTTTTGCACAAAATAGCCAAGTTGTGAATCCAAGGAAAAAGTTTTTGAAGTTAAAATTATTACTCCAGTAAACTCCCAAATGGTAAGAAAGTGAAAGAGCCTTATTGCCGTACAAGGAAAGTTTTAGTGGTCTGCATAGAAAATCAAACCCACCACCACATTCCCTTAAGCCAGAACCTAATCCAGAGCAAGGCCCCAACTCTCTTCAATTTTATGATGCTGAAAGAGTTGAGGAAGCTGCAGAAGAAAAGTTGGAAGCTAGCAGGGTTTGGTTTATGAGGAATAGGGAGAGAAGCCATCTCCAATAACACAAAAGTGCAAGTAAAACACGAAGTGCTGACATAAAAACTGTAAAAAGTGATCCAGAAGACCTAGTTACGATCATTGATGAAGGTGGCTACACTAACAGATTTTCAATATAGACGAAACAGCTTTCTATTGGAAAAGATGCCCTCTAGGACTTTGAGAGCTACAGAGGGTAAGTCAAGGCCTGACATCAAAGCTTCAAAGGACAGTCTGACTTTCTTGTTAGGGGTAATGCAGCTGATGACTTTAAGTTAAAGCCAATGTTCATTTACCATTCTGAAAGTCCAAGGGGCCTTAAGAATGACACTAAATCTATTCTGCCAGTGCTCTCTAAATGAAACAGCAGAGCCTGGATGTCAGCACATCTGTTTACAGCATGGTTTGCTCAGTATTTTGAGCCCACTGTTAAGACTTACTGCTCAGAAAAAAAAAAAATTTCTTTTAAAATATTACTGCTTGTTGACCATGTACTTAGTCACCTAGGAGCTCCAATGGAGGCTCTGATGGAGATGTACAAGAAGATGAATGTTGTTTACATGTCTGCTAACACAACATCCATTCTGCAGCCCATGGATCAAGAGTAATTTCTACTTTCAAGTCTTACTGTTTAAGAAATATATTTTGTGGCCAGGGGTGGTGGCTCCCACCTATAATCTCAGCACTTTGGGAAACTGAAGCAAAAAGGATAGCTTGAGGCCAGGAGTTCAAGACCAGTGTAGGCAACATAGTGAGACCCCTGTCTTGAAAACATAAAAATAAATAATAAAATAAATAAAAATAAAGTAATGTATTTTGTAAGGTTATAGCTGCCACAGATAGTGATTTGTCTGACGGATCTGGGTAAAGTAAATTGAAAACCTGCAGAAAGGATTCACCATTTAGGATGTCATTAATGAATTCATGATTCATGGTAAGAGGTCAAAATGTCAGCATTAACAGGAATTTGGAAGAAGCTGATTCCAACCCTTATGAGTAACTGACTTTGATGGGTTCAAGATGTCATTGGAGGAAGTAACTTCAGATATGGTGCAAGTTAGAAGAAAACTGGAATTCGAACTGGAACCTGAAGATGGAACTGACTTGCTGCAATCTTATGATAAAAGTTAAATGGAGAAGGATAATGTTTTTTATCAATGAACAAAGTGATTTCTTGAGATGTAATTAGATTTCTTGGTGCAAATTAGAAGAAAACTGGAATTTGAAGTGGAACCTGAAGATGGAACTGAATTGCTGCAATCTTATGATAAAACGTACATGGATAAGGATAATGTTTTTTATGAATGAACAAAGAAAGTGATTTCTTGAGATGGAATTGATTTCTAGTAAAGATGCTGTGAACATTGTTGAAATGACAACAAAGGATTTAGAGTATTACATAAACATTGTAGATAAAGCGGTGACAGGGTTTTTAAGAGGATTGGCTCCAATTTTCACAGACATTCTACTGTGGGTTAAATGCTGTCAAATAGCACTGCATGCTACAGAGAAATCCTTTGTGAAAGGAAGAGACAATCAACGTCACAAATTTTGTTGTCCTATTTTAAGAAATTGCCACAGAGACACCCCAACCTTCAGCAACTATTATCCTTATCAGTAAGCAGCTATCAACACTGATGCAAGACCTTCTACCGGCAAGAAGATTATCACTTGCTGAAGGCTCAGATGATCAGTCACTTTTTTTTTTTTTTTTTTTTTTTTAGCAATAAAGTATTTTTAACTAAGGAATCTACTTGATTTTTTTAACATAATACTATTGGAGACTTAATAGATGACAATATAATGTAAATATAACTTTTGTATGCACTGGGAAATCAAAACAATTCTGTGACTGACTTTATTGCAATATTTGCTTTATTCCAGTGGTCTAGCACCAAGTTTGTGATATCTCTGAATATCGCAGAACCTGTCTATAGAACCTGTCTATAAAAAGATAATGCATCATAATCAAATAGGGTTTATCCCAGCTGTACAATGTTGGTTAGACAGTTGAAAAGCAATCAATGTAATTCACCCTATTAATATACTAAAATGGAAATTACAGGATAATCTTAATAGACGCAGGAAAAAATGTGACAAAAATCTATACTGATTCTTGAGAAGAATGATTATGAAATTAAGAATAGAAAAGAACTTCCTCAATTTGTGAAAGGGCATGTTTGAAAAACTTGCAGCTTGCGTTTACTTATTGGTGAAAGACCTTGTACGATCAAGAACAAGGAAAGGATTCCCTCTTCCACCACTTCTACTCAACTTTATACTGACTGTCCTTGCCAACAAGAAACAAAGTAAGAAATAAATGGCAGACAGGCTAGACATAAATAAAATTTTATTTGCAAGCAACATGTTCTTCTGTGTAGAACATCCTAGTAAGTCTGTAAAAAGGATACTACAGTTAATAAATGAGTTTAGTAAGATCAGCTGTTAGAAGGTTAATATAAATAATTGTATTTACATATACTGACCATAAAAATTTTAGCTTAAAACTGTGATATCATAAAAATGTGAAATACTTATGGATAAATTTGACAAAAGATATATGAGACTGGTACACTGATAACTATAAAATATTGTTGAGAGAAATCAAAGATGATTAATAAAGGTAGAGATATGTCATTACCATTGATTGGAAAACTCACTAGTGTTAATATGTTAGTGATTCTCAAAATGATGTATAGTCTCAACATAATTGAAATCAAAATTTCAGGAGAAATTTTCATGTATTACTGGTAGAAATACAAAATAGTATAGCCTCTTTGGAAGTTTTTTACAATGTTAAATATAGATTCCCTCTACGACTCAGCAATTGCAATCCTAGGTATTTACCCAACTGAAGTGAAAAATTACGTTTACACAAAATCCTAAAGCAGCTTTATTTATAATTGCCAAATGGTGGAAGTAGCCAACTCAATAATAAGACAAATAATTCAATAAAAATAGGCACAAATATAAATAGAATTTAACTAAACAACACATAGGGATTCCAAATAAGCACATGCAAAAATACTCAATATTGTTAGTCATTAGGGAAGTGCAAACTAGAGCCACAAGGAGATACTACTACACACCTCAGTAGAAGAGCTAAAATTACAAATACTGACACTGCTTAGTGTTGGCAACAAACTCATACACATGGCTGGTGGAAATGCAAAATGATTAAGCCACTGTGCAAAACAGTGGCATTTGGTATTTGTTACAACTGTTTGTAGAGACATGTATTTTCATTTCTCTTGCGTAAATTCATAGGAGTGGAATGGTCCAGGGGGCTTTCCTAAATAGTGGATGATGAATTACATGGTAACAATGTCAAGAAATAAGTACCTTCCCAGAGTTCGAAAATAAGAGAGCCAAACAATGAAAAGCAGGAAAGTGAACAGTGATGCCTGCAAAACAGGAATGATGAGGGAATTGGTGTGGAGTACTAGAAAAAGAACAGCTCCAGGGTTGGGTAAAATAAATGATCCTATTTTCTAAAACTAGAGGGGTATGACCATTGAAAGGGACTGAGGAGAAAGGCTGATGGCTCAGTTAACTTGTAAGTGTACGGCCTTTCCAAATTGGTCCTGAGCCAATAAGCAATCCCAGAAATGTAATAAAAAATCAAACACCTGCAAAGGGCATGAGATGTTACCCTCCAGGAGATCAGGATGTACTCCACTCCTGATTCACAAAACTTGACGTGGTTTCAGGAGTTCTTGCTGCCCTGAGGAAGCCTTTCTAGGCTGAGCTTGTGTGTCTTGTCCACAGACACACAAGCGTGGTAGGTTGTGGGATAGGACTGGACACATGCAAAAAACAGTCATTTTATTGGCTGAAGCATAAGGTGTATAAAAGGGAAAATTAGACTGAATAGGTAAATTGAGGTCTAAGAAGGACCCCGAGTGCCCTCTCTCTGATTTCTATTTTATATTTGATACTTAATACCAGGATTTCCCAGTTGGAAGAATAGAGAGTGACATTATATTAATAAATGTGTAACTGCGTGGCCAAAACATTCTATAGTGAAGTGTAGCTGTGTCTATTTTTAGGCCACACATTGCTGTTGGCATTCATTGCAAGCTACAAAGTGCCATAACTAGGCTTTACTGTAGGAATCGAAGTGTGTGGATCTATCTTTCTAATGCAGCAGTACCTATCTTACACTGTGAAGGAATGACTTAGAAGAGAAAACCCAGTCCCTTTCATGCCTTTGCTCAGAGTGTTTTGTTTCTTTTTCTTTTTTTTCTTTTGAGATGAAGTTTCACTCTTGTTGCCCAGGCTGGGGTGCAATGGTGCCATCTTGGCTCACTGCAACCTCCGCCTCCCGGGTTCAAGTAATTCTCCTGTCTCAGCCTTCTGAGTAGCTGGGATTACAGGCGTGCGTCACCACACCTGGCTAATTTTTTGCATTTTTAGTAGAGACGGGGTTTCACCATGTTGGCCAGACTGGTCTCAAACTCCTAACCTCAGGTGATCCACCGGCCTCAGCCTCCCAAAGTATAGGGATTACAGGCATGAGTTGTCACGCCTGGCCATCATACAGTTTTCTTTGCTCAGAATGTCCACTCCCTGAGTCTCTTCATACCTACATCCTATGGTTTAGTGGTTAAGCAAATGGCCTGTGGAGTAGGTGAAGGTCTGTTCACATAAGAGCTCAGTACAAGTTAGCTATTGCTATGAATACTCATCCTTGCAGCTCAAATGACAATCCCTTGATAATCTCCCTTTCATGTCCCCCACACATCTCTCTCCCAAGCTAAAAATCCATCTCTCCTTCCTTTCTAAGAATCATATCACTTTGTCAGTCTCTACTTTTAATTTGGCACTCCAATCATCTATGTAAGTTCATTATCCCTTTGCTAGATGGTGAGCTTCTTGAAAGCAAGGTCCGTATCTCCTCCTTCATGCCCCTCTTTTTGGCTGAGATGCCTTACAGTAGGTGTTATAGTGAGTCGTTGTGGATCATGAAGTCACAAAAAGGCAGTACTTATCTTTTACAGAATTTCTTGCTCTTGGTATGGAAGCTAAGAATTGACAGTATGTGAAAGTTAATGACCATTATAAAAGTGTTTTCCAATGTACCAGGGTGCTCATATTTGAAAGTAAGTTGCCCTCTGCATGCTGCAAAATCAAAAAAACAATAATACCTAAAGAAATCTGCACATCCATGCAATGTGTGATAGCTGCCCTGATTTTGCAGAGATGTCAAGGAAAAGCCACCTCATTTTTTTATTTTTTAGCTGAGGAAACATGTGCTATTCATCAGCATAATTTTTATGAGAGATAATTTTAAGAACCCCACATTCTTAAAGAAAACCCTAGTAATTGTTTTTTATTTATTCTAAATTACAAGAGGCAAAATTTATTACTAATTTCTCAATTATTTCATTATGCAGCACTAATAAAGTCTTGACATCTCAATTATGTTTAGCAAAGAATCATGTAATTTAATAAATAATTTTTGACTGAAGCGATTATTTACTTACAACATAGAATATGCAGGAGGAAATTTAAATCATATTTTTCTTGTGCCATATAATAAAATAATTATGCAATTAGTAATAAACAGTGTGCAAGAATGACAAACGTTGTATTTAAAACTTGGGGAACAAAAGCACATCACTTGTGCTTTTTTCCAAGAGAACAAAATCCTATGGTATATTAATCAAAGGGGCTTTTATATGCCTCTGGCAGCAGTGTTTTAAAGTAAACCCTTAATATCAGATCCCAATCCCCAGTTTCAATTTGCTTCCAATGGAAAGGACATTAGAGTTTATAAAATACTCCTTGATTACTTTTTTGAAGGCCTGAAATCTTGACATGTCCGTGACTTGCTCACACTGCATCAATATACAGTGGTTGAAAGAGCAGTACCCATCGTGAACATTGCCACATTGACTTATAGAATCATGCCCTTGAGAAAAAGCCGGAGAGAAAAAAGGAGCACCAGGCAGTGACAAAAATGAAATAGAACTGTCATCTGGCAGTTCTTCATAGTCCGTCAAGGAAACTATTAAAGATGTACAAAGAGCCAGAGAGTGCTTGGGCAAAGGTTGTTAAACCACCACTTCAAGGGCAGGTCACTGCAGGCTGCTCAAGACTTAGTGAGGAGACCAGTCAGTGCTTCACTGAGGACGGTGGCACCTGCCGTTTGTGCCTGTCCCTTGCTGGCAGAGGAAATGGAGCTTTTCCATCCCCTGGTAATTCAAACTGAGGACTTTAAAATAAACTAAGTCAACTTTCAAGAATATTCTTTTTTTAAGTAACAGAATGGATATTAATTTTGGACTGGTTCAGGAATCGTATTAAAAACCTGTCTGGTGTTGTTTAAGCCAAATTCAAATATCAGTTTGGTCCATTGCCAATTTGTAGCACCTTAGCCAAATTATTTACCTTCTCCAAGCCTCGTTTTCTCCTTTTTCACACACAGGAAGTATGAAATCAGAACTTTTTATTTTTTTTCTCTCATTTGCATCTGCTATGTTTTTCTTATGGAACACTTCTGCTATCCCTTCTGTGTCATTGGAGAGTCTCCTAAATCCTAAATCCCTTAGGTAAGATGTGCTTTGCTGTTCGACAGCTAGTTGTTCTGAAAGTAGCAGGACATTATGGAGACCAAGGAGCTTTTAAGTAAACTTCTCCCTCTAACCAGCACCACACACACACACACACACACACACACACACACACATGAGTGTTCATGTGTTTTTCCCTGGAATCATACATACCTGTTTTCTAGAGACTATCATTATTCCTGCAGCCTGTGTTTATCCCTCAAATTATTCTAATAGTCAGATTTTCACCTAGGAAAGGTGGAGCAAATGCCACATCCAGGCATTTAAGAGAGCAAAATACCACATCCAGGCATTTATGTGGGGAAAGTAAAGCCTTTTCTTTCTGTTCGTATCACCCAGCATAGATCCTTATTATACAAAGTAGAATTGGGGAAATTTTCTAAAAACAGAATGCGTTTAAATGTCATGCTAAGTAATATATAGCCGACAAACACACATTCACGCTACATTTCCTTATAATTTAGAATTCAAAATAAAAAAGGAAGTAAATTATAAAGAATACTATCAATTGAAAGTAAATAAGATATCTTGAATATGGAAGACAATAGAAAATTCAGTTTAAACAAATTAAAAGATTGGATTCAGTCACATGTAGTAATTAAATCCCTAATGTGAGTATAGGAATATTGGAAGTTGAAATTGTATCATATTTTTTGCTGTAACAAAAATCAAAATTCTTGTGACCATTTTAAGCTCAAATCCCTTTATTTTGGGTAAGGGAGCAATGTTGTTCACAGACCTCTCTAGAAGATACTTTGATTCTAAATGCAATTTAGAGTGTTGATACAATCTGAGGCAAAGCAGGAACTTTTAAAAGTCATTTTTAGGTAGGAGACAAGTTTATTCCCATCTCCTTTTCTATCCATTTTAACCATTTCTAACTTTTTAAATTATAACCTGCTCTTACTTATCCCAAATACTTTTTTTTATAGAGAGAGAGAACCATGTCTAGAATAACTTTTGACTTTCATTCTAATGGAGATTTCAGCTTCTACTACACTAACTATAGTTTGGGGAGTTATTTTAGAGGTATTTCTCTTATTATTCTCATATCAAAGAAGTATACTATAAACTTCTATTAACATAAGGATACTATAGATTTACAGCAATAAGGTTTTTTACGGTTTCACCAATTTCTCATGCAGACAGGACATTTTTTTTCTTGTTTTGAGATGCAGTCTTGCTCTGTCGCCCAGGCTGGAGTGCAGTGGCATGATCTCAGGTCACTGCAACCTCCGCCTCCCGGTTTCAAGTGATTCTCTTGTCTCAGCCTCCTGAGTATCTGGAATTACAGGCTTTCGCCACCATGCCTGGCTAATTTTTGTATGTTTAGTTGAGACAGGTTTTCACCATGATGACCAGGCTGTTCTTGAACTTCCTGACCTCAGGTGATCTAGCTGCCTTGGCCTCCAAAAGTGCTGGAATTACAGGCATGAGCCACTGTGCCTGGCCAGAACGATTTTTTTAAATATATTACATTCTTTTTGTATACATATATTCTTCTGGCAAGACCAAACTATACCATTTTAACCCAAAATGTTCTATTTCTCATAACTTTAGAAGATATATTATAGAACTCAATTTACAAACTTGGCTACAGACATAACTACAACAAAAATATAATACCAAAAACATCAGTTACAAAAGCATAATATAAAATGAGTCATTTCCTGCTGAATGGCAGGTTTGGAAATCTGCCATATAATCCAATTTTTCTTGAACAGATCATCAGGGGCTTATCATCATGATTGTCACTAAATACTTTTACCAGAGACGCAAAGCTTATGCATTTAAGAGAATGGCCTCTTCCAGAAGAACTGATTCTGCTCTTTATAAATTTACTTTCCAAAATGGATGAGAGAATAGGCACGAATAGCATTTAATTCACAAATTATTATTTTTGTGGTTTTTTTCCAGAGCGTTGCTTTAAAAAATGTTTCTTTTTTTCATTTCCCAGTTTACATAATATCAATAAGTTCTTTCTCTCTTAAAACAATACAGTATACTTTGTTCCTGACTGCACATGATGACCAAAAAGAGAGCGAGATACATATAAAATTTAGCAAAGCTATAGAAGCCATTGTTCATTTCAATGATCACTTAATACTGAAGTTTTGTATTGGCTAATAGTCTGCCAAATTCTAGAAATTGTATGCAGGTAATGATGATAATAAGAGGGGAAGAAGGAGAATGAATGCACTTTGTATGAGTAGTTCACATCTGTAATCATATTTAATATTTATATGAGCTTTATGGGGCAGATATTTTCTTTTTACAAATGAGGAAACTGAGGCACAGCAAGTAACCTGTGTGAGGTCCCATAGCCAGTCAGTAGCAGAACCAAGATCCTGAATCCTGGACTGTTTAATTCTACACCTTTCATTCTCAATTTCTGCACTTATAAACTGAAGACATAAGAAATGCACATGCAGAAAAGTTCATGAACATAGCAGCAGAGTACTGTGGATCCATTAAAATGACAGCTTCTAGACTAGAGAGAGTACCCTAGGTCATGTTTTTTTATGCCAATTGTGTGATGTGGGTATAACTGTAAAGGTGATTTATGAAAGATGAGAGTACTGTGAGCTGTCACTGTTACAACAAAATGTTTAAAGGAGGTGGAACTTGAGAATGAGCAAAATCTTTATCAGCCGCGACTGGAGTAGAGGAGTTTGGTGTTGGTATACCAGAAATACACTGAGTACGCACATGGGTAAAAATTGCACGTGTATATCTTTGGTGAAGGAATAGCTGTGAAACTGTTTCAAATAGCATCCTAATCACTATTACATTATAATTTAATCCCAAATATTGCATGGGACATACTTGTATTTAGAAATATTTTTTATCTGAAATTGAAATTTGGGCATGACATTTTTCTTTACCAAACCTAGCAATCCTATATAGCACATTTTCCTGACTGTATTAATGTCTAACTGCTTCAGCCCCACCCTCCCCCATACTAGAATATATATTCCATCAGCCCAGGAACCTCATCTATCCGTGTTCCCCCACCATATCCTCAATATGTAGAACAGTGCCTGGCCTTGGTATAGTAGGTGCTCAATGGATGTTGGGAATGAAAAGGAAAAAGGTTTTGCATTAAGTATTTGTTTAATTTCAAAGTTACCATATTTGATAGTAGAGGGAAAGAAAAAGAAATTTAAGGTTGAATTGGATAATGAAGGATGGTGTACAGGGAGGCAGTAGCTGTGAAAATATAAACCTAGGTAAACTGGAAAGGAGAACATGTAACAGCATAAACAGAGGGATTTTGGAGAGATGGGGAAGGAAGAGGGGGCTAAACCCTTAGCTGGGAGGAATGAGAGGGAAGAAAATACAGTTTTACTAATGGAGATAGGAAAAAAGGAGGGAAACGACAGTGTCTAGTTGATAATTTTAATGAAATAAGCAATGCAAACTCCTTAGAATTTTGGTTAAAGGACTACAATTTTTAAAAGATATAGAGAGAGGCCCTTCTAACCTATTATGGATCTTGATGTACATGAAAAATGACATGAGTAGCAACAGATGTTCTCCTTATAATTTTTTTCCCCCAAATACCAAGATGGATTAGAAATGTGCAAAACAAAAGATTCAAACTAACCCAAATCCTTCTAATTCTCGAACTGCAGTGACAGGGCTGTAACCAATTTTCCTTTTAAGTTTAAAAACGGGGAAATAATTTTATCCAGATTAGTACTGCCATCTTTCAGCCCATGCAATATAATACTATAGAGTTGCTCTTAAACTAAATAGTCAAATTTAAGTTGCGGACACAATTAGGCTATTTAAACAATGGTTCTGATAGATGTATTTAGAAGTTTCACAACCAAAATATAATAATGCAAATTTTCCCCAATTCATTAATTTAAAAAGTCATATTTATTTAAACTATTGCTCTCGTGGCTTTTTCTTGTTTATTTGGCATCTGCCATTCTTCATCTACAGGAGAATCTATCATAAGATGGCATCTGATTTAGCACAAAATGGTACATTACATAATTTTAAGCTTTATATATCAACAATTCATGATGTTCGGTAAATGCCATCATGATTTCCAGATGCTTCACCACCTGAATCAGATTTAAATCATGGCAAAATCTTCGATACAGATGCTTGAGAAATAGAGAGGAGTATATATGTTCAAATATGTCATCTCAGCTCAAGCTCCAAGAATACCTTCTCTCCAACCTGGCTGCCAGTTTGGAAATTCATTAGTTGTCACTTATATGAGAGCTAAAAAAAAGTTAATCTCATGGAGGTAGAGCATGAAATGATAGTTACCAGAGGCTGGGAAGGCTATGTGGGTGGAAGGAAAGATGAAGAGAGGTTGGTCAATGGGTACAATCATACAGTTAAATAGAATGTGTAAGTTCTAATGTTCCATAGAGTAGGGTAACTATAGTTAGCAACAATATATTGTATATTTCACAGTGTCTAGAAGAGAGAACTTGAAATGTTCCCAACACACAGAAATGATACTTACACATTCTATGCATGTAACAAAATATCACATGTACTGCACGAATATGTAAAAGATTATGTATCAATAAAAATACAGATACTTCCCAATGGGAACTGAATCCTACTCTCTGGTGTTAGTGCAGCAACATTTACCTGAGAGCCACCAAAGGGAATAGTTATCTTCATTGTCATAAGCAATACTAATAGGCAGAAATTAACAACTTAATCAAGTCAAATTACCAAAGAACTACCAGACAACTGGTTTGTGCAAAGTAAGGTGTCCTGAAGATTACAAGGAAGTGAAAAATACAAAGCCTGCCCCCCAAGGAGCTCAGAGCCCAGTTGGCAAAATGCCATGTAAAGATAACCAGGTTAACAGTACAGTACTTAAAGAGATATCAATTTAAGAGATGGTGAGAAGATACACATATATGCACTTTGACAATATATCACCACACGAATTTGAAATGAGAAAAGATAATGGTCAAAGGAAAAATGCAAGAAATGAAAAGGAAGAAAAGGAAGAGAAGAAAGATGAGAAATGGAGAAATATTTCCAGCCTCTGCCAACCCATGTGCCCCATTACAAATTTCATTACCTTTACGATTTGATTTATAAATTTAAATTCATTTCTTGGTTTTATCATTGCTTTTGGTCAGTACTACCTACAAAGAACTAGTCTATCTACTAAAAACAAATTATAAAGAGTACCAAGACCATCTTGGATCTACCTCCTCAACCCAGCAGAGTTAGAAATACAGTAGGGGCTCAGGAAATGGTGAATTAGTTAACCAAATGGTGAAATACTATTTCTGGTCAGGCATAAAGCTATAATCCACATATGTATACAGTAGGTAGAATTCACCAGAGCACATTTTATAAAATATTCAGTTAGATTCACCATAGAGGGACAACTTCTGAGTTGAAATATATTTGGAAAACGTACAATCTCCCTCATAGATATTCAACCATGCATGTTAACATTAAGGGTTTAAATTGTGGTTTTATTCTAGTTCCAGAAAGGAAAAAGTTGCCAGGCAGCCAAGACACTTGAAATTAAAAAATATTTACTACCTTTGTTATGAGTAAAATAGAGAAGGGAGAATTTCATAAAATATAAATCTGATTTACGTATAATTATTTGATTGGTGCATATTTTATTGGCAATATGGTCACTCTATGGCATTCAAGGAATACATAAATCAGTTTAGTAGTCATTTTTGGCTTTAAAACATTCTATTTAATGCCTAAAATAAATTTCTGAGTTAGTAAAATCTTTAAAACGTAATAAAATCTGGAAGGGAAATGTGAAAGGGGAGTTTCATGTACTGTAGATATATACACAGTACACATGTATGTGGGGAAGATCGAGTATTTGACAGGAGATCAAGTCGTCTTTGCACATCTGGATTAGTTGGGCAGTCACATGAAATACAAATTCATCATCTAGCACAAATGTATGTGGGGCCATAATCAACATCATATAAACTTAAATAATTATGTTCTGCAAAGCAGGTACAGGATAGTCCCAATCATAGTGGTAAAATGTCAAGAAAGTAATTTTTCCTTTTGTCTCATAAATTTCATGAGGGAAGTCTTGCATTTAAGCTCTGTTGTTGCAGCAATTAAGTATGCTATTTGGATACCCTCCAATTATCTTATTTCTGAAAACTGAATACATTGTTGACAATGTCATTAAGGAATATAAGAGCTATATTTTTCATAATAATGCAGCATAACAAAGCAGGCCTGTACTGAGTGTCTTAAAAATATAAGCATTTATTTCCTCCATGAGTCTGTGGATCATTTATTTAGGGCTTGGCTGTTCAGCTCTTCTGATCTCGGCTGAATTTGCTCATATAGCCAAAAGTCAGCTGGCTACTGCTGATCTGGGATGCATAGGCTGGGATGACTGCAGTGATTTATTCCTGCTCTAGGAATCTCATCCTCCAGCAATTTTTCATGGAAATTGCAGAAGAGGAACAGTCAAACAAAAATAAGCACAGGCTTTTAAGCCGCGCATGTGTTAGTTACGTCTGCCAACATCCCATTGACCAACCAAGTTGCATGGCCGAGCTTGTCATCAGAATTGGGAGATTGCAAATTACATAGCATAGGGTGTGGATAAAGGATGGGATGACTAATCAGATCCATTACTTCAATCTACCACTGGGCGTAACTACCATAGAGGAACACTAAGTAGAGGAAAGAGACAGAAAGTGAAGGCATCAGGTAGTGTGATGCCTCCAGCTTTGTTCTTTTTGCTTAGTATTGTCTTGGATATTACAGGCCCTTTTATGGTTCCATATGAAATGTAAAGTAGGTTTTTCTAATTCTGTGAAGAAAGTCAATGGTAGCTTGATGGGGATAGCACTGAATCTATAAATTACTTTGGGCAGTATGGCCATTTTCACAATATTGATTTTTCCTATCCATGAACATGGAATGTTTTTCCATGTTTGTGTCCTCTCTTATTTCCTTGAGCAGTGGTTTGTACTTCTCCTTGAAGAGGTCCTTCACATCCCTTGTAAGTTGTATTGCTATGTATTTTATTCTCTTTGTAGCAATTGTGAATGGGAGTTCACTCATGATTTGGCTCTCTGTTATTGGCATATAGGAATGCTTGTGATTTTTGCACATTGATTTTGTATCCTGAGACTTTGCTGAAGTTGCTTATCAGCTTAAGGAGATTTGGGGCTGAGATGATGGGGTTTTCTAAATATACAGTCATGTCATCTGCAAACAGGGACAGTTTGGCTTCCCTCTCTTCCTATTTGAATACCCTTTATTTCTTTCTCTTGCCTGATTGCCCTGGCCAGAACTTCCATTACTATGTTGAATAGGAATGGTGAGAGAGGGCATCCTTGTCTTGTGCTGGTTTTCAAAGGGAATGCTTCCAGCTTTTGTCCATTCAGCATTATATTGGTTGTGGGTTTATCATAAATAGCTATTGAGATAGATATGTTCCATCAATACCTAGTTTATTGAGTTTTTAGCATGAAGGGGTGTTGAATTTTATTGAAGGCCTTTTCTGCATCTATTGAGATGATCATGTGGTTTTTGTCATTGGTTCTGTTCATGTGATGGATTACATTTATTGATTTGTGTATATTGAACCAGCCTTGCATCCCAGGGATGAAGCCTACTTGATCGTGGTGGATAAGCTTTTTGATGTGCTGCTGGATTCAGTTTGCCAGTATTTTATTGAGGATTTTCACATCAATGTTCATCAGGGATATTGGCCTGAAATTTTTTTTGTTGTTGCGTTTCTGCCAGGTTTTGATATCAGGATGATACTGGGCTACAGTGACCAAAACAGCATGGTACTGGTACCAAAATAGATATATAGATCAATGGAACAGAACAGAGACCTCAGAAATAATGCCACACATCTACAACCATTTGATCTTTGAAAAACCTGAGAAAAACAAGCAATGGGGAAAGAATTCCTTGTTTAATAAAAGGTGTTGGGAAAACTGGATATCCATATGCAGAAAACTGAAACTAGACCCGTTTCTTAAACATAATACAAAAATTAACTCAAGATGTATTAGACTCAAACATAAGACCTAAAACCATAAAAACCCTAGAAGAAAACCTAGGCAGTATCATTCGGGACATAGACATGGGCAAAGACTTCATGACTAAAACACCAAAAGCAATGGCAACAATAGCCAAAATTGACAAATAGGATCTAATTAAACTAAAGAGCTTCTGCCCAACAAAAGAAACCATCATCAGAGTGAACAAGCCACCTGCAAAATGGGAAAAAAAATTTGCACTCTATCCATCTGACAAAGGGCTAATATCCAGAATCTACAAGCAACTTAAACGTATGTACAAGAAAAAAAAAAACGACCCCATCAAAAAGTGGCCAAAGGATATGAACACACTACTCAAAAGACAAAATTTCTGTGGCCAACAAACACATGGGAAAAAGCTCATCATCACTGATCATTAGAGAAATGCAAATCAAAACCACAATGAGATACCATCTCACACCAGTTAGAACGGCAATCATTAAAAAGTCAGGAAACAACAGATGCTGGAGAGGATGTGGAGAAATAAGAATGCTTTTACACTTTCGTTGGGAGTGTCAGTTAGTTCAACCATTGTAGAAGACAGTGTGGCAATTCCTTAAGTATCTAGAACCAGAAATACCATTTGACCCAGCAATCCCATTACTGGGTATATACCCAAAGAATTATAAATCATTCCACTGTAAAGATACATGCACACGTATGTTTATTGTAGCACTGTTCACAATAGGAAAGACTTGGAACCAACCAAATGCTCATCAATAATGGACTGGATAAAGAAAATGTGGCACATATATACCATGGAATATTATGCAGCCATAAAAAAGGATGAGTTCTTGTCCTTTGCAGGGATATGAATGAAGCTGAAAACCATCATTCTTAGCAAACTAACACAGGAACAGAAAATGAAACACTGCATGTTCTCATTCATAAGTGGGAATTGAACAATGAGGATACAGGGAGGGGAACATCACACCCCGGGGCCTGTTGGGGGGTGGGAGTCTAGGGGAGGGATAGTATTAGGAGAAATACCTAATGTCGATGATGGGTTGATGGGTGCAACAAACCACCATGGCACATGTATACCTATGTAACAAACCTGCACATTCTGCACATGGACCCCAGAAATTTTAAAAGAAAGTGAAGGCATCAGGGAAAGAGCCAAATCAGGTGACATTTGAGAAGAGATTTTAATTAAGTGAGGTAGAGAGCTATGTACATACTCTGGAAAGAGAATTCCAGATGGGATCAGGGAAAAGTGACTCCAAATGCCATGAGGCCATCTTGTATTTGGTGTGATTAAGAGAGACAGCAAGGAAGGCAGAGCAGGGAGAGGGGAAGAGAGTGGCAGGAGATGAGAAAGGGAGCAGGAGGTCAAATGAACATTCAAGGAAAGACCAGGCAGGGCTTATGGACCCTGGCAGGGACACTGGCTTTAATGATGAGTGAGACAGGACACCATTGGAGGATCATGAACAGAGAAATGACTCTATCTTAACTTTGATTTTTAAACCTTCTCATTCCTGTAAGGAAGACCAATTTTAGGGAAGCAATGGTAGAAGCCCAGAGATCAGTTAGGAGACCATGTTCCTCATTTATCAGCAACATAATGGTTGATGAGTCACAAGTATGGTAGAAACATGGTGAGTTGGGATGATATTTGGATACTTTTAAGGTAGTGATAAGAGGATTTACTAAAACTTGAGGTTGATGTGCTCGTTGATACTACACATGCACATATACGCATATTTTTCAACTACTCATTAAAATATGTGCATAGTTAAAACAAAAAATTTATCATCCCTGTAGCACCTAAAATCATCTTCTAGAAGGTGGTATGTAAGGACCACACCTTGGAAAACACTGTCTCTACACACTTAAATGGATCATCCAGGTTAAAACTCCAAAATGAATTAGATGGTCAACAACTCTTGGATTAAAAGCTCAGACTGTTAAATTCTATTGGTGACTGAAAATATAAACTCAAATGACAAATTTGTTTTACTAGAACCTGGCAAACGGAAAATTTTCTTCCTTTATTATTAAAAAAGCAAATGCTAAGTCTTTATGATTTCCCCATTATTACGGAAATTTCTGACATTGGTTCCTCACATTAGGGAATTTTTCTCAAAGTGTTTAATAACCTAGGTTTTATTTCCTTGGTTTATTATAACTTGGAAAGCTCCCAAGGGTTCTCCCTTGTAGGAGTAGAAGTTACACACAAGTCTCAAAATAATAAGCAGCTCCTACTGTAAGGAAAAGTGCTATGGAAATGTAAAGAAAACAGGATGTCACCACTTCCCCCAAGATTGTAAGACTCTTAATATATTTTATTCTTGCTGTCACTTTATTTTATGAAAATGAAAGGTGCTTTTTACAGGTATTAAATTTTTATTTTGCCCCAGAAAACGTGAAATTTTCTATAAAAATTATAAGTTTTCACAGCAGCAACTTCATAAAAATGTATGATCTTGCCCCTCAGGGTGCCTCCTCACTTGTTTGCAATGAAAAGCTGTTTGTACTCATGGTTGGAAATACACACATCAGGAAAAATTAATCATGCAAATATTTGCAAAGCGGGAACAGTAATTGTTTGGAGCCTCAGCAGTGAGCTGCTGCACACCACCACAGATAGGAATGTGGGAGGAGAACTCCAAATGACAACTCCTTTGGCCAAAGAAAGCCAGGACAGAACGCCAATCTTACAGACTGGTAACTACCAAAAGCATGCTGGGTATGTTCCCTTAGGAATTGAGTTTTGACAGTCATATTGCCAAGTATTATTAGAGTTGAAATAATTTCTCTTAAACATCTGCAAGTGTCACTATGGCAGACAGGATTTAAAAATTAGAACTGGCACTTTGGTAGCAGTTGGCTATTTGCTCTGGCAATGTTCTTCCCTGCTGTATTCAAGGAATGCTTTTATGAGGCTTCTGATTTATTCTGTTTGATAGTTTAAGGAAGAAGAGACACTATCCTTTATTTTTTGTAAGACATTTAACATGCTAGAAGAAAGTCTAACTTAAAATGAGATGTAATTATTGTTACATTAAAGGATGAGGAAATTGACTGGTCCTATTGGAAGATTTTTTTTTTTTTTTTTTGAGACGGAGTCTCGCTGTGTCACACAGGCAGGAGTACAGTGGTGTGATCTCGGCTCAGTGCAACCTCCGCCTTCCCAGGTTCAAGTGATTCTCCTGAATCAGCCTCCCGAGTAGCTGGGATTACAGGGGCATGCCACCATGCCTGGCTAATTTTTATATTTTTAGTAGAGATTGGTTTTACCATGTTGGCCTGGCTGGTCTTGAACTCCTGACCTCAGGTGATCCACCAGCCTTGGTCTCCCAAAGTGCAGGGATTACAGGCGTGAGCCACCGCGCCTGGCCAGAAGATTCTTACCAACAGCATTGGGGAGGGCTTATTGGCCCTAGGTAGGTGACTGGAATATGATGCTGTGTTTATCTGGGTGCTGGACATAAGACCTTGCCATGAGACATACCTAAGAGGCAAACAACTCCTCATCTACATGTTTACCTACAAATCTCTACCATAAGAGAAGTAGGAAGAGAGAGAGAGTTAATGTGATAGCAAATCAGAGGTTCCTGACAGGACTGACTACAGAGTGTGTGGGACCCTTTACAAAATAAAAGTGTGGGACCCTTTGCTCAAAAGTTTAAGAATTTCAAGGTGGCAGCAGCAGAGATTAAGCAAACACATGGCCCTGTGTGACTATACAGGTGACATTTTATCAATGAAGCTGGCCGTGATTCTTGATATAAGGAGTGTAGGCCTCAAAGCAAGAATTTTGTGGCATCTTTTTTGGTATATAGGCAAAACAGCTACAGGACATCTTGTATCTGGAAAGAGGGGACTGAGAGACTACTCATTTTGGTGAATTCAAGAAATGTATCTAGCAGTGCTTTCTGAATTGACTATTTTGAAAACTATAGAATCTTCGTGCTATCATTTAGTTTCCTATTTAAAATCATCATCTTGGAGTAGGATTAAAGACAGGCTTAAATTTATTTAAGTGTGAGAAGTCTCCTGTATCCTATTTCTCAGAACTTTGAAGGCCAGGAGCAACTGCTAAGACATCCAACAGCTTCAACTGCACCTGCAGTCATAATAACAATAAATACCATGCCTAAGAGAATGGTACTAAAACCCCTCCCCTTGCTTCCCCCCTGATCCCGGATTTTCTCAGCTTCAAAAATTCTATATAAATATATATTATGCATTTATGGTAGATGTTCCAAAGAAAACATGAGAAATTAGCAGAAACAATATAATAAACAACTCCTCAAATAAAATAACATGAGAAAAAAGAAACAGTATTTTTAGGTATGAACTTCTTGTTTTTACTAAGTAAAACCTTCATTTACTTTCTGGTTTTCTTTTAGTGATGATATATGATTATTTCTTGAACATTCGAACCACTGAACACTGTCATACAATATATTCCCATAATTATAGTGATCTCTGTTTACAACGATCAAACTTCCTTGATGTGACAATGTCTGCCAATTTTTGAAGACAGAAAAGTATTTTGCTCTTTCATGTTGAGTCAATAATAAAAAATAAAACACAATTTCTCAGTCAGGCTCCCCTTCACAAATCCAATCAGCTCAGGAATACTCTTCACCTAAAAACCAAGATAGAGCAGAAATCCTTGAGATGCCCCCCTCATCTCCCTACTGGGTCACTCAGTGTGTCTTCAAGGCTGACCATGACGACCAAGTTGTGCTGTTCTCACCCACAGAAAGTGTTCCTGAAGGAGAGGGAGGAGACAGTGAGATGTTGCCCTGGTATCCCCCTCGGGCGACACTCTGATTGCGGTGTCAAATGGGATTTTCAACAGTCAGCTCCCCATTATCTGCACTGTCAATCTTCTGCTATAAATCTTGCTTTCAAGCTCTGCTAGGATAATTAAGCTTGATATATGTGGGCACAGCTGACTATCTTTTGTTTATTTTTGCCTTCCCATGCAGCCTGCCACCCAGTAGGAGGCCTTCAAAACTCAGTCAACTACCTTCTCCAACCCAGGAAAGGTGTGACAAGTAAATAGAGTCAAATCAAGGCGGCAGCAGACAGTTCTATTTTGGCTGATTCATCATGTGAACTCTCTCCCTCACTATTATCCTTGGGATAGAGTCAGGTGCAGGAAGTGACTCAGCATTTAAGGAGTACACTAGAGAGGTTGCACAACTTTCAGCTTCTCTGACTGACATCAGTGCATCACTAAATGACTTCCTGATGGCGTTCGTTGTTCAGGCTTGGCTCCTGCCAAGAACACACTGCTGACTTCAGAAGCAACAGAAAGCAAGAAAGAAGTCACAATATCTAAGAGTCTACTAGTTTCACACGCATTATTATCAGACACTTCCAAGACACATATACAAATTTTTTGGCATGTGATTTTCACTTGTATTAAGCTTGTAGAGGACCTCTTTTTGCTGAAGATCAGTTATTTCAGCCATTGTAATTCTTCGTAGGATACTGGTCTGAGTGGGAAAAGCTTAAGAGCTAAAGAGAATCAGCAGGAAAGAAGGAGTCTCAGCCAGAGGCCTCAATGTTCATTTCCCATATGTGGAAATACCAGGCAAGTAGTCCCTGCTGTTTAAACCACAGATGCCATAGGGTTTTGGCCTTTCTGTGGTGACCTCTTAGAAGTTAGGAACTTAACTTGCTATCACTGATTCAAAGTGCTACAAATTTGCAGAACATGCATTGTGAAGCCACATGATACTGGATCATCCTTGGTGCTGCTCTTCCAATTAGCCAGGTAATCCAACAAAGACAAATACATGCTGCCTGGCAAAGGCTCTTGTCCAGGAAGAAAGCTAACATTGGCACCATAATAAAGACCTGACTTTATCCTGACTAATCCACCTGAAATCCCATTTACATTTTGATATCTTATACTGAATTAATTTTGATATCTGAAGCCTTTTATGTCTTTAGGGAATGTCAAATTAGCCCTGAGGAAGGGAAGTTCAAATTACAGAAGACAGTGTCTTTAGTCCAAAATGTTATGTGCAATGTCTTGTGCCTCCCATTCACCATTACTTACGAGACAATACACTTTAAACTTGCTAAAAATGAGGAGACAACGCTAATCATCCAAACTAGACTTTTCTACTGCAGAGCAGAACTTTCCTACAGGCAATGCTGCAGACTTCTGAAAAGTTCAGGGATCCCTCTAATTAATAGTATCAAGGAAAAATAGAGGATTTAATACTTTATTTTGCCAATCCAAAAGCATCAATGGTATAGCCATAACTCTTGGTATCAACAAGGACTGTATACCTACCTACTCTAGCTTGTTAGGACTTTTTTGGTCTTTCATATGACAATGACTTGCAATAGGTAGTCACTGTTTTCTGGCAGGGAGTGAGGCAGAAAAAGAGGGGAAACAGGCCCCAGCAATTACTGTGCAGTACTCAAATCAGCCTGCCAACAGGAGAACAGTGATTTGTGAGACACATCAAGAGGTGCTGGCAAGATCAATCTGTGGAGATCCCTCTGATAGAGGAATAATGAGTTGACAAAGACCAATGTTCAGTTGGGTCCAAGCCCAATAAGATTACTGTTCAGCATCATCAATATTGTCTCTGTTTGGAACTGACACAATCAGATTGGAATCAATTGTATTTTCCACAACACTGTCACACATAATTTTAAACTTTGGCTCACAACCCTAGAGGAGTTTGCAGATGTTGGCAGATTTTTTGCCAACTTAAAGGATGTCATTATTAAGTAGGAGTTTCACCCCACAGTAATTTGTGGTTCTATGTTTCTCTGAGGTCTATGTACTGAAAAGAGAAGACAAGGAGGAAGAGATGAAGGAGATAAGGGATTAAGAGACTTTTTTTTTTTGCTTAAACCTTTTTTTTTTTTTTTTTTTTTTTTTAGTGTAATGACCAAATACAACATGTAAATGTGTAGGCTATTTCTTAGCGTCAGCTTAATTTAAGTTGGGGATCAAAGATTTTTCCTGAAACATAGAATCATGAAAATTTTTCAGCTCTGAAGCAACGTAACAATAAAATTGTTATGTTTCATCATCAAAAGGCAGAGGGGATAAGTAGATGGCTCCGTCTAGAAAATATTAGAAGTTGTTCAAGGAGTTGGAAAATCTAATAAGCAATTTGATTCTTAAACAATTCCTGCAGTCCCCTCCAGTGTGTTTTATAAGCCATTACTCCCACTACAGAAAGCTATCAACTTCATGTTTCATGAGATCCATTTATGTCTTCAACCCTGCCCATATGGCCATCCCAGACCTCTGATACTAGCTGAGTGATGTAGGCATCCAGAAGTGCCATGCGATACATGGCCACAGAATTAAATCCTGTATAATTTAATAAGAGACAGGGTATGGATTTCTCTCTTTTGCTACAAACATACAGAACAATGACTGCTGGATCTTTCCCACTCTCCATCTAAATGTAAACTCCGTGAGCAGCAAGTGCTATAGAAAGACAACCAAATTTGCAGTGCCAGACTCCCCAGATCAATAGGTTTACATTTTACTCAACAAACTCAGGTCTTTAAACCGTATTAAAATTGTCAGTAGTCCTGTCCCATCAAACTAATCAGTCACTATAGGGTGTCTCTCCCCACTTCAGGATGACATCAGTTTTCTGTGATTTCACGCAAAGACTACATTTACAATGGTCTTTCTGGTCTGTGATTACCACCATTGACTATCTTCAAAGCCCATGTGGTCCTTGAGAGGCAGGCTTGTGTCTATCTTCTTCAGCAGGATATCTTTGTGGAATTTGGGACCTTGGTAGCTGTAGCCCAGCCTTCTTAGGTGAATCACACCTAAGTCATTTCCCTTTGAAGTCCTGCCTCCCCACCCTTAGACCCTGTGAAGAAGGGGGAGCACCTACCCCAAGGTACCTTAACCCACTGCTGCTTCACCTCATGGGGAAATCGCCCTCTCCTTTTCCTCCAAGGCTCTCAGTTCTCTCCATTTCCTTGGGATAATCTCCTCAAAGAGTTCAGGTTAGAAAACAAAGCAGAAAAGGAACTTGTCCTTGGGTTATTTTTATTTTAACTCCATCACCAAGGGTCCCAGAACAAAAAGGTGAAGTTACCATCTCAAGGTGGGGTTAGAAAAATGAGAACAAAACACAAATTAAAATCTCAACAAATTATTCTGTCAACCTCAGCTAGGTGGCCTTGGAAAAGTCCCAGTAAAACTGCCAGTACCTCTAAGCCTCATGAAAATTTTAGATCTAAAAAAAAGAAAAAATAAATATTTCTGGGGCTCAAAAGAGGGCAGGCATATGAAAAAGTTTTGTTGATGCTAAATATTAGTGGTAGCAGTTATTCTTGATTGTGCAATTTTGTAATGCCCCTTGCGTAGCAGATACCAATTTGCAGCTGGGAGATGAAAGAGAGAAAAGAGTCTAGTCTTCCATACACTATTTCTTACGTAGTTTGGACCTGGTCTGAACAGACTGCTATACTGAGTTCCATGCTAACTAAAATCCCTGGAGACTTTGCAAAGACATCACTTTCAGCACTCCTCTGGCTAAGAAATGCCAGTGGCTCCATTAGGCAAACTCCCATAGGAACATCTCCATTCTCTGGGGTTGTCCCGACATCAACTTGGCCTTAAAGATTATGAGCATCTAGGGAAGAAGTGGGGAAATGTCAGTGCATGTGTTTGATTTGAATCTTTGTGTGTGCAGTGTTGAAGACTTGAGTGTCCCTAAACAGCATTTAAACAAATGCCAATGTTCAGGGCTGGCTTTATATATAAGCAGGTTAGGCCTCTACCTATCTGACTTAAACACAGCAAAGCATCCTTGGCTGGAAATGGAACTCCTATCAGGTAGTGCTCCAGCCCTAGAAGTACTTTCTTTAAAAATGTCGAATTTGACTTGGTTAAGATATTGCTTCATACTTTCTTAGATAGAGAGCAGCAAGAGTTGGCTTGTCTGACCATCACGCACCAGGATTTGGGGTTTTAAGAGTCAAGGAAAGAGGAGTAGTACATTATCATATGAAGGGAAGAGAAAGTCAAAGCACAGATTG
Organism: Mandrillus leucophaeus; assembly: GCF_000951045.1. NCBI lineage: Eukaryota > Metazoa > Chordata > Mammalia > Primates > Cercopithecidae > Mandrillus > Mandrillus leucophaeus. Next base: position 1,443,864 of record NW_012104443.1, on the reverse strand, counting down.
GGGAGGGGTTCTGGTGGGTGCTGAGTAAAACAGGTAGAATGCCAAAGCGGAAGGCCTTGTGCATCTAGAAGACAGGTAGTGGCCCCAGGCACTAGGTAGGAGAGCAAAGAGAAAGTGCCCACCAAAGACAAAAAGGAAAAACACAAATGATTTGTCTGTGCCATAATTGCTTGGCAGGGTCTTTCCCCCATTCACATTCGATTCCACTGAAATTAGTTAAGCATTGATATCACAGACATTTTTTACTCACAAAAATATGACAAACATGACCTTTAAAGGCTCCTCTAACACTAGGAACCACCCACTTGGTTTGTAGACCTGGTCTAGTAGTTTAGATCCACCATTTATTAGCTATAGGCTCACAACACTTACGCTCTCTGAGCCTCCGTTTCTTCACCTGGAAACTGATGATAGTAGTATCTGTAGGGATAGGCAGAACAGATCTAAGTGCAGATCTCAGAGGCCCAACCATTTACTTTTTAAATAATATCACAGGAGAAGAAGCGGCAGATTCCTTCCCATAATTTTCTGGCAGTAACAGAAGATAAATTATGTTAACAGAAAATAAAGGAAGTTAACTTGTGACAAAGGTGGCATTCATCCTAAAGAAGGCCAGGCTCATTGTTCTAGGTCTGTCTCCTGCTTAGAGGATCCAAGGTGAAAACCACATTTTAGAGGTTCCACTTGCCTGTCTCGTGTGTTCCCCATGGGCGTCACATGTTTTTTTCTACAAATTCAATTGATGGGCAATTGTGATGAGAACCCCAAGGAAGATACAACCCCTACAACATGAACTGACACATTTACAAATGTTCCTTTACTTTCCACCCTTTTCTGCTTTTTTGGATTCCACCCAGAATTGATTCCATACTAAGAATTGAAATCAGGACTATTCAGTGAATCACTCAGTTCTTTGCTAGAATGGTGGCCTGCCCCTCTGTAGAGTCGTTCTTAAATTATAAGGTTTATAGTAAGCAACTGGAGGAAAAACAATTTAACACAGATGACTCCTGAGGTCTTTCAATCTGTCCAGTCATTTTTCCTGTGAGCTTTCCAGAAAATACTCTAGACTTAAGGATTAAAAACTACATATTGCATCTTCATCCTTGTATGCTGCAATTCAATTTTACCATTTTCTACTCAATATGCCAAATCTCATGACTCGAATAGGTAGGATTTGGTGTTGTTTTCTGAAGGTAAATGGCAAGACATCATTAAAGAAACTTTTCCAGAATTATTATATCCTTAATGATATTCCACGACCTCAGTTTTACCAAGTTATACAAGCATTATAATAAAACATCTATATATTATATACAAGGGGTCAACACAAATTTTATGGAAAATGTGTATTATGAAAAAACTATGCCTGGATTTCAAAAATTTTTTTTTACATCAAAATAAACTCATATTAACTTGTTAAAATATGTCTGAACAAGATCTAGCTTGAGGCATTGAGAAGGCTAAGACATCAGTTTGAAAAGAGACCCTTATCAGAAAAACATGAATTCTGCTAAAATTGAAGCAATGTTACAAGAGGTCCCCCCAATCCATACCCCAAGAGAGGGTTCTTGAATCTTCCCCAAGAAAGAATTCAGGGTGAGTCCATAAAGTGAAAACAAGTTTATTAAGAAAGTGAAGGAATAAATGATGGCTACTCCATAGATGGAGCAGCCCTGAAGGCTGCTGTTTGCCCATTTTCATGGTTATTTCTTGATTATATGCTAAAACGAGGGGTGAATTATTTATGCCTCCCCTTTTTAGACCATATAGGAGAACTTCCCGATGCTGGCATGGCATTTTTAAACAGTCATAGCACTGGTGGGAGTACCTGTCTCGCAGGAATTCTGTAGGACTAAGTGAATTAATACATGCAAGGCACATGGAACAATGTTTGGGACATGCACAGCAACAATTTATGTTAGTTATTTTATGAGAAAATATACATGCTGTGTTAAGAAATTAAATACTTTATATATGGTGAAACTTCATTAAGGATATTAAATGTTATTTACTATAAACCCAAAGTTAGGTTTTAAAATTAAAGCTGCTAACAAATTACATTTAATAATTTAAAGCCTAATAATATGGAAGAGGATTTCTAGGAGTATATTCACAACTTTTGAAAGAATATTGAGTTATTGCAGTTAATTGGGACAGAACAGAAGAGATTAGGAAGAGGATAAAGCAAACTGGGAACCACAAACTAGAAGAGAATGAACTGCAGACTTTGTGACAAAACACATCTGGTGAAGGGAAATTCAATAAATAGCATGTAAACAGGCATTCAGGAGTCTTATATAACCTAACGCAGAATACAGGATGATGGTTCAAGACCTATAATCAATGAGGTAAGATAACTATCATCTTAGCTAGATAGTCACTGGGAGAGATCTATGAGCAGGTAATAGGAAAGAGGGGCCCAGCCTAGAGGTAAGATACAAAAATCAGACTCCTGACATTGGAGGGAAAGTCTTACGAGAATGAAGGGTACAAATATTTTTACAGTATCACCACAGGAACTCAGATCTAGGGAAATGATGGAGATCTAGTCATGAGAAGTGGAGCATAAATTGGTGGCTACTTCCTAAGCTAGTGGTATGCTCCAGGGGAAAGACCCGATTTTCAGGGTCTGTGAGTTTCCGTAGTATAAATGCTGTCAACATCGCTAATTGTAAGCTACTTATGTGACATCATCTAGCTGGTGAAATTCCTGAGAAATTAACAATTGGCTCTCATGAGCTGGCATAAGTCAGCTCCATTATACCTGGAAGTCTGGTTTTCAAAATGTAGTCAAAAGGTTAAGAGAGGCAAGGAGTTAGAAATATCAATGCTGAATCCCCAAGTGCTAAACTAGACCTTCATTCCTCCTGCCGAAAGTCAAGTTTGATCTTAAAAACACAAGACAAGGCTGAGCTTTTAAAATGGGCAATCAGGTAGCCCCACTAAAAATAAATGAGCCAGCCTGAGAAAATCTGGGCTGACTCCCCTACAGCTGCCCCCATACCTGCGTAGTTTGGATCAGAAAAAGTAAATCTATGTAATCCTCAATCACCAACACACTAGCTGGCTAGCCAGTTCAGGCTCAACACAGAATATCTTGATTAGCAGCATGGACTACTGATTCCACGACAGAGACTGAAATGATAAATGCTCTTTTAGGAAAGAAAATGCTATTTCGTTTTTACTCTCATAAATGATCCCACTCTGCCAGAATCAAGTTGAAGAACAACCAGTGACAACAACATTAATAGTTAGCATTACTTGAGAAAATGCTGCACAACTGGCACAGTTCTAGGCTCTTTACTTTTATGGTCCACACTAACCCCTATTGAAGTGGCTTCAATCACTATTTCCTGGAGCCCAGAGCCTCTTAGGGATGCCTGGGGTGGGGGAGCCACCGAGGAGGGAAGAGAAAACCAAGGGGCTGGGGGCTTTGCATTCTCATTTTCACGTAAACAGAGTGGCTCCACTTTCATCTGTTTATGTACTGAAGTTTCATGGAAGATTTGTTTCCTAAAAGGACCTCCTCTATTGATTTTTTTCAATTGAGAACACAAAAAACCTCAAAGTAATCCTGTAATTTTGCTTTTTTCTTGCTATAAAAAATTTTAAAAATCTAAGATGAAAGACACATAACATTTCCTATACATATCTGTACCTCCCTAAGGTAATTACCTTCCGGAAGCTTTGGGCTGTTTTTATTATGTCCACTTATTAAGGTAGATTTTACCTTCTGTATTTAACATCTGAGGAAATTTATACTTGCCCAAAATATAAACAGATGAGCAGGGATCCTAACTGAGGTTTTTCTCTTATGTTCTTATTGACAAAAATAGGCAGTTACCTCTTATTCCCTCATACAAAGACCATATAAATTGGTCCCTTTGTCTTTCTGTGAAATCCAGTGGTACAGCTAATGATGACATTCACCTCTGCCTAGTCTACCACTTACATCTAAGTCAACTGTCCCCCAGAGGAGGAAGCCCCACACTAAATTCCATAAACACAATACATACTCACGGGAAGGGAATAGACCAGATAGATTGAAGCTCTGGCCCCATGGGTTCATATAGTTCTTAAATGTTATCTCCTCCTTAGGCCAGGCTTTTATCATGAAGCATTAATACTATTTAAGAAGGATAAAAGATTGTCATAAACTTTGAAAGATTTCAAGAACAAATAAATGCTTATCAATTTCAGAGTCAAAGAATATTAAAATTAAATTTAAAATATACAATTAACCTAATACATTTTGAATTTGGACTAATTGTTTGAAATTCAAAAGGACCCCAGGATATTTTTCACTTGAAACACAGAAATAAAAAATTTATACTAAACAGGCAGAGTTTGCCCTCAAGGTTGAAAACATTAATCATCATGCATCTAACTGTTAACTGTAAAAAAATCATTTTTCTTCTGATTTAAAGGGAATTATTTAGTGAGTGTTTTTAACTTCTCTGCTTTCTCAAGCAGAGGCAGTAACATGGGGTCAGGTTCTGGGCTCCTGTGCCCCATCACGTCCCCTTTCTCTACAAGGAGCTGCCTTTGATATCCAAGGGAGCTCCTGGCCCAAAGAATGCACAAAGCCCAGGAAGAAATGAGGCTACTAGGAATGTAATTGAGATTTAGTTGCTAAATTCAGGAAATAATTGGAGTTGAACAGTCTTTCTAAGAAGAAGGTATATTTTAGCCCCACAAAAAATGAACTTGAGGCAACAACCAGTAGGGAAAAGTCTTCACAGGACTCTTTGAAGCTTTCCACAGTATTCAGAAGACCATAAAGCTGGAAACAACTTTTTTTTCCCTAAAAAAAGAAAAAAAAAGTTTTTCATAGGTTGGGTGAGGATATTTAGTACCAGGAAGGAAATAGGATAAACCAATATACTTTATAGTCTATTTATGTAGGTTTCTCATGGAGCCAAATCACCACAACTACCTGACTGGCCTGTAATGTTATTGTTGAACTCTTCAGTATTGAAATTTCCTTAGGTGGGATCCAAGATAGCTTTCCTGATACAAAACTATATTCCACAAGTAATAAGACTCGTTCTCTCTGATTTTTGGTTAGAGATTTATTTCATCTGAGACAAGGAAATTTCACATTATTTTTTAAAGTCTGTGGTTCTGGACAACATACCTGCCCAGTTTTGCTTTGGGAAACACCCTTTCCTTTCATAGATATGGATTTTTAAAAAATGTCCATTATTAATTGAGTTTTTGGTTGCTGTTTTTTTTTTTAACATTAGTCAAAAGTTTGGGCAGGGGTTATTCTACTAGAATTCATCCTCCTATCTTTGACTAGTGACACAGGTCATTTTTATTATTTGCAGTGTAGTGAATGATCAGATTATAGCAACATGTTCACTTTCTAGTCAAATTCTAGGATGTTTACTTTGGAAATCTGGCTAGAACAGATGTTAATTTGTAGCTAATTTCAGTGTTTTTTCATACATTTTTCAGAAATGAAATATATTGAGTAATTCACTACATGCTAAGCCCTGTGCTACTTAGGAACACATACTTTACAGGTACTGTAGTATTACGACTTTCATAATTTTGAAAAATGCTAAATTTCATTAGATGTCAGCAAAAATATATTTTTTCTTTCCATTGAAGTTCCTGGATACCCTGAATTGCATCCATGAATCTTAATCAAGGCAGGATCATATAGATTGTAACAGACACAGTCATTTATCTGCCTCTATCCCATCAGGTTTCTCATCAAGTATACTAGCTCCCAGTGTGCTTGTATTGCAAATACCCAGCCTCTGCATCTGCAAATGGATGACAGGAAGCAGGGGGCTTTATATTACTTTGGGGACATCCCTTAAACAATGACTGACCAGTACAGGGGTCTAAATACTCAACTTCTTTTGCCACTGATTGGAATACCTCTAAGTTGTGACCAACATGGTCCTCAAAGCACCTCTGAGTGGCTGAGCCAGTTACCATTCTTAGATATTGCATCCTTCTCTTCTAAGTCTCTACCAGTTTTTCCCAGGAACACTTCCTAAATAAGTCACTTTCACAAGAATCCTCAGAGAACCTGCCTCTGAGGAACCCAATCTAAGACACAGGTCATGGTAAGACTTAGATCAACAAGCTATAAAATAACTTACAAGCTCCAGTTTACTTTATATAAATAACTACTGTAATCAACAAAATACTCAAATTCATATTAGACTGGGAAAGATTTAGGCCAAATGTATGGAAAGTACTTTCACTTTTGATTATAGTTAGTAATTTGCATTACTAACTCTGCCCCTGAGAATGTCTGATAGAAGACTAGAAACTTAAAGACTGAAAACCAACGAACTGTGTAAACATTAGAGTGAATATTAATCAATATTGACTGTATAAAATAATTGTTTTGTGAATGTATGTGTGTATGTGTATGTGCATGCATGTCTGTTCTAAAAAGAAGGTAGGGATAAATGAAATAAAGTTATTGTAAGGTTTTTGCATTATTCAACAAGAGAATAAGAGTACTAATTAGTATTAAACATCTGTAAGTCAAGAATGCATGCTGTTAGCTCTAGTACAATCATCCAAAGGACAGTAAATGAACATATAATTTCCAACCTACCAGAATAAGAAAAATTATGAAAAATAATTACTCTAATAGAAAACAAGCAAAGTTAAAAAAAAAAAGAACAAAGAGTAAATAGAAGAAGTCAGGTGAACAGATAGTAGACTTAAGCCAAATATATCAAT